>NC_136273.1:38267320-38617320 GCF_964187855.1 Myxine glutinosa | reverse complement strand
AGGATCGAGAGAAGTTGTAACAAGAAACAACTGGAAAACATAACGCCTTCGGCAACTTTGTTGGCAGCAGCATAAAAATGATGCCAAGGTGAAAAAGAGTCGTGTTTTAAACTGGAACCATAATCGTGTCTTCTAGGGAGGTCATTGGGGGGATACAGGTTTAAAGTTAACACCGACAGACGTTTTTGTTTTAATTTCAGAAACTGGAGACCCTCCTGATCACTTATCGGAGTCGAATTGAGCAATTCCACATCACTCTTCCTCAGCAAGTGGTGAATGGAAATGAAATGTACCGAAAAGAGGTGAGCTAGGCCTAAGTTTGTACCTTCCACTGTAGCATTCTGATGGAGTGATCATACCTTATCTCTTTCTTGTGACCAAAAGTTGTATGTTAGTGCTGCTATTAACTAGGGTTGTATTCCTAACCACAGGCCGAGTTCATGGCTTGTTAAATGCGGTGGGAAGATCAAGTATTCCCAACTTTAGTAATCGTACGATAATTTGAGAAGTGTCTGTTTGACTTCTATGCATTCCTGAACTGCTGGGTGGAATGAGGTGAAAGCTGTTGATTGCACTTGAGGGAAGGCACAAGTACAATTTGAAATTCTGTGTATCAACCTCCTCAAAAAGGATTTCTCTTTTCTAACAACAATGACCAACATTCAGATTGCAGATTTACAACTGCGGTTGACTACTTTGGAGTCTTCGCTCGCACAAGCGGTAACGATGCTGACGGATCGACAGCACCGGGCAGAGCGCATCCGATCGCACAAGATCACACGTCATGTTCGCATCATCGTCGATGGGGAGGAGATGGCCATGGTGGATGCTTTCCGCTCCGGCCTCATCTCGGAAGAGAAATTTATAGAACTAGCAAACTGGCAGGGTGAACAAACCATCACGGAAGAATGCTGATCTTCACCTGGCAACGCTTTACCGTTATTCACACCACTCTTACAAAGTGTATTTCTTCAGGCCTTGTGGACTCTGGGGATGGAACAGAGGTGGGTTCCAATGGCAGGAGACAAAATTAAATTTGGCAACAAGGTGGAGAGATTCCAAAATGTTTTGCTACCACTTTAAAAAGAGACATTTGGTATTTCAAGTATTTGGCAACTGTGTCTTGTATTCGAATAGTTATTTGGATATTACCATTAATTCAGATCATCCCTTTCACAAAGCAGAATAAATTGGCATCATCCTCTCCACCAAACGGAACGGACTGACATCCTCCGTTTCAGTGGAGCAGTGATTAACATGATCCCGGCCACACATCGGAACCCAGATTGGCACTGTCCTTTCCAGTGGAAACTAGATTGACCTCACCCCCTCCAGTGGAAAAAGACCTACCTGACATGGTTAAATATATTTGTCTTCTGATGCATTGCTAAAGCATACATAAAGGACATACATATATATATATACACATCATAATCAAATTTTAGTTCTCCAACCTAATGAGCACATGCAGTGATGTCACCGCCACGTACGTTTGGTTACTCCCGACCGCATCTAGGCGACACCATATAATGAGTGGATACCAGAGATAATGTACCGTGTGGCAGGCGTTGCTTATCGCTCCCATTAAGATACAGCGATAGCTGAATGGGATACCTTAATGGTGGTTCACCACTGATGGTATGGAGTCGCATAATGACTGGTGTGTGTGTATGTGTATATGTATATATATATATATATATATACACAAAATAGAAGAAGCCAAAATGAGAATGTGAGTAGAAACCTCAAGAGGTAGTAAGTACCTCGGCCACTTTGAGGCTTCAGTTGAGAGGATTGACAGAGCGGTGTTCGTTAAGCGAATGCTGAGAATTGGTGTGCGATAGAGGGATGTGGGGGAAAATTTGAAATTCCACCCTTTTGCAAACAAAACATGTAGATCACTCAAATTTCACTTTTCATCATCTGGCATTATAAAGATAAATTTAATTTCTTGGAAATTGCACAAGTAGAAATTGATCATCTCCCCACTGCCTCAGAGCTCCATGCAGACCACTCACGCCTCCTCCCTTCACTCTTTTTTCACGTAGCTAGTGCCACTCTTTGGTTAGAAATAGAAAATGAGAAAAAAAAATTGCAATTTCTTTTATTGCTGTTTGAAGTGTTTTGGGTTCGATTACTGCGCAAATTTAGTATTTTATTTACTTTAAAGCTTGGCTTTTAATTCTTTAGTGGGACGCAAGGTCCCCCACCATTTTGCAGACTTGCCTAACCATCATGTCGTCTACCTATTGAGATTTTTTTTTGTTGATGTTTGTAGCTTTGATATACAAAAGTACAGAGTTGAGTGTTTTTTGTTTTTTTTAGGTTATGCTTGTGCTCAGCAGGTGATGTGAAAGTCATGTAGGTGAATAGAATCAAATGGTAAAGATTGAGAAGTTTGGATGAAGAACGTAATGCATGTCAAAAAGTGAGTCGGACAGACAATTGAAAGTGTGGAGGGGATGCTTTGAGACGCCTTAATTATGCTGCGAGAGTTAACACCTTACAGGTACCCTGAGGTGCACTTACAGGGACGCTTCGAGCGAGGTGATACCTTACACACCAACGCCGAGCCTTTTTTTTTTTTTTGCCTTGCAAAAACTGCAGCCACACTTCTAATCTGGACATATGGTGTAAAACATGTGCTGATTTGTACAAGTAGAGGTGGCAGGTGTTTTGACCGAGTGCTGCAGGCAACCTTTTAATATGCTCGACTTAGGGCGAACTTATAGTTTCTTGCCTCCTCCACCCGACAGTTGCTGAAAGCTCCGATTTAATCAATTTGGGAGGGATCCAAGCAAACACTATCTGGGGATTGTTATTTGTTCCAAGCATCATTGGTAGAATAGACTTTTACACAAGTTTCCAGCAACAATTCTTATCGACTACAAAACTTTTAACTTGAGTAACAGTGTTTGTGCAGTAATAAAATAATTAAGAAATAAATCACAATCTTAAGCACGACCACATCACTTTACCTCATCAGCTCCATCACCACCACACTCGATCCATCTCACTTCATCAACTCCACCACCACCACCATCATCATCATCATTTCCCCTCATCAGCTCCAGCATAATCACACTCGATGCCTTACGAACTTTTGCCAGCAATCTCCAGCATTTAGGCCTTTTTGTCTGCTTGATGGCTTGCTTTATCCACAATAAAATGCAATTACTCAATCTTTGATCCCCAGGTTGTTGAAATGTTACCTTTGATGTTCAGAACAATTCTCAGTTGCAAAGGAACTTTATTGGAGCCTCAAGAACAAGGCGACAAGTCCTCTGGCTATTCAACAATGCCTTTGCTCTGTGCAGAGTTCGGTTACACAGTGTAAAAGTACGCAGCACGTGGTGTACGAAATATCACGCACGGGTTACAAAAAGGCATCACGTACTCCACACCAAGAGTAGCGAACAGTACAAGGAACGTTTCTCCAGCTCATTTGTGCTACAACTATCAGAAGTACTTTTGGTACAAAGTTCATTCCAGACTGCAGAAAATGCAGCCAGTATTGATCAACACTTGATCTTAAAAGGCCAATGGTGAGACAAAGCAAAGAGTTGATCATCAAAAGCTGTGATTGGTTCAAGGCAACAGTTGCATCTCATTTCACAGACGGCTACATCGCAATATGGAAGAACCACAATACACGGAGTGAAGGCGATATTGAAAAGGCAAAGGAAATGAGTTAAGAATTTCAAAAACGTTCATAGTTGAGATCACAAAGCATTCGGACAGGAATCCCATCACAGTGGATATTCAAGACATTAAATTTGGGCCCACAACAAACAAGTGTCCATTTGAAGGTTCTTCAAACATTTGGAAAAAACAAAAATCGGCCTGAAGATCAAACAGTGGTCGAGTTCAGCAGCAAAAGGGCAAGGGGGGGTGGGGGGGGGAAGATGGCTTCGTGAGATGTGATCAAGAACTTCAAGTCATTCCAGAGAATGGTCGACAGTGCCTTTGCCGTCGGACAAAGGAAATGTGGCACGAACTTTTACAAAGCATCAACAATATAAATTAACCAAATAATGTTTCCTCAAAGCAATGCAAATTTCCTGAGCCATTTAGCAAGTTAATCAGGAAGTGCAGAAATCCCAAAGGACAAGTGTAGGTTTTAAAATAGAGGTAAGGGGAAGAGGAGGAGGTGGTAAGGGAAGGAGTGGAGTGTTTTCAAAGCTCATCTTTGGCGTGAGTGAGCACAAATGAGTGCAAGTCTTCCAGGTCACGTGGCCCACTGAACTTTGCCACCATGTTGCCACCCACAAACAGCAGCAAGGTTGGGTACCCAGTCACCTGCGGGGAGAGCGAATCAGGAAGTGACCACAAGTAAGTGTCTGTCAGAAAGGTTTGATTCGATAGACAATGTCAAAATTGCATCCAAACTCTGTCCCAAGTTTAAAAAAGAAATGCGACGATTTAACTTAAAGGTCAATGGTTCAGCCGAGTGTTATTTATGCTTAGAAAACTAAAACATTAATTAATTTGCTGATGGGTGAATGCAAACACAAATCATGTTAAGATGTGATGTGCAAAACTCACTTCCTTCGACTTCACGTTAAATCTCAAGTGTGCGCAGAAGTACAGTATACCAAGAAAGAAGGCCTGACCCTTTGTCAAAGCGTGTGGACGCACAACAGAATGAAGGCCGGCCAATCAGGTTATGAGTGAGTGTGTACGTAATCAAACGAAAATAAACTAGAACGGCACTCAGTAGAGAGCATACCTCCACCAGGTGAACAGTTTACATTTTGTATCCCAGAGAAGACCGGAAAAATCACAATACAGAATCACATTTCATCAAAATCACCCTTCCATAACTTTTTGAGATATTCTGCCATGTATCGGTTTTGGCCCTATCTCCCTCCCAATAGTGAAGAATGACTGAAAAAATTCTAGTAGCCGGATCCGGATCCGGATCTTCACCAAAATCAAATCATTTCTTCCTCGTCACATACACTACCTCTCTGCCAAATTTCTTATGAATCCGTCCACAACTTTTTGAGATATCCTGCCATGTATCGTTTTTGACCCTATCTCCCAATAGTGAAGAATCACTGAAAAAATTCTACGAGCCGGATCCGGATCTTCACCAAAATCAAATCATTTCTTCCTCGTCACATACCCTACATCTCTGCCAAATTTCTTATGAATCCGTCCACAACTTTTTGAGATATTTTGTTCACAAACAGACGGACAGGGGTGAAAACATAACCTTCATCCACCTTTGGTGGCGGAGGCAAAGATTTTTTTTTTTTTTTTATTTTTTATTTTTTTTTGTATACAATATCGAGGCTCGTGAAAGAGCGAACATTAATCACACAGAAAGACAAACCGACACATAAAACATATAACATAGGGAGCGGTAGACAAGATGGGGAGAGAGGGGGAAGGACACAAACACAACATTTGAGAGCAGGGACCGAGAGACATGGAGACATCGAGAGATCTGAGAGAGGGCGAGGGCTTTGGGGGGGGGGGGGGGGGGGCGTGGGAAGGGGGCAGTGGGAGAGGTATAAAACATATGGACACTGCCAGGACTTCCAGGAAAGAAGTTGGAATTTCAAACAAGGTGGATCTGGGGTGAATTAGCGGGAGTAGAAAAGATCAAGGTTTTGGATGGGGGAAGATAAGAGATGGTGGTGAACAGCTGTTTTAAAGACCTGGAGGGAGGAGTGGGATTGAAGGGAGTGAGGGAGTTTGTTCCAGAGGCGGGAGAAAAGAGGAATGAAAGAGTGAAGGTGAGCGGAGAGCCGAGATTTCGGCAGTTTAACCATCAGAGGGTTGCTGGCAGATCTTGTGCGACCTGTAGGAATATTTGGGGGACAGAGCACAGAGAGAGCTGGGGGTGCAAGGCCGGAGAGGAGTCGGTAGAAGACAGAAAGACCACCTACCTGCCTGCGGTGAGTGAATGAAAGGCCCTCAGAGATAGCTTCATCGCGGGAGATTCCAATAATTCTGAAAGCTTTGGTTTCAACAGCGTGAAGCCGAGCTAGGTGTGAGGCAGGAGCACCGGCCCATAGGGGAGAACAGTATACCATTGAGCTGCGGATGAAAGCCTTGTATGTGGTGAGGAGCTCAGGTGTGCCGAGGAAGGACTTCACACGACGGAGGATGCCCAGTCGGCGACTGGCTTTGGAGGCCAGCTTGGAAATGTGGTTTTCCCAAGAAAGATCATGGCAGATAGTGAGACCCAAAATCTTGAGCGACAGAACTTCTTGGAGAGGATTGTTGAGAAAGTAGATGGGAGGGTTGTCCAGTCGATCTTTTCGGAGAGACATAGTAAGAGTGTGAGATTTGTCAGGATTGAAAGACATGTTCCACTTGTTTGACCAGTCTGTGATTTTGTCCAGGTCTTCAGAGAGTGAGGAGGCAGCAGACTGCCGATCTGAGGGAAGAGGAATGGAGCGGCAGAGAGTGGAGTCATCAGCAAAGAGATAGAGAGGATTTTCGAGAGAGTCAGAGAGATCATTGATGAAGACCAGAAAAAGCACGGGGCCCAGAACACTGCCTTGGGGAACTCCAGCCTGAACAGGAAGAGGAGATGAGAGAAACCCATTCAGGGCCACACGTTGACGACGACTAGAGAGGAAGTCCGCCAGCCATGCGTGGAGATTTCCATGGATACCAAAGGAGGAGAGTTTGGTGAGCAGAGCGGGGTGCCAGACCGTGTCGAAGGCACGTGATATGTCGAGGGAGACAGCTCTAATTTCCTGTTTGGCATTGAGGACCTCCATCCATTGTTGAGACAGCAGAAGCAGCATGTCCAGAGTAGAGTGACCTGGTCTGAAACCAAATTGATGATCAGAGATCAAGCCATTGGAGAAGAGGAAAGATTTCATATCAGAAGCAATGATGGATTCCATGACTTTGCTGATAATTGGGAGAAGGCTGATTGGTCTGTAGTTGCTAGGATCTGTTTTTGCACCTTTTTTGTGCAAAGCGGTGATGTTGGCTGATTTCCAAGCAGATGGCAGTTGACCTTGAGCAAAAGAGAGGGTGAAGAGAACAGCGAGAGGGTGAGATAGAGCAGCAGAGCAGGATTTTAGGACCCGTGGGCTGATGCCGTCGGGTCCAGTTGCAGAATCAGAGTCGAGGGTTGACAGAAACTTTTCCACCTTGTCAGGAGGAAAGGACACGGAGTCCAGGAGCAGCAGGGTACGACTGGGTATGGTGGGTACAGAGAGGGATGGGTTTGGGACACAAGATTTAGAGGCAAACACAGAGTTGAGGCATTCAGCTTTTTCACGTGCGGAGTCAGCTGTATAGCCGTTTGAGGTAAGGGAGGGGATGGAGGGGGAACAAACACCAGAAACGGATTTGACCAGACGCCACCAGGATTTGGAAGAGGGAGACAGATAAGAGAGTTCGGTCTTGAGAACGGAGAGATATTGTTTCCTGGCTCTCCTGAGGGTGGACACACACTTGTTTCGGGCTTTGTGAAAGGAAATGAGATTTCCTTCCGTTGGATTTGCTTTCCAGGAGACGAAGGCAAGTTGTTTCTGGGCAACAGCCTCACCACAAGATTCCGTGTACCATGGACGGGAGGAAGGGTATGACAACTGAAGACGAGATGGGATAAATCTGTGCATGAGAGAGAGCAATTTACTTTGGAAGAATTCCCAGGATGAGTTGATGTCAGAGGTGGTAGAGATGGGAGACCAGTCCAGATGATTGATGGCTGCTTGAAGACCGTGCCAGTTGGCCTGAGTGAAATGCCAGACTCGTCGACGCTGAGCAGGCTCCCTGAGGATGGTCAGAGAGATGTCCACTTTAACAAGGACATGATCAGATGATCCGATCGGAGCAGAAGAAGAGCAGCAGACATTTTCAGGGAAGTTAGTCATAACCAAGTCCAGAAGAGAAGATGTTCCGTTGACTGAGATCCGGGTCGGGAAATTGACAGATTGTGTCAGTCCCAGTGAGTCGCAGAAGTCCTTTGCTGAGGAGCCATGGCTGGTGAGAGAGGTACCCACACCCAGCCAACTGGCATGATGACAGTTGAAATCACCACATATGAGGAAGAGAGAGTTGGGATGAGTAGATAGAAGTTGGTCCATATCATCAGACAGCGAGATGTAGATGGAGTCATCACTGTTTGGTGGACGGTACAACACACATATGAACAAGAGGTGGGAGCGAAGGGGAAGCCGTAGCCAGAGGTATTCCTGGGGGTGAGGTGGAGAGAGTGCAGTGCAGGGCGAGTGAGGAAGAGAGTTTTTTTTATAAAGATAGCAACCCCGCCTCCAGGACGAGGCTCAGGTCTATCATACCGGAGGAGGGAGTAGCCCGGGAGAGATACTATGGAATCAGAGACATCATAAAGGAGGAAAGTTTCTGTTAAGCAGATCACGTCTGGTTTGACAGAAGCAACCTGTATGGAGAGATCAGTTAAGTTTGAACGAAGGCCCCGGATGTTTGAGGTCCATACCGTTAATGAAGAGGAAGGGGGAGCATCAGATACAGAACAGGGGGGAGGAGGGGTAGGGTAAGATGTGGAAGAGGTGGAAGAGGTAGGGAGAGCTGTTGAAGGTGTGTCAGAGATTTCAGAATAGCTCGGAGAAAGGGAAGGATGGGGCGGACAAAAGGTTTGATGGTGATTGGGTGAGCCACAATGAGGTGTTATTTGAGGAGGGGTAAGAGCGAGGCAGAAGGTTGGGGGAGATGGAGGTGAGAGTTTGAAGGGGGAAGAAGCGGGGAGGACGCTTTGAGGAGGGGGAGTGAGCGGGGGGAAATTGAGAAGCAATGAGGGTGGGGAGATTTGAAGGGGAGGGGTGAGGGGGGAGTTTGGGAGGGAAGGGACAAGGGGAGGGATTTGAAAGGGATGGGATATGGGGGAGATTTGGAGGGGAGGGGTGAGGCAGGAGTCTAGGAGGGGAGGGGCGAGGGGGCGTCTTGGCGGGGAGGGGTGAGGGAGTAGTTTAGGAGGGAGGGGGCAAGGGGGGAGATTTGAAAGGGATGGGTGATGGGGAAGATTTGGAGGGGAGGGGTGATGGGTAAGATTTGGAGGGGAGGGGTTATGGGGAAGATTTGGAGAGGAGGGGTGAGATTGGATTTTTGAAAGATGCACAAAGATGCCATTGTTTGGCCTATGATAATACCAATTATTCTTTGGCACCTTGTAAATGCGCTGAGTAGACAAAAGAAAAGAAAGACTTGCAAAAAATTTAGATCGTGACATGAGTTTATCATTAGGATTCAAGGTCTGAAATTGGCAAAACTGCGCAGACACTCTCCCTCAGGCCTAGCAGTGCACCTCTGACCACAGACTCAGCTGGCATGCACACATTGCACAGGCAGGGTTAGTTTATTTCCCCATTACATAAGATTTTCAAGACTTGCTGTGAAAGAACCGCTCATCCATCAGAAACACCCATCAAATTGTAATTAGAGCTTTTCACTCCGCTCCAATCGACGATCATAGGCGGGCTGCAGGAGAACCTGGGCCCACAGCACCGCTTTTAACCCAGGTTGAGTGGTGCATGGAAACGAGGTATTTACGAGGTCGGTGGGAGAACTTTTTTGGACAAAGCAAATTTCCCGAACTGGCAAGCCAAGCCTAGTGATCGACCAAAGGTGAATGGGGGAGGTACTTGTTCAGTATGCTGGTGATAAGTCACCACAAATCCTCTTCCTCTCTCATTCTTCCTCAAAGTGTCCCTCTACCCTGTTGTTGTTGTTGTTTCTCCATTTACACTGTTCTAGCTTTTCTATGTTCCAGCCCTAATAGGAGCCTAGACTTTTTTTGTTTTTGATTACGCGTTACCCGACACCACGTGGCTTATATCAGACCCACCTTAAACTTGCTACAAAGATCCTTATCTGAAGTGCAGTCCAATTGAGCGATGTTCACATGTGGAAGACCCGGGAACTTTTTCATGGAAAGCTCTTCCCACGTTCCAATCAGAGACTTGCAATACCCACACCTGCACGTGAGAACAAAATTTGAGGGGATGTGGCAGGAGATGGAAGAGGAGAAGGAGGCAAAATGGAAAAAGTTTGGAATGAGCTCGAGATGAAAATGAAAAAAAACAAAAAAACAAAACAAAAAAAAACTCAGACGTACAATCATTAGGATGAAGTTTCTCACCAAGGAGTGAAGAACTTCACAAAGCTGATGCCCCGTGCCACCGTCTCGTCAAAATTCTGGGAGGTTAGTGTGACGACGTTGGACTGCATGACACAAATGGGAACATCTTTCACACATCTTCACCGCTACGCGCATGGTAGATAACAAACATGGTCTTCAACCATCCATGGGAACATCTTACACACATCTTCACCGCTACGCGCATGGTAGATAACAAACATGGTCTTCAACCATCCATGGGAACATCTTACACACATCTTCACCGCTACGCGCATGGTAGATAACAAACATGGTCTTCAACCATCCATGGGAACATCTTACACACATCTTCACCGCTACGTGCATGGTAGATTATAACAATCATGGTCTTCAACCATCCATGGGAACAAATCGTGGTACTTGAACACGACAAAACATTACCCCAAGTTTTTAAATGCTACTTTCTGGATTTAAATCTCTACCTGGAAGGAACAGTTTGGTTCCTTTAACATTCATTATCCGTGAGAGTATTTGTCGTAAAATGATAAATTGGGTTTTGGAGTTTTTAAGAAGGAAAAACAATTCAAAGAGGAATAATTGCCAAGTACATCAGCCTTTCAAGTTCCGACCTCATTTCCTCCTCCTCCTCCTTCTTCTTCTTCTTCCATATTGGCTTGCTCAGCCTCGCCGTCATCCTCATTATCCGAGGAATCTTCTTCATCCTCAGTGGTTTCCGCCGCTGCCTCAATGTGAAGTTGAGACTGGATGTATTGCTTCAGGGATTCAAGGTCCCTTCGACCACGATAATGCTCCAGCTGGTACGACCAGGAACAAAAACAAAAGAAGAACAAATTACCACAACCATCGAGCTACTGTCGTCGGTTATCGGTTGTACATACTGGCGAAAGCACAAGTCAGAAAATCTCTCACCAGCTTGCCATTCTTGAACCATATGAGAGTGGGATAGCCCTTGATACCATTCTCACGACAGAGAGACACCTCCTGAGTACAATCAATCTGAAGACAGACGGGAGGAGGTGAGCGCGTGGTGGAGACGGCACTATCCGAAACAAATCCATCATTCAATAGGATTATCTTTACCGAGTTCCCACGCCATCGCAAATGGCAAAATTACCTTGGCGACTGTAACTATGTTCGAGTTCTTGAGGATCAAGGCAAGTTCTTCCCACGTAGGCGCCAAAGCTTTGCAGTGACCGCACCACGGAGCGTAGAACTTCACAAAATGATGACCTGTCGGGGACGGAGGGGTGTACACACCAGGCTAGATAACAAGACTTTCTCCCATTTCACTTTTATCTTTACATGGTGAAGCTGAACGAGGAAACTATTCTCAAATGTGGTGACTAGTCGGTGCAGAGGTAACTGTGTGCAGGGTCATCATCTTTTGCACTCGGCTGCTTGGAAGGTAATATATTTTATCGTACAAAATAATCTTCTTTTTCATTTATCCTTTTCTGTTGTTCCTCCTATCAAAATGATTATAAAATATTTACTGTTTGATTTTTAACCTCAATGATGTGTGCATTGCTCTCAGCCTATCAGTGCATCCACTTGAGTACAGGCCAAGCTTCATCATGTTTTGTTCATCGTTTTTTTTTTTGTTTTTTTTTTTCCCCCGACAAAGTGATTTGACTTTTTCAATATATAAAGGACAGCACAGTTCATGTATACACGGTTATTACTTGTGATTGAATGGGCAAAAAAGGTCTCCCAACAAGATACTCACTATAGTCCAAGAAAGGTCAACATTTCTACAACCTCTTGTTTGTCTGTGTGTTGTCCTGTCCTCTTAACAGTGATGACTCCATCCATCCATCCACTCTGTCTGTGTCTCTTATGTGGCGATTTCAATTGTCACCATTCAAATAGATTAGGTGTTGGTACCTCTCACCAGCCGTGACACTTCAGCGACTCCATGGGACGGACTCAATCTCTAAACTTTCTGACCCAGACTTTTCCAGATGGAAAATACTCCCTTCTGAACTTGGAGACTACCAGCATGCTCATCAATGTCTCCTGCTCTTCCTCTGCTCCAATTGGTTCATCCGATCATGTGCTTGTGAAGATCAACATCTCTCTGGCCACTCAACCATTCGCAACGCCAGAGAGTCTGGCAGTTCACTGCAAGCGGCCATCTCTCTTCAGGACTGGCTTCCTATATCTACCCCCCCCGCCCCCCATCCACAGAAACATGCTTTCACTTAGGCACAGATTAATCCCATCTCGTATTCAGTTTTCATACCCATCCTCCCACCCATGGTACACCGAATACTATGGGGAGGCAACTGCCTTAAAACAACTTGAGTGCTCTTCCTGGAAGGCAAATGCGACTGAAGGAAATATTGGTGCATTCCGCAAAGCTCGCAACAAGTGTGGGTCCACTCTCAGGAAGGAGATACAGAAAACAACACCTGTCCAACCTTAAACATCGGGGTAATACCCCTGGCGCTTACCTGGTAGAATAAACAGTATACTGCACCGACTAAGGGTATTTTAAACCAATTTAAATGGTTGCTAGAAGACAGGGCAGCATGTGGAATCATACGAACATAATCATAAGACTTTAAACAAAGAAAAACATACCTATTTTGGGGGGCAACCCCCTCTCCCCCCAACCCCATATACCTCCTAAGACCCCAATTTTTCTAATGCCTTGAACAAAGGAGCAGATTTTTTTTAATGCCGTGAACAAACTTTGGTACATCACAGGTGGTGAAGGTTGTGGTTAAGTTTCATCGAAATCCTGTGTGTAGTTTCAGAGAAGAAAGCAAATTCCTATTTTGGGGTTCAAACCTGGACCCACTTTGACCCCGGTAAACCCCCTTAGTCCCCTTTTTTTTTTTTTTTTAAATGCCATGAACAAACTTTAGGCACAACACAACAAATATAATTTGTGCCAAATTTGGTAGCAATCTCTTCAGCGGTTTCGGAGAAGAAGTTGCAAGTGTTTACGGACCGACGGATGATGCGCCATTGCATAAGCTCACCTGAACTTTGGTCCAGGTGAGCTAAAAATGAACTTTCAACTCGACTCCCTCCTCTAAAACCTAGTGGCACCTTGTTAAGTCTGTCTCTTGTGTATGCTCCCTTTCCCTCTCTTCAAATGGCACCACAGCCGACTCCGCTCGTTCGAAAGCAGAATGCCTCAATTCTGTATTTTCTTCCAAATCTTGTGCCCTCAACCCCTCTTTCTGTATCTAACATATCAAGACGTACCCAACTGCTCCTGCACCTGAAAAGGTGAAGGTTCTTCCAATCCTCAACTCTGACACTGCAACTGGACCAGACGGCATCAGCTCACGTGTCCTCTTTCTCTACTATGAGCCCTGACTTTGTATACAGAAGAAAAGTCAGAAATTGTCATACTTGCGTACATAGTACAACTCGTTGTGCCATGTTCCAGGATGTACAATATGTTAAAAACCAACACAATCCTAAGCTTATAAGCCTCCATACCTTTGGCAATGTGTTTTTGGAAGGAGGTGGAATTCAAGGTGAACAAAGGTTCATGTTCCGATTGTTCCGGCAAGGCCTCGGTTTCATGGTCATCCTGCAAGTGCAGGACAAAATTAATGGAACAGCATTTCATCAGATACGACATTGTACATTTAAAGTCATTGTGCAACAACAAAGCAATCCATCAAAATCCCACAACATTGACAAGCATCAACTATATCCTTTGATGACAAGACTGTGTGATCAGTTTATGGGTCGAAGCCCTCATGCAGTCACATGTAAATGTAAACCGTCATGGGATTTGAAGAAAGTTTCCTCCCAACAGTGTAACATGGAGTAACAAACGTTCACTGGGTTCTAACCAGGCTATTAGATATTTATTTGATTTGTTGATTTTGAATATCCCACAGCATGTACCAGAACAAAATAGGTCGATGGGTACACACAGAGGGCGCAACCCCAAATAATGAGCTGCTTTTGTTAAACTTTGGTATTTAACAGCCAACCACACCTCTGAGTCAGAATGATAATCAATACCTGCATTTCCCAGTCACTGATGCCAATCCAGTAGCAAACGCGAATACAACTGTACAACTTGACGAGGAAACTGTGAGATACGTGGTTGGACAAACTACGCAGATGGAAGCACACGCGTGTAATGGCGAGTATTAGACAGTCAGGTATAATTGCAGTGTCGATGTATGGAAGGGGTTTTCTTTCTTAAATCGGAATCTGCAGATAAGGCAATCAAGAAGGTTCTGGATGATGCAGGATGCTTTGACCAAGCCCAGACTCTTCAGTCTTGGAATCCAGGATATTTTGTACAATGTGTTCCCTTTTATTGCTGACGATGTAAGTGTGCCTTTTTCAGATTGATGGAACCGCAGAAAAGGTGCACCGCCCACGACGTCCTGCTTGCCAGCTCCGTGACTTTCACAGTCACAATAATGTCGACAATTTTGAAGAATTATTTATTAGTCTTCACTAACCGTGACCCTTGAGATGGACATACCGAGCATTTTATCCACACGTTGGAGTTGTACCAGGCAATTGTAACTGTTTTCAACAGATGTACTTGGACAGGGAAGCTATGTTTCTTGGAGGGGGAAGCCATTTTTATTGCGTGAGCCACCCGTAATAGTTTTGCGATCCAAGTTTCCAACAAGTTGATCAAGCGGTGCCACATAGCTTCGAACACGACGAGCAAAACAATCACAGCTCCTTTATAAATGAACCAAATAAGGATATGCTAAAGAACACAATGTTCTTCATATCGAATTCGCTCGTTTATCACCGCACCCTGTTTTAGTGTTCTATACTTGACGTTTTAAGATGGAGGCCGAGTTTTGCTCTCATGCTGACGAAACTTTTCTGTGAACAAGTAGTGCTGATAAGGCCTCAAAACATTCGCGAATATTTTATTAAAGGGTATCGCCTCATTGAGGAGCTCAATGATAGCGGGAAGCAGGTTCACAAACTACCTGAGGTTATGGGGGTGGATGCATGCACAAGATGAAAAGAGGTCGTCATCAGCATGCCAACAAGTCTTTTTATTTTGACGTTGGTGTTTCTGTACACAGCACAGAGCTCTGGGCCCGTATTCATAAACGTACTTAAGTCTAAGTATAACACTTAAGTACCTCCTAAATTAGGTTTTACGAACAAGTGGTATTCAATATGCTACTTACCTAATGTATTACACTCAACTTCATGCTTATATTTGAGACACCTCCAGGGGTGTCTTAAGTGAACGTAAGTTGGCCACACACTGTATATTCTGTCCACTTTCGACCAGACAGCGAAGAGGAATGGCTGCATTGCTTCTGATAGCACAAGAACGGCTGGTTCGACGGCGTGCAATTCGTCGAGAACGATTATTTCGTGACCGACTTCATCCGCTAGATGAGTACGATGATGTCGAACTATACCAACGATACCACCTTAACCGGCAAACGATTTTGGATGTTATTGATGTTATTGGTGAAAATCTTGATCCATTGCGAAACCACGCATTGTCAAGGGAACTTAAGGTTTTGGCAGCTATACGTTTCTATGTGACCGGAGCCTTTCAGCTGACAGCAGGAGATACAGTGCATGTATCACAACCAACGATGAGTCGAGTTGTCTCTCAAGTCACCCATGTATTGCTTCCTTCACTGCAGGCTGTCGTGAAATTTCCAAAGGATCGAGACATTCCCACCAGAGTTGAAGAGTTTCATGAAATTGCAAATTTTCCCGGTGTTCTTGGCCTAGTTGACGGGACACACGTTTGGATTTTAGGTCCCACCCAGCACAAGTGGCGATATGTTACCTGGAAAACGATTATTCAATAAACACTCAAGTAGTGATTACACCAATATGCTTTTCATACTTTTCGCACAGCCGAAATTTTTCAGCATCAGTGAAATTTTTCTTTCGCTTCATAGACGTAGTGTTCCCTGCCATGATGAAGGGTGGAAAGAATGCCTAAGGTCTTCCTAGTGACTTACAACAGCATTAAATTAGAGCATTTGGTTTTGAACCCAGTTATGTAGTCCCGTCCTTATGTCATGGCACTCAGCCAAACCACAGAAACTGACACAATCGTGCAAGAAATGTGATCATTAACCGGCCAATGTTCATTGGCAACGGCCAATGAAAACGGTTGGATGTTATGCCTATATTTAGGTGCCACACTGAGTGAGGTGTAACACTTAAGGTCATTTATGAATACCGACATAAGTCTTAGTCCTAGGTAAGTGTCACACTTGGAGTTTAAGTCTAGTCACTCCCTGGTGCATGCACACAGCTCCTTTATATATCAGTTTATTATATCAGTCCGGCTATGTCAGTTTATTAGCATCTCTAACAATGAAATGGTGACCTAAAAACATGATTTTTGCCTTCAGTTCGCTGATTCTAACCCCCATGGGAGGCTGCGGCCTGTCACACACATTGAGCAGTGATTAGTCTTACATTCGTGCATTTCCAAGATTCTGCACTGCCTTCTCATCTGGCTTCACAGGCACGGCTTCGGATGCCTTTCCCTTCATTAGCATGGCTACTCCAATCAATAGTACAATACTTTGCCCGTACACCTGCACTCGTTTTACCTTTCGTTTATGACGAGCCCATACACCTGCACTCATTTGGCTGGTATAATGATGGAGGTGGTTGTAGAATGTGGAATACAGGAGAAAAATACGGCTTTGGCTGCATTTTGTCTCAAAACGTACGAGTTCAAATGGCATGTGCTTCAGGCTACCTTTATATTCCCACATGTGCTTTAAACCAACCTTTGGCACCCATGACGTCATTTCCAACATCCATTGCTCGAGCACGGCATGATCACGTTGCCCCTCGTACAAAATACTCTCTTGGCCAGGCCGGAATAGCTTGAGTCTGTGGCAAGATGGCACAGAGCTGGAAACTGCCCCAAGTGCACACCATTGACTATAATTATACACAGACCTGTATAAAGGATTGATGGAAATAATACACCATGTGGTTGCTCAACATTGTCCAATCGAATTATGAAAGGATTGCAAAATCACAGCAAGAGGTTGACGTCGAGCAATAGAGCACAGAGATTCACAAGTAAAGAGCCGTACGTTGGGTAACCCTCGATGCCCTCTTGGGTACAAAGATCCGCCTCCCGTGAGCAGTCCACCTTTGCCAGATATGCGGGAGGGTTGGTCATCACATTGTACCGATCCGCCAGTCCATTCCACGTGGGCTGGAGCTTCTTGCAGAACCCACACCTGATGGGTGATGGGTGACGGGTGACAAATAACCCTCATGATGCCAAAATAGCAGCTAAGACTACATCCAAAGGAGGCAAATGCTCAGCATCAAATTTTCCAATGCAGAATTTTCAAATCTTTTTTAGAATTCCCTTCAAAAATTCCATGTCAGCATACTTGTATTCCCATCTGAACTCCCAGCTCATGATCCGAGGATTCCAGGTTCAAATCTCATACACCATGTTTGTTCATTTTCTAGTGATGCCTTTGTAATTCACTGTGAAGTAAATTCATGTCTATTCATGTCTTTGTGCTGCACTCGGTTCCTACCAACTCCTCCGCAAAATCCAGGATCCATGTAAAATTCAATATACAATTATTTTTACTGTAAAACAAAATAAAACTAGAAAGAGCAATTAGAGATTGCAGACCCTCGCCAGGATGTGTTTTCAGTGGTTTTTAAGACTTTTGTGTTAAAGCAAATATGGCGGCCGAGCTACGTGACTGATGACGTCATAATTTTCTTTTCTCCACCAATCTATCCCTAGATGACGCTCAAGGAATTTCATCTTGATCGGATGAAGTTTTGTACTTGTCAAATTATGATGTCATAATGGAGGCACCTATGACATAATTAACATGTTATTCCCCATGGAGTTCTTTACAATGAGCCATGTCTTAATTCTTTCTATGCAGCGCTTTCGGAGCTATAGAGGTGCAAAGTTTTTCGGTTTTTCCAAGATGGCGCCCATACCACGTGACCTATGACGTCATAATTATCATTTATATATATATAGATGGAGTTGCACCTATGGTGAAAATTTGCTATCAATTGGACCAACGGTTGCAGAGAAAATCATATTTATTCTGTGCGGACAAAGAAACAGACAGACAAATGAAAAAAAAATCACTCCTAGAGCGACACTTGGCAAAATAGAACAAAGTAGAATGGCATTCAGTAGAGCATCCCTTTTGACCTCACAAATAATTGGTGGTTGATTTCTTTGACCTGATATGCAAATCACCTTCAAATTTTAAGTTAATCGGATGAAAATTGACAATTTTAGAAATCTGGCCTATGTTGACCTCAAAAATAGTTGGTGGTTGGTTTCTCTAAGCTGATATGCAAATCCTATTCAGATTTCAAGTCAATCGGATGAAAATTGAGGATTTTAGAAAAAAAAAAAAAAAAAATGGTTGACCTTTTGATCTTAAAAATAAATAGGATTTTGTCGGACCATGGACTCCACCATTTGGTGAAGTTCAGTGAAGATCGGTTTAAAATTGTGACCTGTAGGCAAGTACAAGTGAGCGGACAGACAAACACACACACAAACCGGAGTGACTAACATACTTGCCAAAAAAAATAATTTTTGACAAGTAACAGACAAACCCAAATGCAATACCCTCTCCTCAGGCAATGATAATTAAAAAAATAAATTTTGTTTACTTTTAAAAGTACTTTCTAAATTGTACTCAAGGTGCCTCTGCCACAGTACTGAGGATATCGGTGCAAAAGGTCTACGTTTTGCATTCCAAACTCTCACCCACAGGTTCTCTTTGGCCCGAGCACCTCATACACAGAGCACAGCCTTGGTGAATCCTGATATGATAAAATAAACTTGAACAATCAGCAACAAAACGCGGTTTGTACAGCATGCACTTTGTTATCAATCTACTCCTGTTAGTTGGTTTATTTGCGATTCACGAGATGATGCACAAAAAGACGCCAACGATGCCTCATAGTTACAAAATATTTTTAAAACTAGGATTGTACATTATCTCTTGAGGGAACACAACATCCAATAACGCTGTAAAATTGTGATTTATATTCAAACAGGTTTTCCATATATATTTCATATATATTTTGGGAATGGAATATTTTCCATATATATTCTCTTAATTCCAATGTGACATTTTCACATGGAGAAGACCAAGCAGAAGTGCTATCATGATCAGGTAATGAGAGAGCGGCCATCTTTAGTTCAGGGTCAGCAGATCCACATGGAAACGCTGCCAGGTACAAGCAAATGGGTTTCTGGTGAGATCGAACAAAAACACGAGTCACCCAGGTCATACATACTCAGAGCAGGTAACCGTTTGTTCCTCAGGAATCGCTAACATATCCAATCTTCAAGCAAGCTGGCCAATCACAGAGCCTATGTGTGTGAGACAGAGATTGGAAGATCGGACTATGATGAGCACAACGATGCTTCCTCACCTTCTCTTGCCACCAATGATGATCACCTCATTCTGAAGGAGAGGAGATTCGATGTAACGTTATGTGGCTGCTCCATGTTTGGATTGCTTCCAGATTGAATGGGATCGACTGAGATCTCACAAGATCTTCACCCAAAAGGCGACTGGGAATTCACACCTTCAGTTCACCAGTCAATGACGCTGGCATGAACGAGCAGCAGTTCCAAAGCAGAGAACCGCGAATTCCCAAGCCAAATCCAGGACACACACGAAAATCAGGCGAATCGCTGGTGCGAGGTGAAATGGCTGGTGCGAGGTGAAATGGCTGGTGCGAGGTGAAATGGCGGACTGGCTATGGTTATGGTTTCCATTGGAAAGATGGAATTAAAGGAAGATGGAAAAGATATATGGAAATGCTGTTGAATACAGAGAATGAATGGGATGGCAACATAGAGAGTAACCCTGTTTTAGGACCGGCAGAGAAGATAACTGAGAAGGAAGTTGAGGAAGCGATAAAAGCAATGAAGGGTAGAAAAGCGGGAGGGCCGACGGGAGTTGTGGGAGATATGTTGAAGGCAGCAGGAAGTTGGGGTGTGAAGAGAATGACAGAGATCTGTAATCTGGTGGTGAAAGAAGGCCGCATTCCAGTGGTTTGGGAACTGAGTACCCTCGTCCCTCTATACAAGGGGAAAGGTGACCCTCTGGAGTGTGGCTCGTACCGAGCGATAAAGTTATTGGAGCATGGAATGAAGGTATTGGAAAGGGTGTTGGAGAGGAGGATAAGGAAGAAAGTGAAGATCGACGAAATGCAGTTTGGATTCATGCCAGGAAGAGGAACGACAGATGCGCTTTTCATTGTGAGGCAGTTGCAGGAGAAGTACATGGAGAAGAGGAAGAAGTTGTTTCTTGGGTTTGTTGATCTGGAGAAAGCATTCGATAGGGTACCACGCAAAGTATTGACATGGGCATTGAGGAAGTTAGGAGTGGAGGAATGGTTGATCAGAGTAGTGATGGCAATGTACAAAAGAGCGCGCACAGCTGTAAGGACGAAGGACGGGAACAGTGGTGAGTTTGAGGTGAAGGTGGGAGTGCATCAGGGGTCGGTACTAAGTCCATTACTATTTGTAGCTGTGATGGAGGTGCTGGCTCAGAACGTAAAGGAGGGTTTACCGTGGGAGTTGTTGTATGCAGATGATCTGGTGTTGATTGCGGAAAGTATGGATGGACTGAAGGAAAAGATGACCACGTGGAAGGAATGTATGGAGACAAAAGGTCTGAAGGTGAATATCGGAAAGACGAAGGTGATGGCAAGTGGTAAAGCATGTGGTGAGGTGGAAAGAACTGGGAAGTGGCCCTGTGCTGTGTGTAGGAAGGGTGTCGGAGTGAACTCCATTCAATGTACAATGTGCGCTGAGTGGGTTCATCAAAAATGTAGTGGTCTGAGAGGGTCATTAACCAGTGTGGCAGCTACATTCAAATGTAAGGTGTGCACAGAGGGAGCTGCAGATGGAGGAAATGTTGAGTTGGATCTTGGAGATGGCGTGAAGCTGGAAGGTGTGAAAACATTTTGCTACCTCGGAGACATGCTGAATGGAGAAGGTGGATCAGACTCGGCAACGGTTGCTCGTGTGAGATGTGCATGGAAGAAGTTTCGGGAACTGGGTGGCGTGCTGATGATGAGGGGAGTGTCGTTGAAGCTGAAGGGAAAGGTGTATGCTGCATGTGTGAGAAGTGTTATGATTTATGGGAGCGAGACATGGGTAATAAACGTAGAGCAGCAACGAAGGTTGGAAAGGGTGGAAATGCGAATGGTTCGGTGGATGTGTGGAGTATCGTTGAGAGAGAGGAAGACAAATGATGAATTGCGAAAGATGATGGGAATAGAGCCTGTGATTGATGCTGTGAAGAGGAACAGGTTGAGATGGTTTGGTCATGTGTTGAGGAAGGATGAAAGTGACTGGTTGAGAAGAGTGATGGAAATGAATGTAGAAGGAAGCAGAGGACGGGGAAGACCGAAAAAGACTTGGCTAAAGATGGTGGAAGAAGAAATGCGGGCAAGGGGGTTAACAAGGAGATGCAGAAAATAGGGCAAAATGGAGAAGATTGTCATGGGGACCGCAAGGCTAACCCCCGCTCTAGCAGGGAAAATGGCCTTTAAAATGCATGTTGTTGTTGTTGTATTCAAACAGCACCAACTATACGTCGATTAACCAAACTCGGTGGTGTAATGGTTAGAGAATCCGCTCCGTGTCTGCGCGGGCGGGGGTTCAAACAGATCTAGTGATTCAAATTGGTGTTTTTGTTTCGTTAAAGATGGTACGTGCAGTTTATTTGCTTGACGTTCAGCATTTTAAAAGTACTAGGGCATTGCCCGTACTATATCTATATCTAAAATTATATCCCCCCCCTCTATTTACATGAAATGGTTTGGTCCAAAGCGAACGGCTTGCGAGTACGGTGACAATCCCCCCCCTCTATTTACATGCAATGGTTTGGTCCAAAGCGAACGGCTTCCGGAGTTTGGTAAAGAAATCGCCATCGCGTGCACAAACGCGCAGGAAAGCGAATGAATCGCAAATTCGGTTTTATTAGTTTTAAAACATAGTTTAACGCCAACATAGTTTGCAAACGTGAAATAAATGAATACGCTCTCAAATGTGCCATCCGAGGCAGAGTGTGTCCTCCACGTTCGGCACACGCGATCGTTCGCTGCTCTCTGATTGGTTGAATCGTTTTTTGGACATAACTCGGTAAGTAATTGTCCGATTAATATGAAACCTTGAAAAGGCACATCCTCGGGTCCCCAGCAATATACCTGGCAAGTTAAAAGTATATCGGACCCGTGGTTGTCGAGAAACAGCGGTCACAGACAAACAGACGTACAGACGTACAAACGTACGTACAGAGATTACTGGAATTATAGATAGATAAGTGCACAGATATTAAACCCCCATATGTTGGCATCCATGGGGAGGAGGAAATGCCCCTGTGAGTGTGGCGATACCGGTGTGGACCCCGGTTTAGAATAGGGACACCGTATCCCTGCGTGTCGTAAGAGGCGACTAAAAGGGTTGGCGTCAGGAAGGGCATCTGGCCATAAAACATTGCCTCAAAAAGGGAACCATGACAATTACAATTACATATGGGCAGGGTACAGCCCGAAGTACCCCGTGGGGGCCCTCACTCCCTCTCGTCAAAACTCAAGGTGGGGAACCCGATCGAAGCAAGGGTGGAAATCACTCCATTTATGATGACGAAACGTCTGATGCCCCACGTGGAGATCTGTTTCTGAGGTTTGGGACATGGAATGTAGGGACAATGACAGGGAGATCAGGAGAAGTGGTGGAAGTATTGGTCAGAAGAGGAGTGGACATATGTTGTGTGCAGGAGACGAGATGGAAGGGAAGTGGTGTGAGAATGGTGAAGGGTAGGCAGGGACAGAAATATAAGTTTGTGTGGCAAGGGTGCCCGGAGGGCGTGAATAGTGTTGGTGTCCTGTTTTCTGAGGAGTTTGTAGACAGTGTGGTGAGTGTGACTAGAGTGAGTGAAAGGTTGATGATGGTGAAAATGATGATTGGAAAGCCCTTGGTGAACGTCATCTCGGCATATGCTCCGCAGGTTGGTCGAAGCGATGAAGAGAAGGACAAGTTCTGGTGTGCAATAGAGAAGCTGATGGAAAACGTGAAAGAGGACGAAGTTGTTGTGGTAGGAGGAGACCTAAATGGGCATGTGGGAAGGAGTATGGACGGTTTTGAGGGAGTTAATGGTGGTTATGGATATGGTGTGAGGAATGGAGAAGGTGAAAGGATTTTGGAGTTTGCTGATTTGTTGATTTGTAATACTCAGTTCCAGAAAGAGGATAATAAGTTTGTTACATACACGTCAGGTGGGTCGACGACAACCGTTGACTACCTGATTGTGCGTAGGCGAGATAAGGGGCACCTCCGGGACACAAAGGTGATCCCAGGGAAGAAGGCTGTTTCACAGCACCACTTGGTTGTCTGCAACATAAGGGTGAAAGGTGCGAGGAGAGCTCGGCAGGTGAAGTACCAACCGAGAATGAAAGTGTGGAGGTTGAAAGAGGTGACAGTGAGGGAGGCATTAAAAGAGGCTGAGTGTGGTAGAGGATGATGTGGTTGAGCTTGAAAGTGGTTGGATGTCAATGAAAGATAGTCTGTTGGGAGCCGTTGGTGAGGTATGTGGATGGACTAAAGGACCACCGAGGCACTCGGAAACATGTTGGTGGGATGTTGAAGTTGGAAAGAGGATTGACGAGAAGAGGAAGAAGTTCAAGGAGTGGCAGAAGGCGAAGGGTACAGGGGCAGAAAAGGCAGAGCATGAAAGTTATAAGGCATCCAAGAAGGCTGCAAAGAAAGAGGTAGCAAAGGCGCAGGAGGCATGAAGGAAAATGTTCGGAGAACGCTTGGATTCGGAAGAGGGTCAGAGAGCGGTATTCAGGATTGCAACGCAGATAGCGAAAGAGAGGTGTGATGTGATGGGGGGTGAGTTGCTTGAAGAATGAAGTGGGACAAATCGTTGTTGACCCAGATGGAATTAAAGGAAGATGAAACAGATATATGGAAATGCTGTTGAATGCAGAGAATGAATGGGATGGCAACATAGAGAGTAACCCAGTTTTAGGACTGGCAGAGAAGATAACTGAGAAGAAAGTTGAGGAAGCGATAAAAGCAATGAAGAGTAGAAAAGCGGGAGGGCCGACGGAGGTTGTGGGAGATATGTTGAAGGCAGCAGGAAGTTGGGGTGTGAAGAGAATGACAGAGATCTGTAATCTTGTGGTGAAAGAAGGCCGCATTCCTGTGAATTGGGAACTGAGTACCCTCGTCCCTCTATACAAGGGGAGAGGTGACACTCTGGACTGTGGCTCGTATCGAGCGATAAAGTTATTGGAGCATGGAATGAAGGTATTGGAAAGCGTGTTGGAGAGGAGGATAAGGAAGAAAGTGAAGATCGACGAAATGCAGTTTGGATTTATGCCAGGAAGAGGAAAGACAGACGCACTTTTTATTGCAAGGCAGTTGCAGGAGAAGTACATGGAGAAGAGGAAGAAATTGTTTCTTGGGTTTGTTGATCTGTAGAAAGCATTCGATAGGTTTCCACACAAAGTAGTGAAATGGGCATTGAGGAAGTTAGGAGTGGAGGAATTGCTGATCAGAGTAGTGATGGCAATGTACGAGAGAGCTGTAAGGACGAAGGACGGGAACAGTGGTGAGCTTAAGGTGAAGGGGGGAGTGCATCAGGGGTCGGTACTAAGTCCACTACTATTTGTAGCTGTGATGGAGGTGCTGGCTCGGAACATTCAGGAGGATTTACCGTGGGAGTTGTTGTATGCAGATGATCTGGTGTTGATTGCGGAAAGTATGGATGGACTGAAGGAGAAGATGAACAAGAGGAAAGAATGTATGGAGACAAAAGGTCTGAAGGTGAATGTCAGAAAAACGAAGGTGATGGCAAGTGATAAAGCATGTGGTGAGGTGCAAAGAACTGGGAAGTGGCCGTGTGCTGTGTGCAGGAAGGGTGTCGGAGTGAACTCCATTTAATGTACAATGTGCGCCGAGTGGGTTCATCAAAAATGTTGTGGTCCGAGAGGGTCATTAACCAGTGTGGCAGCTACATTCAAGTGTAAGGTGTGCACAGAGGGAGCTGCAGATGGAGAAAATGTTGAGTTGGACCTTGGAGACGGCATGAAGCTGGAAGGTGTGAAAACATTTTGCTACCTCGGAGACATGCTGAATGGAGAAGGTGGATCAAACTCGGCAAAGGTTGCTGGAGTGAGATGTGCATGGAAGAAGTTTTGGGAACTGAGTGGCGTGCTGACGAGGAGGGGAGTGTCGTTGAAGCTGAAGGGAAAGGTGTATGCTGCATGTGTGAGAAGTGTTCGGATTTATGGGAGCGAGACATGGATAATGAACGTAGAGCAGCAACGAAGGCTGGAAAGGGTGGAAATGCGAATGGTTCGGTGGATGTGTGGAGTATCGTTGAGAGAGAGGAAGACAAATGATGAATTGCGAAAGATGATTGGAATAGAGCCTGTGATGGATGCTGTGAAGAGAAACAGATTGAGATGGTTTGGTCATGTGTTGAGGAAGGATGAAAGTGACTGGTTGAGAAGAGTGATGGAAATGAATGTAGAAGGAAGTAGAGGACGTGGAAGACCGAGAAAGACTTGGCTGAAGGTGGTGGAAGAAGAAATGCGGGCAAGGGGGTTAACAAGGGGAGATGCAGAAAATAGGGCAAAATGGAGAAGATTGTCATGGGGCCCACAAGGCTAACCCCCACTCTCGCAGGGAAAATGGCCTTAAAATGCCTGTTGTTGTTTGTTGTTGTTGTAGTAGTAGTGTGGCGAGAAAGACGGCACCATTGTTGTGGTGTCACTGGTACCCAAAATGCCCCAGGAAGTGACGGCACTTCCCCCAAACTCAGTGATTGTGTTTGAGTGTGTGTGTGTGTGTGTGTGTGTGTGTGTGTGTGTGTGTGTGTGTGTGTGTGTGTGTGTGTGTGTGTGTGTGTGTGTGTGTGTGTGTGTGTGTGTGTGTGTGTTTGACTCGACTGTGTGCGTTTGTGTCATCTCCATCCTTAAATCCTGCAAAGTGTAAAAAGAGAGGATGCAGTGCCATCTCGTCTTGTTGAGTGTTGCAAGCGACGTCACGAGACAGCACAAAATGCATGGATTCAGTTCTGACTTGCGCGATGTTACAACTTGTGTGCGCGACTTGCACGGTTTTACAACCTGTGCAGTGTTAAAACCTGTGCACGCGACTTGCGCTGTGTTACAACCTGTGCACGCGACTTGCGCGGTGTTACAACCTGTGTACGCGACTTGCGCGGTGTTACAACCTGTGCACGTGACTTGCGCTGTTACAACCTGTGCACGCGACTTGCGCGGTGTTACAACCTGTGCACGCGACTTGCGCGGTGTTACAACCTGTGCACGTGACTTGCGTGGTGTTACAACCTGTGCACGCGACTTGCGCAGTTACAACCTGTGCACGTGACTTGCGCGGTGTTACAACCTGTGCACACGACTTGCGCGGTGTTACAACCTGTGCACGTGACTTGCGCGGTGTTACAACCTGGGCATGCGAAATGCGCGTGACGTTACAACCTGTGTGCACGATGTTACAACCTGTGCGCACGACGTTACAACGTGTGCACGCGACTTGCGTGGTGTTACAACCTGTGCACGAAATTGGCGCGGTGTTACAACCTGTGCACACAAGTGTTTTTAAAATAAAAGTTTCAAAAGTGGAAAATCCTTACGTGATATACGTACATATATAAATATCGTCATACATGGCACCAAAATATCATGCATAGTGCATGTCACACGTGGTACGTGTACAAGAAACAAAAAGTTTGTAACAGGTGTCACAAGCCGGAAACTTTGCACACGAGATGCATGTCGGCCAACAACACCCAGCCATACAACACACACACTGCACACGTAATATATCTGCACTGCCACTCCACGGACTCACTCACAGGTTTTGAGCCATCAACTCACCATGGTGCGAAGAACATGATGAAATGCGGCTCCAATTCGATCGAGTGCGTAAACATGTCCTTGTCGTACACGTGCTGAGAATGGTCATCGTTGGCCTGGGTCAGGGGCACCAGGAGGAGCGCCCAACAGAGCACCACGAAGGTAACCATGGTCCGACGACCTATTCCAAAGTGTGCACCACGCTCAAGGACCAACCTGCATACGCTCAAGAAACAACCTGCATACGCTCCTCCCCTCCACGTAGCACGTCGCCGCCACTCACTTCCGCTGCCGTTGCGACTTACGTCACACGCGTCCCATGGAGTTCATTTCTCTCTATTTTTGGTCCATTGGTTGGACATTTGGCCTGACTCCACCCACAACGACGCCATTAGTAGGAAGGTTGACTCCACCCACCGGAATTTTTTGTTTTTTTCATCCAGTTCGGGTCCAACACATCGTCGACCTGTCATATTCACAATCGCCATGCTCTACTTTGAAATTGCTAAAACATAAACTTCCGGGAGCATGCGAAGCAGCGCTTCGTAGCCTATCCACCGCCTAAAAATGCGAAGGTTTTTATTCTGTGGGTTTTTGTTATTACCACAGAGTTATATAAATAAAGAAGAGTGCGCACCTATCACGTGACCCTGTGCCGTTTAGAAGAGTGAGCCGCCATCACCAAAGAGGGTAAATCAGCGCTGTTTACGTCAGCAGGCCGCGACATTCAAAACACCGCGACGGTTCAGTTTTGTTGATGTTTTACCGCTTGTGATGTACGAAAGCTGCGAGAATATTGCTGCCAAAAATTCCACATTCCTGTGCCGTTTGGCGTTGCTACAACAGAAGAAAAATGAGGATAAATATTTCTTACCACAAGTATTTCGAATATTTTTTTCGTGAAAATTGACTTCGTTTCGAGACTTTTCAGCACATAGTCGGCAGCGCAATGTAAGTCAAATGCGCATCATGATGCACAAGCTTAGGCCTATTTCAGTCACGTCAGTCCGACACTCGGCAGCTAGTTTGACTGTTTGATGACATAAATAAACCTTTCACAATCTTTTTGTCAAAGTTATTTCCTCGAAAAGTGACAGAATTTACTCTGAGCAAGCTTAGAATGATAAAGTTCTAGTTCGTAAGAACATGAAGAACGGCAATGATTATGAATATGATTGGATGCATGAATGAATGCAGGGAATTAATGCATAAATGAACGCAGGCATGCATGAATGAATGCGTGAATGAATGCCTGAATGAATGCCTGAATGAATGCTTGAATGAATGCATGAATGAATGCGTGAATGAATGCCTGAATGAATGCTTGAATGAATGCTTGAATGAATGCAGGAATGAATACCAGAATAAATGCAGGGAATGAATGCAGGAATGAATGCGGGAAATGAATGAATGCAGGCATGCATGAATGAATACAGGAATGAATGCCTCAATGAATGCCTCTGAATGCAGGAATGAATGCATGTATGAATGCATGAATGAATACCAGAATGAATGCAGGGAATGAATGCAGGAATGAATGCGGGAAATGAATGCGGGAAATGAATGAATGCAGGCATGCATGAATGAATACAGGAATGAATGAATGCATGTCTTGACAACTGAATTCATGTTAGTTTAGCTAGGACTTTAACTAAACTTACTTTTATGTCCCCAACTTCAGTCCATGCATGTAAGAAATCTAATTTATCTATTAGGACTATTCTTCATCATCATGGCAGACTGTGCAGTGAACGTTTTGTTAATGAAAATAAGCCATCAAGGAGACACCAACTGACAAAAACTATTTTGTTTTGAGGACAATAAATGATATCACTGTTGTGATGCTCTCTGATATGTACGACACTCTCTGATAATGATATCACTGTACGGTACGTCTTGAAGTGCCTGAACATTGTGTGTATCAGCAGAATGTGGCTGTAGATTTTACTTGATGCCGATTGCCTATGACGGACGTCTTGCTGCAAAATGAAACTGAGGAACATTTGGAAATACGCATGAACCTGAATCATGTGAATTGAATAGGCCTACACTCATGACACTGAATCATGTGAATTGAATAGGCCGACACTCATGACAGTGAATCATGTGAATTGAATAGGCCTACTCTCATGACACTGAATCATGTGAATTGAATAGGCCGACACTCATGACACTGAATCATGTGAATTGAATAGGCCGACACTCATGACACTGAATCATGTGAATTGAATCGGCCGACACTCATGACACTGAATCATGTGAATTGAATAGGCCGACACTCATGACACTGAATCATGTGAATTGAATCGGCCGACACTCATGACACTGAATCATGTGTATTGAATAAGCCTACACTCATGACACTGAATCATGTGAATTGAATCGGCCGACACTCATGACACTGAATCATGTGAATTGAATCGGCCGACACTCATGACACTGAATCATGTGAATTGAATAGGCCGACACTCATGACACTTAATCATGTGAATTGAATAGGCCTACACTCATGACACTGAATCATGTGAATTGAATAGGCCGACACTCATGACACTTAATCATGTGAATTGAATCGGCCGACACTCATGACACTGAATCATGTGAATTGAATAGGCCGACACTCATGACACTTAATCATGTGAATTGAATAGGCCTACACTCATGACACTTAATCATGTGAATTGAATAGGCCTACACTCATGGCACTGAATCATGTGAATTGAATAGGCCTACACTCATGACACTGAATCATGTGAATTGATTAGGCCAACACTCATGACACTGAATCATGTGAATTGAATCGGCCGACACTCATGACACTGAATCATGTGAATTGAATAGGCCGACACTCATGACACTGAATCATGTGAATTGAATAGGCCTACACTCATGGCACTGAATCATGTGAATTGAATAGGCCTACACTCATGGCACTGAATCATGTGAATTGAATAGGCCTACTCTCATGACACTGAATCATGTGAATTGAATAGGCCTACACTCATGGCACTGAGTCATGTGAATTGAATCGGCCGACACTCATGACACTGAATCATGTGTATTGAATAAGCCTACACTCATGACACTGAATCATGTGAATTGAATCGGCCGACACTCATGACACTGAATCATGTGAATTGAATCGGCCGACACTCATGACACTGAATCATGTGAATTGAATAAGCCTACACTCATGACACTGAATCATGTGAATTGAATCGGCCGACACTCATGACACTGACTCATGTGAATTGAATAGGCCGACACTCATGACACTGAATCATGTGAATTGAATAGGCCGACACTCATGACACTTAATCATGTGAATTGAATAGGCCTACACTCATGACACTGAATCATGTGAATTGAATAGGCCGACACTCATGACACTTAATCATGTGAATTGAATCGGCCGACACTCATGACACTGAATCATGTGAATTGAATAGGCCGACACTCATGACACTTAATCATGTGAATTGAATAGGCCTACACTCATGACACTTAATCATGTGAATTGAATAGGCCTACACTCATGGCACTGAATCATGTGAATTGAATAGGCCTACACTCATGACACTGAATCAATCATGTGAATTGATTAGGCCAACACTCATGACACTGAATCATGTGAATTGAATCGGCCGACACTCATGACACTGAATCATGTGAATTGAATAGGCCGACACTCATGACACTGAATCATCTGAATTGAATAGGCCTACACTCATGGCACTGAATCATGTGAATTGAATAGGGCTACACTCATGGCACTGAATCATGTGAATTGAATAGGCCTACTCTCATGACACTGAATCATGTGAATTGAATAGGCCTACACTCATGGCACTGAGTCATGTGAATTGAATCGGCCTACACTCATGGCACTGAATCATGTGAATTGAATAGGCCTACACTCATGACACTGAATCATGTGAATTGATTAGGCCAACACTCATGACACTGAATCATGTGAATTGAATAGGCCTACACTCATGCCACTGAATCATGTGAACTGAATAGGCCTACACTCATGACACTGAATCATGTGAATTGAATAGGCCTACACTCATGACACTGAATCATGTGAATTGAATAGGCCTACACTCATGACACTGAATCATGTGAATTGAATAGGCCTACACTCATGACACTGAATCATGTGAATTGAATAGGCCTACACTCATGCCACTGAATCATGTGAATTGAATAGGCCTACACTCATGACACTGAATCATGTGAATTGATTAGGCCAACACTCATGACACTGAATCATGTGAATTGATTAGGCCAACACTCATGACACTGAATCATGTGAATTGAATAGGCCTACACTCATGCCACTGAATCATGTGAACTGAATAGGCCTACACTCATGACACTGAATCATGTGAATTGAATAGGCCTACACTCATGACACTGAATCATGTGAATTGAATAGGCCTACACTCATGACACTGAATCATGTGAATTGATTAGGCCAACACTCATGACACTGAATCATGTGAATTGAATAGGCCTACACTCATGCCACTGAATCATGTGAACTGAATAGGCCTACACTCATGACACTGAATCATGTGAATTGAATAGGCCTACACTCATGACACTGAATCATGTGAATTGAATAGGCCTACACTCATGACACTGAATCATGTGAATTGAATAGGCCTACACTCATGACACTGAATCATGTGAATTGAATAGGCCTACACTCATGACACTGAATCATGTGAATTGAATAGGCCTACACTCATGACACTGAATCATGTGAATTGAATAGGCCTACACTCATGACACTGAATCATGTGAATTGAATAGGCCTACACTCATGACACTGAATCATGTGAATTGAATAGGCCTACACTCATGACACTGAATCATGTGAATTGAATAGGCCTACACTCATGACACTGAATCATGTGAATTGAATAGGCCTACACTCATGCCACTGAATCATGTGAACTGAATAGGCCTACACTCATGACACTGAATCATGTGAATTGAATAGGCCTACACTCATGACACTGAATCCCTCAGGCTACACGAAAGTTACAGCATGACGGCAATCTCACGACGGACTTTTCACACGAACTCAGGTTCAGAATTGAGGGATCATTATGCTGTACTTTGTTGGATTCCATACTTCATTCGACATTTGAACTGATTTTGTTTCCATTTTAGAATGATTGTTATCGTGTTACCCCGGATTGTCGCATGGAATAGACTGTAGTACCTTACCAAGTTAAAGCTTAACTCACTGCATTATAACTGTGTATATCGCCGATACAAATGACTTCTGTTCAAACCTGTACATCGGCATTCAGCCCTAAATTGTCAATTTAAGGTAAGAAAATACACTCTGTTATCAAATGCATTTGTAGGAAATACTTTTTTCTTATTTATTTCCATAATTTGGCTAAGATAAAGCTCGGTACGGTTTCGTTCACGAGTGACAGTTTTACGTATTGTTTACATTCAAACTCGTTCGCCAATGCGTGTACATCCGGGTTATCCGAGCCATTTTGCGCTCTTTGGTAATGGCGGACGTGCCCTCATGTGCGCACACGATCGTAACGTTAGCGGTATAGGAACTGCGCACTCATGTTTATTTATGGAACTCTGTGGTTATCATTCCAGTAATCTCTGTCTGTCTGTCTGTACGTCTGTACGTTTGTCTGTGACCGCTGTTTCTCGACAACCACGGGTCCGATATACTTTTAACTTGCCAGGTATATTGCTGGGGACCCGAGGATGTGCCTTTTCAAGGTTTCATATTAATCGGACAATTACTTACCGAGCTATGTCCAAAAAACGATTCAACCAATCAGAGAGCAGCGAACGATCGCGTGTGCCGAACGTGGCGGGCACACTCTGCCTCGGATGGCACATTTGAGAGCGTATTCATTTATTTCACGTTTGCAAACTATGTTGGCGTTAAACTATGTTTTACAACTAATAAAAACGAATTTGCGATTCATTCGCTTTCCTGCGCGTTTGTGCACGCGATGGCGATTTCTTTACCAAACTCCGGAAGCCGTTCGCTTTGGACCAAACCATTGCATGTAAATAGAGGGGGGGGATTGTCACCACTCGCAAGCCGTTCGCTTTGGACCAAACCATTTCATGTAAATAGAGGGGGGGGGGATATAATTTTAGATATAGATATAGTACGGGCATGCCCTAGTTACATATTAAAAGACGGATGGTTATACTTGTGGAGTTCTCATTGAACTTGGAGGTCATTGAGCTTTATATTTACTATAACTTATTACTATGACTATTACTATTAAGTATTAGTATTAGTGCTGGCTATCTTGTCTCCCTCCACATTGTGACATTTCAAACAGTACGTGCGACGGCCGTTGTGACTTGTGAGGTTTTCACGAAACTTTGCAGTTTATGAATTCCGTGGAAACCAAAGCTCCGGATCTCATCACCAGGCACAAGACCTGAAAGAAGACCAGTGCTGCTCTCCTATCGGTGAACACCAAGGTCTGTTCTACCTGGATCTTTTACATTTACTCCCTCTTATCTGTGTCTCAAGCCATAATTACCATGTTTTTCATTTTTATTTTGAAAATTTTAAAATGTTTTTTTGAAACCGTTTGTATCAGAAAACAGTTCTAACAATTGCTGACAATTTCAAGCACAGTATATATATAAAGAGTGGAGACTTTAAAATATTGGATTTATTGTTCTGAATAAAACAAAACAATTTTTTTTATTTTTTTTATTTTTTATTTCTATACAAGATCGAGGCTCCTGAAAGAGCTAACATTAATCACACAAAAAGTCAAACCGACACAGAAAACAAAATAAGGGGAGCGGTAGACAAGATGGGGAGAGGAGGGGCGGAAGGAACAAATACAACATTTGAGAGCAGGGACATCGAGAGAACTGTGGGAGGGAGAGGGCTTGGGGGGAGGTGGGAGAGGAATAAAACATATGGACATTGCAAGGACTTCCAGGAAAGAAGTTGGAATTTCAAAAAAGTGGATCTGGGGTGAATTAGCGTTTTTTTTTATGAATCAGCTTCATTTTATTAGCTTCATTTTATTCGCTATTAGAATTAGCTTCATTTTATGAATTAGATGCATCTGAAGTGAGAGTGAATTCGCTTTTGGTCTTCTGGTCGTCAATTTTAAGGTGAAAGTTGATTTTATTGTATGTGATTTCCTTGTGATTGTGTCTTCTGCCTCTTTCATGTGGAGCACCTGACTGCGGGTTCGCATCCTTACTGGGAGCGTGCATGTGCCACTGATACAGTGCCCCCTGTAGGTGAGAGCAAGAATGAGTAATCTGGTCAGGATACTCGTCGACTGTTCGTGAAAGACACCCTGGGATATTTAATGTTCACCAACTAATGCTTGCAAATGGGACTCCCGGCTTAACGTCCATCCGACGGAGGACACACAGGCTGAATAATCGCTGGCAGACGGGACGCCCGGCTTAACGTCCATCCGATGGAGGACACGCACACGCTGAATAATCTCCCGACCTGCGAAACACCAGGATGGAGATTTAACAACTGGGTCGGGAATCGAACCCATGCTAGACGGCTTAAGAGGCGATTGTGCATAGCTATTGGACTGAGAGCTGATCAGAGTTTCATCATAAACTCACGCCCGAAAGGTTTGAGGCTCTTAATCAAAAGGGTGACCCTTGACATCCAACAAAACCCATTTCTTGAGTTGCGCATTTCCGCCCTTTGGAAGTGTCAGACCCTTAAATACACCCTTAAAACCCCTTTAAGGAAAATATTTTCGCTTGAGTCTGATTATTACTTTATGAGATCTACATTGGATGCTGAATACAAAGCACATGCATAAGAAATGAAAATCACCGTCATTTTCATATCGGAGGACCCTTATAATGGTCCACGAATGGTTTTAATCAGAAATTTGCGCCCGATAATTTATTTTGTTGCAAACTGCTCTATTCAGGAGATTCAGGAGATCACTTTTCGTTGTGTGATGCAATCATGATCCGTCAAACATGCACATTGTGAGGGGCACCGGTGTTAAAGGGAATGTTAGGAGAAACTCCAAATCCACCTTTTTCGTTGCAGCCACGATTGCGATTATTCCCAACATGTCCCTTGTACAATGCAATTCTTTTTGATGGGATGTTGCGTTCCATTATTTTTCACTCCCTGGTGCTTTGCGAACATCTTCAGTTTGATGCGTTCAAACGAGCATCTGAATCATTCAGAAGATTCTTCAGGTATTGCATCAAGTTTCTTTGAAAGTCGTTCGGCCACTTTGTTCTTCTTAGAGTGACAAACTATGGTGTACCTTAACTTCCTTTGCTATCAAATCTACCCCCACGATTTTCACAAGTACGTTGGCCAACTTCAACGTGTTCACAATCTCCTGTATTCTTAGTTCAGCTTGTTTTGTTTCAATTTTTGTAGGAAACTTTTTGGTCCCATCCTGTCGCTGCTTAACATATTTCTCACAAAATCTTACTATAATTCATCAAATGTCCGTCCGTCTGTCTGTCTGTCTGTCCGTTCGAAGGTACCGCAAAAACGACTGAACCGATCGCAACGATATTTTGGGTGGGTAATCCTGGGATCTCCAGGAGTAAAATAGGCTATATTGTTTTTCCAATTTCAGCTTTAGTCTCCAGCATTCTCAGGTTTGGACTCCCGCATAACATTCGCGTTCGCATAACGTTTATTGTGACGATGTTGTTTTGCTGGGTGCCGTACAAACGGCTGCACCGATCGATGCACAGCTGCGCCGATCGGACTCGGTGAACTCGGACAAAGACCTTTTATAAGGACACGGGTTGAATCCCTGCTTGAGAGAATTCCAACCCCCTCCCCGCCATCGGCCGTCTCTCCAACTCACAATCCCATGAGATATGTGGAAAGGACGACCCAAAACCAATATCTTCTTTTTGATTCGTATATGAACATCATTAAAAGTAAATAATGACCTCGGCCAAAGTTCAACCGACGTTTAATCTCTACACTAGCGGTAACCCGTGAAAATCACGGGCATAAATAGTGTTTATGTTCATACAAACTAACTTGCCCTTCCTCTTCCTTTCTGCTTCCTTTCAAAATAATTGTGTCAGTTGGCACCAACATTCATTCTGGCGGATCAACCGAATATCGCTTTGTATTCAACTGCAGTAGCCTGGCGTTGGCTTAGCGGCTAGGGTGCCAGCTTAGGATCCTACCGGATCCTGGGTTCGAATCCCGGTCGATCACTGAATTAACGCCAGGGGGGTTGACTCAGCCTGTCATCCTTCCGAGGTCAGCTAATTGAGTACCAGTTCACTGGTAATTCCCTGCTTGTTGTAAAAAAAAAAGGCGACAAACAGGATTGGCGGCAGGAAGGGCATCCGGCCGTAAAACATTGCTTCAAAAAGGGGACCAAAAAACAACAACAACCACGGTGCCCGAAAAAGGCCAACCCCCGCTTGCGGGGAAAAATGGCCTCTAAAGGTGTTTTTATTTATTTATTATTCAACTGCAGTATTGTCTCTTATAGTGTGGTTACTGGTAAGTACCCCCTTTACATTTCTGATCGCATTTATATTTGTATTAAAAGGCGTAGCATGCCTCTCGAGTCGCTGCGCATCCCGGCACACATTGGGATGTCTTCTTCTTCTCCTCAGTATCAAGTGCAGCATCTCACTGTGCGTAATGCAAAATGGCGTGGGTTATTCAAAACTTTTCACTGATTTTCAGCTTTTATTCCACACTTACAGACATTTGGAGACATAGGTATGCTTATATGGAAGGGTTAGTCATAACTACATAGTATCACACATATCTTAGGGCGACAGGAGCAATAGCTGGAGAGAAGTTCCGATTACAAACTTCAGAAATAAGCGTTTTAATGATATAGATGAGAGAATTCCACATAGCTATTTGGGCGGTGAATACGCTAACAGATCGCTGTCTCCATCGATCTTGCCAAGGCCATAACAGCTATCGGCCCAAAATCCTTTTAACTGTTGATTTGGTAGTTTTTGTACCGCACAAACGGCTGCACCGATCGCTGCACAGCTGCACCGATCGGACTCGGTGACCTCAGACAAAGACCTTTTCTAAGGACATGGGTTGAATCCCTGCTTGAGAGAATTCCAACCCCCTCCCCGCCATCACGGCCGTCTCTCCAACTCTCAATCCCACGAGATATGTGGAAAGGATGACCCAAAACCAATTATCTTCTATTCGATTCGTATTTAAACATCATTAAAAGTAAATAATGACCTCGGCGAAAGTTCAAACGACGTTTAATCTCTACATGAAAAAATTCCACATCGCTATTTGGGTGGTGTATACGCCAACAGATCGCTGTCTCCATTGATCTTGCCAAGGCTGTAACAGCTATTGGCTCAAAATCCTTTTAACTGTTGATTTGGTAGTTTTTACAATGAAGGAAACATTAACAATGTTGTTAAAAGTTTATTTTGTGATTAATTTGTGATTTGAGTTATGTTGCTTGGAATGAAAAAAGAGACATTGAGTTCAAGTGAATGACGACATGCCGTGATGGTTTCTACTTTCTGAACGTGAACTTCGCGGATCGCCATAGGCAGATTCGCCACGGACCCACGATCGGTGTTTCTATGCGTGAACGTACCCGTTTGTTTGCGAACGGGTACGTTTTTCATGGAAGTCATTCACGAACTTGCTGTCCATGTCTGATGTGCGACTGAAGGTGCTACAGGAATGTGGAATTTATTGGTTTCATGCTTTAGCATTCGCCGTATCTGCATTGCCTGTTTGCTTCTGGCCTTCCACCCATGCGTAGCACGGGTATCTCACTTGTATGCATTAATTCTGAAAGGTCCCCACATTTGATTGATTTGTAGACAGTGATGTAAGGCTATGCAGCTGTTGGGATTGAACTGGCTGCTAAGGAGTGGATGGAGTAAATTTCTGAATGGGAATAGCAGTGAAATTTTTATAGCACCAGTGTACCTATCGGCACATGGTAGCCTTGATTTGCCGATAGGTATACTGGTAAAGCGACAACGATGGTGTGATATTTCGACACATCGAAGTTTTTGAACGATCTTCTTGATTCTGAAGCACTGAGAATATTCAACCACTTGTCGTCTGTGAACGATATTAGATTTTTGATTTCGGATGCACAAACATGATGCATTCTATTGTTTTGGCAATAGTTGTAGGTGATGCCTCCATAGCTGGTTGATCCATTTTGGGTGATTCAATAGCGGGTGGTTGCATAGCGTGTGGTTCGGTGGCAGTTGAGTCCAGAGTATTTGGAAGATTGGATATCTCTGAACCTGGCGGCGTGTCTGAAAAAAGCACGGTGTGTGTTAATGGAGTACATATAAGGCAATGGTTGACATCAAAACCCACTTGTGCATTACAAAAAAGGCAATAATTAAAATTGCTTTAACAATGGTGCTTCGGATCGGATGTATGTGGACTTGGAACAATCATATGTATTCAGGACACATAGTCGCATCTCACACCATAGAGAGAGAGAGAGAGAGAGAGAGAGAGAGAGAGAGAGAGAGAGAGAGAGAGAGAGAGAGAGAGAGAGAGAGAGACAGAGACAGAGAGAGAGAGAGAAAGAAAAGAAAAGAAAAGAAAAGAAAAGAAAAAAGAGAGAGAAAGAGAAAGAAAAAAAGAAGAAAAGAAAGAAAAAAGAAATATAGAGAGAGAAAGAGAGAAAGGCCATATTTCCAACACACACGAGCAAGGGTTACATATTGTTGCGGATCTCGTCCGTCAGCCTTCCCCTTATCAAGGGGGGATTAATCCCCTTGTCCTTTTACTGGCCGACGCGATCCCGAGGCTATCATGTTCCTTCCGGTCGGTGTTAAGTTGGGTTGTTGGTCGAATTCGTCCTATTACGTAAGTACTAACACCGACCGTGAAGCAAGGAAATAACCCCACCCGAACCACAGTGTTAGTGGACACGCCGAGCGAAACGAGCCACGATTCGGGCCGTTAACAGGTACTAGACCCGATTCTAAGCGGTTCCTAATCGTGCCATGCTTACCCAATTGAGGAAAAGACTGATACGGTCGAATTGAGAGGAAACCAGGAAGAACAAGGAATTTATTTACACTTTGTACAATTAGAAGAGGAAAAGAAGAAGAGAATGTACAGGGAAGAGGAAGAAGCAGATACACAGGGCAGCCTTAAACAGTCTTATACTTATCCCTGAACACGGGCCCGTTCATTCTCAGACTCGCTCTCAGGCTCACTCACACGGGGTTCGTAGATGGTCGGGTTGAGGGTCCACAGCCCGTCCGGTCCCCGACTCATCCCGTGCAGATGGTGGAAGGCGGCAGGCAGCTCTCTGCGTGGCGTAGACGTGAGGCGGACAATTATATTGGGGGATCGGTGGGTGGCGATTATATTGTGATTATAATACTTGTACCGGCGCCCTTATGCGCGCTCCCGGTATCGCGGTATCGCCGGGGTACAATACGCCACTTTCCCCAAGCCCTCCGCAATGCCACGTAAACCCTTCACTACGGGCGCCTTCCACAATAGTCCTTCTCGACGCTGCAGTTCTCTGCAATGCGTGCCGCGCGCCAGCCCTTTGTAAAGCGCAATCAATCAATCAAGGCTTGTCCCCGCGCGCCTCTCCCTCTCATAACTCTGAACAGGAACCAAGTGCCTCTCCCATCAGAACTTCACAAGCGAACTCACGTCTCATCTGAGGTGGGGGCCTCGCGCGAAGGGTTATATTGCCACGCCCAGCGAACCCTCTCGAATGTCCAGCCACACCCTGTCAGGCGATGTCCCCTCAGCCCTGATTGGCTAGTGAGGCCTTACCGGCTCCGCCTTTGACGGCTGCTTGGCGTGGCCACACCTCCCCCCTTGCGCTCCGCCCCCTTTTCGGGCCTTACCTCGTGGCCTTTGGGCTGGTTTGGGCGAGCAGGAGCAGCAAACGCTGCTGGCAGCCAAAGTGGAACAAACTGGAAGGGGCGATGGAGTACAGACAGGATAGCGCTTAATGGCGTCGATTGGATGGAGGCTGCCAAAATGGATGAACGGGGCCTACTGTTATTTATTTTACACAACACAGATGCAACTTTTGGGAATGGCCTTATCCTAAACACATACTATGAAATAACTAACGTCCTAAGGTGACCTACGTGTTGCTTGTGGCCTAACTATGGGGTGCAACCTTTAACCTTTAATGATGTTACCTGTGTGGGTTCTCAAAACCGCAACACTGCACCCCTCCTTTCGCCAGGCTCGGCCCGAGCCGAACCACATAACAGTGAGGACAGCCGGCTTCCGATACCTGGGTCAGGACTACGTTTTAAATTAGTGTGATACTTAGTTGTGGTTACCCTCTACATTTAACCTACTACCCTGAGTGCGACAGTTTAAACACTAGATATGTCCCACCTGCTGTGTTGTGTACTATCTAACTGACTCACACCCACAATTAACCTAATTACGGAATTATTCGCAAACTACACATAAAGCCGGTGGGGAGCATGTTATTTACCAGACACTAACTAATTATTTACAACTACAACCCAGGACCTGTCTTTTGTGGGAGAGAGAAGAATGTTTTGAAAAGAGGAAACACCAATTGCACTGCACTGCACCAATACACCATACACCCATATTCACAACAAATGCACCATAATAAAAAAAAATGCACAAAAAGCACCATCACCAATGCACAAAAACATTTCAGAAATAATAAATGATGCCTTGTGCTTGGCTTGACTGCTGGGCCGATGGATCTTCTTACTTCAAGTTCTTCGGTGTGCCATCGTAAAACTTGATGTCTTCTTGTCCGGGCACACCAACGATAATTAATAAAAAAGGGCACAAACCGTGTCCACTTTTTATTTGGCCAGAAGGGCCAGCTTAGGTGGTCCGACTGCATGGCATGTGCGCCACTTAAGAACAGTGGTCCGCAAGTAAGACGCTGCTGGCAGCAATGGTCTGCTCCAGCAAAGGTGCCAGGCCACAGAACGTGTGGTCCATATGGTGTACTGGTGCAGGCGGCAGGCAGCAGGGTGCAGCGCAAGAGTGCAGCCGCACAACTCAGGGCACCTGCACACTCCCCTCAACCAAAAGACCATGGGTCCATGAGTGGGGAGGAAGACAAAGCAGAGGTTAGCGGGGGCAAGGGCGCAAGGGTACACATTATGCAAGGCAATGCGACATGAGGGGCGCGGGAGAGCGAGTGGAGAAAGCTCGTCCCTAGCCGTACGTAACCCCCCATGTCAATCTACACTACCCTTGCCCTTCCCCGTATTTACACAATTTACAAATTCCGTCGCTACCGTCCTGTCTTTTCTATCCCCCCTCTATACCAAATTCGTTGCCAATCCCTCCCAAGAAGGAAGGGATGGAATCACACACAATGTCACACTTACGTTGAGATGGCGTCTTTCATTCCAAACATTTGTGAAACCTGGTGTGGAGTCCTGTCACCTCGGTGAGTGGATATGGATGGTGCGAAGAGATTTTCTCCTAACTATCCTTCTAATAACATTAACTCTTTAAACTACCCGGGGTCTTGCCCTGCCAATTGGCAACTTTAAACTATGTGGTTCTAAAAACCAATTACCATTGACCATACTGTGGTGCTCTTCCAATTTTGGGGTCTCACTCCCCCAATTTTTCTATCTGTGCCCTCGCACAATTTCGGAGTTGGGTCGTGTGGCTCTACCAGCAGGTCTACCTACCTGCACACCTCCACCACTGAAGTCGCCACCCGAGCTTGCCTAGCTCCTCACACTATCCTAATCTGGGGAAGGCCCTCCTGGCGCTCTCACCCCACTAATGCCCCCCTCTGGCATTGGGCTACCCGGGTCCTTCTCTCGGAGCCTCGGGCCCCACTGAACTCTAACTGAACCCTACCTGGCTCCCAGAGCCTACCTGCGGCCTCACCTGGCCAACAGACTACCAGTGGCGGAGTGCTCATTTAACCATACTTACCAACAGGCTCACACGCCCAGCCATTCCACTTACTTATGCACCCATCCAAGCAATACTTTGCTACTGCACGCACCACAGATGTCAATATCCAAACAATTTACCTACTCCCTCTACCTAACTTTAAACTACCCCCCCTGGGTACTCGTGAAGGGGTCCATCTTCCCCCATCCACTCTTTCGCACCATGCACTCCACACCACTCATTCCACACGACTCACTCCACACCATTTATTCCACACCATTTATTCACTTGCACCCCATGCAAGTCATTCACTCAACACACTTACCCTTGCCTTCAATACTCTACTCATACACTTTCACACACACACACATCATTCTCAAGCATTGCCTCATTTCCTCACGCTCACCACCAAGAATCGCATTCACACTACTACACACACACACAGCATCATTTAATCCAACTATTTCCCTCTAAAACTCGTGCTCCCCGTCATCCCTTATACTAAGCACATCCCTCGTCGTTATCATCCACCTAATCTGACTACGTCCCCTCTACCTGTACAAACGTGACTACTTAAATCTCGGTCTCCTATGGTCACTTCTAAGTCCCTAACAATTATCCTAGCCCACCCTGGCTAGTTTACACTGCCAAACCCCATTAACTACAGCCCATGTGCCCCAATAATAGTGAGGTGAATGGTAAAGCTACCATTCACCATCACGACTGCTACCATTTGTCCACTATTCTATTAGCCTTTCGGTGCGGACATACATCGTGATCACAGCTCGGCTTCGAAAAGCCGAGCAATGCGTGCGGATGGTCAGTCTCCTGTTGGTTGGGTCCGTCCGGCATTTTCGATTCTGGGAAGGAGGCATACTCGGACCGAGGTTCCAGGCACCATCTCGGCGCGGAGCCCTTCGGTCTCCGGCCCGATGACCCAACCTCCCCCGGTCGGAGCACCGTGCCCACCAGGGCGCAAAGGTCTGACCTGGCCTTTCTCCCCCCAAACCGTGCCGATCGCCTCTACGATGTGGCACCGACCATACAGGGTGGGGCCCGGCACGAATCGTGCATCACGCTCCTTGCAAGAGCGCTGCGGCAATGATCCCCGCCGGCTCCCGCAGCACACAAAGCACCCCGCTCACCGAGGACTCGCGTCGGCTATCCGTCGGCCTAAACGCTGCCCCGGTCTGCGTCGATGCTTGGATCGTATTCTCACATCCATACGCGACCCTTTCTACACTCACAAATCACGGCGCTCCAGCGCCTCCCATACAGCCCACACATTTCGTCACCGCACTCGCTCGTGCATACCACCCAGGCGCACTCATTCTACTCACACACTCCATTATCACACACTCCTCTGTTACACACCTTTCTTCCACGCACTCCTCTCGTGCGCTCTCCCCCGTTACATACTCCATAACCACCATGGGTGTGCACTCTCTGGTCACACACCCAATCACGCGCTCCGGTGTGCACTCCCGCACACGCTCTACAACATGCTCCGGTGTGCATTCTCGCACACTCTCTCCATCCATCTCTGGTGTGCATCCTCGCACACTCTCTACAACCATCTCACACTCTGTATCGCACTCACTCTCACTTTCACACTCTATTTCACACTCGCGCTCCGGCGCCGTTCGCACACGCGCGCCATTCGCTTTCACACAGCGCACCACGGACCTCCCACAAGCGCCCGGGTGACGTCGGGATCCCAAGCGCTTGAAAAATCCTTTCGCGCCAAACACTTTCGCGTTTTTCGCGCCATACACAATCTGGCTTACCTTTGGGATCCTTTTCTCCGGCACCAACTGCAAACTTCCATTGGGGTTAACATGTATGGCATCATGATGCGAATACGGACTTTGCACAAATTCCATCTTTTCCTCCCGCAATTGCTTTTCTAAGGCTGCCGTCTCCTTAACCCTGATTTCCATTATAATTATGTATTTTTCCTTATTAAGCTCGACGACCGCTGGTGCTAATAAAATAAAATTTTCTAATTCAGTGGCCGTCCGCTTTTCATACTCTGAGTCGCGATTTCTACCCCGGTCCACCCGGCTGTGCTTTGCTCCCCCTCGCTTAACCCGCGTTCCTCAAGCCGCGCTACCCCGTCGCATACCCGTGTGCCTTTCCCGCTCGACCTGCGGTCTATGTTCTCCCCATATTTTTTTTATGTGGCCACCCATTCTGTTTTCAAACCCCGTTAACCCGCCCTTCATTCTTTTCATTTGATTTTCTCGGGTGGCCATCCTGTTTTCCAACCCCGTTAACCCCTCGTTCATTTCTCTGGCTTGGCCATTCACGTCCTTCAATTAGCCCCCCAATTTGCTTTCTAATCCCCCCAATTTGCTGTCTAATTCCCCAATTTGATTTCCCACATCATTTCTCAATTCCCCAATTTGGTTTCCCAGGCCTTTCGTCTCGTCCTTTTGGGTGTCTAATTTGCCATTTATTTTATTCATTTCATTCATGAGCTGCGCCATGAAGGCTTGCATGTCGCCCACCCCCATTTGCGCAGCGGGCGCGGCCCTCACCGCCATGTGTGAGGCGCCGCCATTTTGTTCGCCTGCAACCCCTGCTGCTGCACCCTCTCCAATTTCCTCTTCCATTCCTCCCAATTGTCCCACTTCTTCCCGGGGGTCCTGGGTTAATTCTAACTCCTCCTCATCTACCCCCACCAGCATCCGACCGCCTTGGCTATCCATGGCACGATTTAATTTGGATGTTAATTAAATAAATTTCGGCCACTCGTAATTTGGAGTGCGTTTGGCGCACTTCGGGTCCAAATCCCACTCCTGACACCAATTGTTGCGGATCTCGTCCGTCGGCCTTCCCCTTATCAAGGGGGGATTAATCCCCTTGTCCTTTTACTGGCCGACGCGATCCCGAGGCTATCACGTTCCTTCTGGTCGGTGTTAAATAGGGTTGTTGGTCGAATTAGTCCTATTACCTAAGTACTAACACCGACCGTGAAGCAAGGAAATAACCCCACCCGAACCACGGCGTTTGTGGACACGCCGAGCGAAGCGAACCGCGATTCGGGCCGTTAACACGTACTAGACCCGATTCTAAGCAGTTCCTAATCGTGCCATGCTTACCCAATTGAGGAAAAGACTGATACGGTCGAATTGAGAGGAAACCATGAAGAACAAGGAATTTATTTACACTTTGTACAATTAGAAGAGGAAAAGAAGAAGAGAATGTACAGGGAAGAGGAAGAAGCAGATACACAGGGTAGCCTTAAACAGTCTTATACTTATACCTGGACACGGGCCCGTTCATTCTCAGACTCACTCTCAGGCTCACTCACACGGGGTTCGTAGATGGTCGGGTTGAGGGTCCACAGCTCGTCCGGTCCCCGACTCGTCCCGTGCAGATGGTGGAAGATGGCAGGCAGCTCTCCGCGTGGCGTAGACGCGAGGCGGACAATTATATTGGGGGATCGGTGGGTGGCGATTATATTGCGATCATAATACTTGTACCGGCGCCCTTATGCGCGCTCCCGGTATCGCGGTATCGCCGGGGTACAATACGCCACTTTCCCCAAGCCCTCCGCAATGCCACGTAAACCCTTCACTACGGGCACCTTCCACAATAGTCCTTCTCGACGCTGCAGTTCTCTGCAATGCATGCCGCGCGCCAGCCCTTTGTAAAGCGCAATCAATCAATCAAGGCTTGTCCCCGCGCGTCTCTCCCTCTCATAACTCTGAACACGAACCAAGCGCCTCTCCTATCAGAACTTCACAAGCGAACTCACGTCTCATCTGAGGTGGGGGCCTCGCGCGAAGGGTTATATTGCCACGCCCAGCGAACCCTCTCGAATGTCCAGCCACACCCTGTCAGGCGATGTCGCCTCAGCCCTGATTGGCTGGTGAGGGCTTACCGGCTCCGCCTTTGACGGCTGCTTGACGTGGCCACACCTCCCCCCTTGCGCTCCGCCCCCTTTTCGGGTCTTACCTCGTGGCCTTTGGGCTGGTTTGAGCGAGCAAGAGCAGCAAACGCTGCTGGCAGCCAAAGTGTAACAAACTGGAAGGGGCTGGAGTACAAACTGGAAGGGGATGGAGTACAGACTGGATAGCGCTTAATGGCGTCAATTGGAGGGAGGCTGCCAAAATGGATGAACGGGGCCTACTCTTATTTATTTTACACAACGCAGATGCAACTATTGGGAATGGCCTCATCCTAAACACATACTATGAAATAACTAACGTGCTAAGGTGACCTACGTGTTGCTTGTGGCCTAACTATGGGGTGCAACCTTTAACCTTTAATGATGTTACCTGTGTGGGTTCTCAAAACCGCAACAATATGAATGATTGAGTTGAATCCATTGAAGACTTATAATCAATTTTGTTCAATTGAGACGCTCCGTTCCGTGTTACTTCTCCTCTCATCCACCACCTCCGTGTTTGGCCGTACAGTCTAATGGAATGGTACATGGGCTATTTTGGGCCCCTCAAGCCTAAGGAGCCTTCTTATCCAAAAGTGCTGTATCACAAAGTTTATTGGACTGCATTTTTGCTTCATACCATTAGAATGGAGCAGTTTGCAACAAGAAAATATCTTGGGCGCAAATAATTATGATTGAGACACTTTTGGAACCCTTTCCAGGGTCCTTATATGCAAATTACCAACAATAAAACTTCTTATGCACCGAATCATTATTCACATGCATCTTTGTGATGTATTTGAAGTGGAAATTTGTTCTGGCTTGGCAGTTTAATTTTTTTTTTCCGAAATCCTTTCTGACCCCTTCGAGTCTAAGGGGCCTTCTTATCTGAAAGTGCCGGGTCAGAAATTTTCTTTCGTTGCATTTTTGTTTCACACCATTCAAATAGAGCAGTTTGCAACAAAACATTTTCTTGGGCGCAAATTTCAGATCAAGACCCTTCGTGTGCCCTTTTAAGAGAGAGCCCTTCTGATATGAAAAATGCCGGTGATTTTCATTTATTGCGCATGTGTTTTATATTCAGTATCCAATGTACATGTCATAAAATAACAATCAGTCCCGGGCACAAATATTTCCAAAAGAGGTTATTAAGGGTCTTTTTTAAGGGTCTGCCACTTCCAATGCGGAGGAAATGTGCAACTCGAGACATGGGTTTTGTTGGATGTCAAGGTATTGAAACACAATTAAGAGGATCAAACCTTTCGGGTGCGACTTTAAGATTTAACTTTGGCCAACTCTCAGTTTATATACAGTAAGCTATCCCAATAGCCCGTTATTGTGTAATCGTACAACACTAGCAAAGAACGTGACTGGAAACTAGAGGTACACACACTCACCTCAAAGCCGTCTAGTCTGGGTTTGATTCCCAAACCAGACATAAACTGTCGTCCCAGTGTTTCACAGGCAGCATTATTCATCCATGTGTGCCGTCCCTCACATGGACGTTAAACGGGTGTCCCGTTTGCTGGCTGTGTCGGTGGACATTAAAGATCCCACGGTCTCCTTCGCAAAGAGTAGGTGATCAGTCGCCGGCACTTTGAACAAATTATAAATTATTCTGGTGAAACTCCCTAAATCCATGACCACTGCCTCACCTCTACTCATTCGTTCCTCTTTTTCCAACCTGTGAAACCAACTTCCACACATTCTCTTCAATCTCATTCTTCCATCCAGGTCTTCAGGACAGCTGTTCACCACCATTTAAGACCATTCCCCCTATCTAAAACCATTACCTTTTCTACCTCCGTTAATTCCATCCACTCAATGTTAATCCCTCCTTCCAAATTTCCAGTTTTTAATTCCTGAGAGTTTTCTTCTTTATACATCTTATCCACCCCATGCGGTTTTTTCCTTCCCCCCCCCCCCCCCCCCCCCATTCCTCTCCACATCCATTTTTGGCCAAGTCTCCCCCTTCAACTATGCTGATGGTGTCCTACACCTTCTCCCCCTCTCTCTCTCTCCCATCTCTCTGCTGTTTCTTGTGTCCTGTTACATGCCGATCCATTCAGTGTACTTGATCTTCCACAAGCCTTGACTCTGTAGAGACAGACCGACCGTGTACCATGCCCCAGCCCTCTCTCTCTTCCACAGATCTCCCGATGTCTCTGTTCTCTACTGTTGTTGTGTTTCCCTCTCTCTCCCCCTCTTGTCTCCTGCTCCATTTATCATATGTTATATGTGTTGGCTCTTAACCAAGCCGCGACTAAATATACAAAAAAGAGAGAGAAATAAAAAAGAAGGGAAAGAACCCATCCTTACAGGTGGATTAATTGCCCCACTTTTGATTTCTGTGGCAGCTTCCACCAGGTGGTGCTATACGATACACATATACATAAATATAATTGAGTCCTCCTCCTCCCCTCCCACCCGTACTCTGAACTCCTGGATTATGAATTTCTCTTTACCCTCTAAAACCATCTCATGCATACCCCAAGTACAATCAGCAGTTTTCAGCTCATTCCGTCCAGCAGTTCACGAGTACAACATACACACCTACACACACACACACACACACACACACACACACACACACACACACACACACACACACACACAACACACAAACACACACACACACACACACACACGCCTAAAGCTGGTGGCCTCAGGACCGGAGCTCTGGAGGAGTCTGAGAAGTCCCCTCGTGGTAAACCCCGAACCCAGGATCGGTAAATATGTCTGTGATCCAGTTCCAAATGTTAAATATGAGTGATCCAATTCCAGGGGTAAAATTTGAGTGATACAATTGCAGGGGTTAAATATGAGTGATGCATTTCCAGGGGTTAAATATGAGTGATCCAGTTCCAGGGGTTAAATATGAGTGATCCAGTTCCAAGGGTTAAATATGAGTGATCCAGTTCCAGGGGTTAAATATGAGTGATCCAATTGCAGGGGTTAAATATGACTGATCCAATTGCAAGGGTTAAATATGAGTGATCCAATTGCAGGGGTCCAATATGAGTGATCCAATTCCAGGGGTTAAATATGACTGATCCAATTGCAGGGGTCAAATATGAGTGATCCAATTGCAGGGGTTAAATATGAGTGATCCAATTCCAGGGGTTTTTTTGGATACCGAATCGAGGCTCGTGAAAGAGCTAACATTTATTTCACAAACAAATCAACCAGACAAACAAAACATACAAAAAGAGGGAGCGGAAGACAAGATGGGGAGAGGAGAGGAAGCACACAAACACAACACCTGAGAGCAGGGAGAAGCGCGGGAGGGAGAGGGCCTGGGGGGAGGAGGCGTGGGAAGGGGGGGTTGGGGGGGGAGAGGTATAAAACACAAGGAGACCAAGGACTTCCAGGACAGAAGTTGGTATTTCAAAAAAGTGTAGGATTTGGGGTGAAATTAGCGGGGGTAGAAAAGATCAAGGTTTTGGATGGGGGAAGATAAGAGATGGTGGTGAACAGCTGTTTTAAAGACCTGGAAGGTGTAGTGGGATTGAAGAGAGTGAGGGAGTTTGTTCCAGAGGCGGGAGGAGAGAGGAATGAAGGAGTTAAATATGAGTGATCCAGTTCCAAGGGTTAAATATGAGTGATCCAGTTCCAGGGGTTAAATATGTGTGATCCAATTCCAGGGGTTAAATATGAGTGATCCAATTCCAGGGGTTAAATATGAGTGATCATTTCCAAGGGTTAAGTATGAGTGATCCAATTCCAGGGGTTAAATATGAGTGATCCAGTTCCAGGGGTTAAATATGAGTGGTCCAATTGCAGGGGTTAAATATGAGTGATCCAATTCCAGGGGTTAAATATGAGTGGTCCAATTGCAGGCGTTAAATATGAGTGATCCAATTCCAGGGGTTAAATATGAGTGATCCAATTGCAGGGGTTAAATATGAGTGGTCCAATTGCAGGGGTTAAATATGAGTGATCCAATTCCAGGGGTTAAATATGAGTGATCCAATTGCAGGGGTTAAATATGAGTGGTCCAATTGCAGGGGTTAAACATGAGTGGTCCAATTCCAGGGGTTAAATATGAGTGATCCAATTGCAGGGGTTAAATATGAGTGATCCAATTCCATGGGTTAAATATGAGTGATCCAATTCCAGGGGTTAAATATGAGTGATCCAATTGCAGGGGTTAAATATGAGTGATGCAATTCCAGGGGTTAAATATGAGATCCAATTCCAGGGGTTAAATATGAGTGATCCAATTGCAGGGGTTAAATATGAGTGATCCAATTGCAGGGGTTAAATATGAGTGATCCAATTGCAGGGGTTAAATATGAGTGATCCAATTGCAGGGGTTAAATATGAGTGATGCAATTCCAGGGGTTAAATATGAGATCCAATTCCAGGGGTTAAATATGAGTGATCCAATTGCAGGGGTTAAATATGAGTGATCCAATTGCAGGGGTTAAATATGAATGATCCAATTCCAGGGGTTAAATATGAGTGATCCAATTGCAGGGGTTAAATATGAGTGGTCCAATTGCAGGGGTTAAATATGAGTGATCCAATTGCAGGGGTTAAATATGAGTGATCCAATTGCAGGGGTTAAATATGAATGATCCAATTCCAGGGGTTAAATATGAGTGATCCAATTGCAGGGGTTAAATATGAGTGATCCAATTGCAGGGGTTAAATATGAATGATCCAATTGCAGGGGTTAAATATGAGTGATCTAATTCCAGGGGTTAAATATGAGTGATCCAATTGCAGGGGTTAAATATGAGTGATCCAATTGCAGGGGTTAAATATGAGTGATCCAATTGCAGGGGTTAAATATGAATGATCCAATTCCAGGGGTTAAATATGAGTGGTCCAATTGCAGGGGTTAAATATGAGTGATCCAATTGCAGGGGTTAAATATGAGTGATCCAATTGCAGGGGTTAAATATGAATGATCCAATTCCAGGGGTTAAATATGAGTGATCCAATTGCAGGGGTTAAATATGAGTGATCCAATTGCAGGGGTTAAATATGAGTGATCTAATTCCAGGGGTTAAATATGAGTGATCCAATTCCAGGGGTTAAATATGAGTGATCCAATTCCAGGGGTTAAATATGAGTGATCCAATTCCAGGGGTTAAATATGAGTGATCCAATTCCAGGGGTTAAATATGAGTGATCCAATTACAGGGGTTAAATATGAGTGACCTAATTCCAGGGGTTAAATATGAGTGATCCAATTCCAGGGGTTAAATATGAGTGATCCAATTCCAGGGGTTAAATATGAGTGATCCAATTCCAGGGGTTAAATATGAGTGATCCAATTGCAGGGGTTAAGTATGAGTGATCCAATTGCAGGGGTTAAATATGAGTGATCCAATTCCAGGGGTTAAATATGAGTGATCCAATTCCAGGGGTTAAATATGAGTGATCCAATTGCAGGAGTTAAATATGATTCGTCCTGTAGTTGCCAAACAATTAATATACATTTATATGAATGAATGGCTGAAGAGATAAGGAAATACTCGTGCTCTCAGCTCTCAGCTCTCAGCTCTCATTTGTGCGACGTTTATTGGAATTGCAGTTGCAGCCATTGATCAGCCGTTGGGTGGCAGCACCAGGCCGACAGGTGATGTCGCGAAGCCCCATCTGAATTCTCAAAACACAGGTGATGACTCCAAAGGAAGGAAATCAAACTTTTTTTTTTAACCTTCACTTGTTTTATTCTTGTTTGTATTTGTTTTATCCAATCATGAAAACTGTGATCGAGCAGATAATATATTTAAATAAATGTAGCTGATTTGAAGAATTCATTTTGATAGATAATGTTTAAAAATTTTGAAATTCAATGTTTTACTGCATCTTTAAAAAAAAAACCCCATAAATGTCGATCCCAACTCAAACCCCATTGAGTCGATTTTTTTTTTTCATTTTAATTTCCCCTCCAGAATCTCATAAACTCATCCCATCTGTTCACCCTTCCAATGTCTAATTCAAGCGGAAGGTCCGTGACGAAAACCCCCCTCCGAGCACTCTTTCTCCATTGGGGAAACCCCACTCACTCACCTCTTACCCTCCCTTGCTAACAGTTATACCGCTTCATTGTCGCTCCCCCGTCGCTGCTCCTCCCACTCTACAAACTCCCTCCTTCCCCTCCACAAACGCCCTCTCCTCCACCACAAACTCCCTCCTTCCCCTCCACAAACTCCCTCTCCTCCACCACAAACTCCCTCCTTCCCCTCCACAAACTCCCTCCTTCCCCTCCACAAACTTCCTCTCCTCCACCACAAACTCCCTCCTTCCCCTCCACAAACTCCCTCTCCTCCACCACAAACTCCCTCCTTCCCCTCCACAAACTCCCTCCTTCCCCTCGACAAACTTCCTCTCCTCCACCACAAACTCCCTCGCCTCCACCACAAACCTCCTCCTTCCCCTCCACAAACGCCCTCTCCTCCACCACAAACCTCCTCCTTCCCCTCCACAAACGCCCTCTCCTCCACCACAAAATCCCTCCTTCCCCTCCACAAACTCCCTCTCCTCCACCACAAACTCCCTCCTTCCCCTCCACAAACTTCCTCTCCTCCACTACAAACTCCCTCCTTCCCCTCCCCAAACTCACTCCTCCCCTCCGCAAACTCCCCTCCTCCCCAAACTCCCTCCTTCCCCTCCACAAACGCCCTCCTTCCCCTCCACAAACTCCCAATCTTCCCATTACATGGACCCCATGCCCGCAGCCTTGCATGCAATGAAGCCCCCTTGATGGGCTGACAAGATGGCCACGAGGTATGGCCACAAGATGGCCACGATGGCCATCTGACAAGATGGCCACGATGGCCATCTGACAAGATGGCCACGAGGTATATGTATGCACACTCGCTTGGAAGCTGTCTCGCCTGGGTTTGAATCCCGACCCAGCTATAAACCTCCATCCTGGTAATTCACAGGCTGGGTGATTCATCCATGTGTGCCGACCCTCGGATGGTCGTTAAACGGATGTCCCGTCTGCTGGCATTCGTTGGTGGTCTTTAAAGATCCCACGGTGTCCTTCGTGAAGAGTGGGTGAGTTATCGCCGGCACCGTGAACAAATTTCAAATTCCTGCCGGAACCATCAGGGGGCACTGCATTAGCAGCACAGCTGTGGCCTGAGCCAATGATGTCACCCCGCGGCCTTGTACTGCATACGGACAAAGAAGAACCATCTTGCAGAACACCTCAAACGTACCTGTTAAGTACCGTGTGTATAGATGGTGGGTGCAGTGTGAGACCTACACACAAATACAGAAGTCAGCAACTGGTCATAGCTGTTTCAGCATTAGAACCTTCATTTAATATAGTACAGTGGAGAAGTGTAACCATTTAAATATAGTACAGTAGAGAAGTGTAACCATTTCAATGTAGTACAGTAGAGAAGTGTAACCATTTCAATATAGGACATTAGAGAAGTGTAACCATTTAAATATAGTACTGTGGCGGGCACAAGGGGTAATAATTCCGCACACCAGTGGGTGGCGCAAGCACCCAGGCGGGGACCGATGGTACATGCCCCGCCCTTCGACCGATCGGCCACGCCCGGGGACTAGGCGTGGCCTCGGCACATATATGTGGGCTCTAAGCTCGAGCCCGCCCAGTGCTGCAGTTTGAGCTTTCGTAATAAAGACTCTTTTGGTTTTAACAAACGCGTTGTGGCCTACCTCTTTGGCAAGCAAGTTGTGTGCGCAGCACCACACCTCACTGGTGACCCCGATTGGTTCAGCCGTTGCTGACCACCGAACGCGCCATGGCCAACAACGCCATCGCGGTAAAACTCACAGAGTTTTGGGAAGCACAGGCCGACGTGTGGTTCATGCAGGCCGAAGCGCAATTTCAGCTTCGAGGCATAACGGCGGACGAGACCCGTTACTACCACGTGGTCGCCTCCCTCGGGCCCGGCACTGCTGCCCGAGTCGTGTCCATCCTGCGGCACCCGCCGGTCGACCACAAGTACAGGGCGCTCAAACGTCTCCTCATCGCCACGTTCGGCCTCACGGAGACCGAACGGGCCGACCGCCTCCTGGACCTTCCCGAACTCGGTGACACACGACCATCCGTGTGGATGGATTATATGCTGTCGCTGCTGGGTGACCAAGCCCCGGATTTCTTATTCCGGGCGCTTTTCCTACACCAGCTACCTCTATAGGTACGCCTCGCGCTGGCCGGTTCCGAAATAAGGGAACCCAGCACCCTGGCCGTTGAGGCCGACAAGTTCTTCGCGGCTTGCGACACGCGGTCGAGTTACGGTGCTGCCGTCGTGGATCCCGAGGCAGAGGCTACAGCATCCCTCGTGGCCGCTGCCACGCCCCGACCACCACCACCACCACCACCGCCGCCGAGAAAACCGCGGCCGCCGCTGCCCCCCGCCTCCGCAAGCCTGGTGCTATTTCCACGCCAGGTTCGGCCACAAGGCTAGGACGTGTCGCCCGCCATGCTCTTTTCACAAGTCGAGAAATGACCAGGCCGGCGCTCATTAGCGGCCCTGAGCATCGGCCATTCCGGCAGCCTCCTATTCATTACGGACACCTTGTCCAGGCGCCGTTTCCTCTGCGATACAGGAGCGCAGGTAAGCGTCATCCCTGCCTCCACGTCCGACAAGCGAACCGCGGGCCCGGGCCCCGCGTTGCTTGCCGCCAACGGTACACACATCCGCACATTCGGGAAGCGCTGCCTCTCCCTGCGGTTCGGAGGGCAGCGCTTTCAATGGTCGTTCGTGACCGCCAGCGTGCCAATGGCATTGCTTGGTGCGGACTTCCTATGTGCAAATGGGTTGTTGGTCGACGTGAAGCGCAGACGGCTCGTCCAGGCCAAAACCTTTAGCTCGCTCGCTTGTTCGCTGAGCGGCTCGTTGAGCGGCTTACTGAGCGGCTCACCGAGCGGCTTGCCAAGCGGCTTGCTGGAGGGTTCCATCCCGGCGAGTTTAATTTGCATGCTTCCGGCAGCGGACGCCTTTACCCGCCTCCTCGCCAGTTTCCCGGCCCTCACGCGGCCCACCTTCTCAGCGGTGGCCGTTAAACACGGGGTGGAGCACCACATCCCCACGGTCGGGCCGCCGGCCTATGCCCGGGCACGCCGACTCGAGCCCATGAAGCTCGCGGTGGCGAAAGCGGAGTTCACCACGCTGGAGCGGCTGGGGATCGTGCGGCGCTCCAACAGCGCTTGGGCTTCTCTGCTGCACATCGTGCCGAAGCCCGGCGGGGGATGGCGGCCGTGCGGGGACGACCGCCGGCTCAACGATGCCACCACCCCCGACCGCTACCCGGTCCCACACATTCAGGACTTTTCCGCCCGGTTGGCCAACACGACCGTGTTTTCTAAGGTGGACCTCATCCGGGGCTACCATCAGGTCCCCGTCCAACCGGACGACGTCCCGAAGACGGCCGTCATCACCCCTTTCGGCCTCTTCGAATTCCTACGGATGCCCTTCGGGTTGAAGAATGCGGCTCAGGCATTCCAGCGGCTTATGGATAGGGTCTTGCGCGACTTACCTTTCCTGTTTGTCTACCTGGACGACATCCTAGTCGCGAGCGCATCCCGGGAGGAGCACCTGCTCCACCTCCGCATGCTTTTCGAACGCCTGGGCCAGCATGGCCTAATCATCAACCCCGCCAAGTGCTGTTTCGGCGTCGCCACCATCGACTTCTTGGGGCACCGCATCACCGAGCACGGGGCCGTCCCTTTACTGGCCAAGGTGGAGGCGGTCAGGGATTTCCCGTGGCCCCGCACGATCAAGGGGCTCCAGGAGTTCCTGGGCATGGTAAACTTTTACCACCGCTTTGTGCCCCACGTTGCCCAGCTCCTCCGCCCCTTGCACGAGGCCCTCCGGGGCAAGCCGGGCAAAGGTGACATCGCATGGTCGGAGCGGATGGCCGCGGCATTCGCTGGCGCAAAGCTGGCTCTGGCCGACGCCACCATGCTGGCGCACCCGGCGCCCGATGCACCGATCGCCCTCACCACCGACGCGTCGGACTACGCGGTGGGCGCGGTGCACGAGCAAAGGGTGCGTGGTGCTTGGCAACCGCTGTCGTTTTTCAGCCGGCAGCTTCGCCCGCATGAACGCTGGTACAGCACCTTCGACCGCGAGTTGCTCGGGCTCCACCTGGCGGTCCGACACTTCAGTCATCTGCTGGAGGGCCGCCCGTTCACGGCCTTCGTGGACCACAAGCCCCTTGTGTTCGCGATGGCCAAGGTCGCCGAGCCATGGTCGGCACGGCAGCAGCGCCACCTCTCTGCCGTGTCCGAGTACATGACGGACATCCGTCACGTGGCGGGTAAGGACAACCCGGTGGCGGATTGCCTTTCCCGGTCCGTCATGCACGCGGTCCACCTCGGGGTCGACTATGCCCGGATGGCGGAGGCCCAGACCGCCGACCCCAGCGTCCAGGCCTTGCGGACCGCCGTCACGGGCCTCCGCGTCAACGAGGTACCGTTCGACGCCGCGGGCACGGCCCTCCTATGCGACGTCTCCCTCGGCCGGCCTCGCCCCATCGTGTCCGCTGGCTGGCAGCACCCAGTGTTCGACGCCATCCACGGCCTGTCCCACCCTGGCGCGAGGGCATCCCAGAAACTCGTCGGGGCGAAGTTAGTCTGGCATGGCCTCAGGAAGGACGTCCGCGACTGGGCCAGAACGTGCCTCGCGTGCCAGCGCGCAAAGGTCCACCGCCACACCCAGGCACCGTTGGCCCCATTTACGGTGCCCGAGCGGCGGTTCGACCACGTGCACGTCGACTTGGTGGGACCTCTGCCCCCCTCGCGAGGGTTCACCCACCTCCTCACCATGGTTGACCGCACCACACGGTGGCCGGAGGCCGTCCCATTGGCGGCGACGTCTGCGGCTGAGGTGGCGCAAGCCTTTATCGCCACTTGGGTTGCCCGGTTCGGTGCCCCCTCGGACATCTTGTCCGACCGCGGCCCCCAGTTCACCTCGGAGCTCTGGGCTGCGGTGGCGCAAGGGCTCGGGGTGAAGCTACACCACACCACGGCCTACCACCCCCAGGCCAATGGCCTGTGCGAGCGCTTTCATCGCTCCATGAAGGCCGCGCTCCGGGCCAGCCTCCGCGACGGCGGCTGGGTCGACAGGCTCCCCTGGGTCCTGCTGGGCCTCAGGACGGCGCCCAAGGACGACCTGCGCGCGTCCTCGGCGGAGCTGATCTTCGGGCAACCACTGCGGGTACCGGGTGAATTTATCCCCGACTCCACGGCTCCTTGGTCCACAGCGCAACAGCGCTCCGCCCTTCAGGAGACCGCCCGGAGGTTCGCCCCGGTGCCAACGGCACACCACGGTTGCCCGCCTTCCCACGTCGCCCCGGAGCTTCGCACGGCAAAGTACGTGTTCATCCGGCATGACGCCCACCAGGCACCGCTGCGGCCCTCGTACGACGGGCCCTTCCATGTGCTGGAGACCGGGGTCAAATTTTTCACGGTCGACATCGGCGGTGCCCCGGATCGCATTTCCGTGGACCGCCTCAAGCCGGGCCACCTCGATCCGGACCACCCCCCGCCAGCAGCTTTGCCTCTGCGTCGGGGCCGCCCCCCGGCGGTCGGACCCCCGGCACCCCCGCCAGCAGCTCTGCCTCAGCGTCGAGGCCGCCCCCCGGCGGTCGGACCCCCGGCACCCCCCAGCCCCGCCGGCCCGCTACCCCCCAGCCCTGCACCCATCGCCAGGGGGCGTTTCGGCCCGGTCATCCACCTTCCCCGCAAACTCACCCTTCAGGTGCGCGGGAATTCCTTGGGGGCACGTGTGGCGGGCACAAGGGGTAATAATTCCACGCACCAGTGGGTGGCGCGAGTGCCCAGGCGGGGACTGATGGTACATGCCCCGCCCTTCGACCGATTGGCCACGCCCGGGGACGAGGCGTGGCCTCGGCACATATATGCGGGCTCTAAGCTCGAGCCCGCCCAGTGCTGCAGTTCGAGCTTTCGTAATAAAGACTCTTTTGGTTTTAACAAACGCGTTGTGGCCTACCTCTTTGGCAAGCAAGTTGTGTGTGCAGCACCACACTTCAGTACAGTAGAAAAGTGTAACCATTTAAATATAGTACAGTGGAGAAGTGTAACCATTTTAATATAGTACAGTAGAGAAGTGTAACCATTTCAATGTAGTACAGTAGAGAAGTGTAACCATTTCAATATAGTACAGTAGAGAAGTGTAACCATTTAAATATAGTACAGTAGAAAAGTGTAACCATTTAAATATAGTACCGTAGAGAAGTGTAACCATTTTAATATAGTACAGTAGAGAAATGTAACCATTTAAATATAGTACTGAAGCGCGGTGCTACACACGCTACTTGCTTAGCAAGGAGGAAGCGGACAACGCGGTAGGTTAAAAGAGTCTTTATTTCAAGAGCTCCACTGTAGCACTGGAGCGCTCCGGGCTGCGTGCCCGGTGTATATCCCGCGGCCACGACTACCTCTCGGGCGTGGCCGCCGCCCACTTGGTGCGCGGAATGATGCCATCACGCCAGTGAGCTTTTGTGTCCGCCACACGCGCCCCCCCCCCCAGAATTCCCGCGCACCTGGAGGGCCAGTTTGCGGGGCAAACGGATGACCCGGCCGAAGCGCCCTCTGGCGACTGGCGGCGTCCGGGGTGCCGGGATGCCAGCTGGGATGCCTCCGGCTGCACCCGGGATGGGTGCAGGACCGGGGGGCAGTGTGCCGGCGGGCCTGGGCGGTGCCGGGGTCCGCCCGCAGGGGGGCAGCCCCGACGCGGGGGCCGAGCCACCGGCGGTGGGTGGTCCACGTCGAGGTGGGCCGGCTTGAGGCGATCCACTGAGACGCAGTCGGGAGTACCGCCGATGTCCAAGGTGAAATGTTTCACCCCGGTCTCCAGCATGCGGAAAGGCCCGTCGTACGGGGGCCGCAGTGGTGTCCGGTGGGCGTCGTGCCGGATGAAGACGTTCTTCGCGGTGCGAAGCTCCGGGGCGACGTGCGTGGGCGGGTGCCCGTGGTGCGCCGTCGGCACCGGGGCGAACCTCCGGGCGGTCTCCTGCAGCGCGGAATGCTCCTGCGCCGCGGACCATGGTGCCGTGGGGTCGGGGAGGAACTCGCCCGGCACCCGCAGCTGTTGTCCGAAGACCAACTCCGCCGCGGATGCGCGCAGGTCGTCCTTGGGCGCCGTCCGGAGGCCCAGCAGGACCCAGGGGAGCCTGTCGACCCAGCCGCCGTCGCGGAGGGTGGCCCGGAGCGCGGCCTTCAACGAGCGGTGGAACCGCTCGCACAGGCCGTTGGCCTGGGGGTGGTAGGCCGTGGTTCGGTGCAGCTGGACCCCGAGCCCCCGCGCAACCGCCCCCCAGAGCTCCGAGGTGAACTGGGGGCCGCGGTCGGACGAGATGTCCGAGGGGGCGCCGAACCGGGCGACCGAGGTGGCGATGAACGCCTGCGCGATGTCCACCGCCGTCTTCGCCGCCAAAGGCACGGCCTCCGGCCACTGGGTGGTGCGGTCCACCATTGTCAGGACATGGGTGAAACCCTGCGAGGGGGGCAGAGGTCCAACCAGGTCCACGTCCACGTGGTCGAACCTACGTTCCGGCACCGTAAACGGGGCCAATGGGGCCTGGGTGTGCCGGTGCACCTTCGCGCGCTGGCACGCGAGGCACGTCCTGGTCCAGCCGCGGACGGCCTTGCGGAGGCCATGCCAGACAAACATGTCGGCAACCAACCTCTGGGAGGCCTTCGTGCCCGGGTGGGACAGGCCGTGGATGGTGTCAAAAACCTGGCGCTGCCAGCCTGCGGGCACGATGGGGCGAGGCCGCCCGAGGGAGACGTCGCACAAGAGGGCCGTGCCCGCGCCGTCGAACGGCACCTTGGTGATGCGGAGGCCCGTGATGGCGGTCCGCAAGGCCTGGACGCCGGGGTCGGCAGCCTGGTCCACTGCCATCCGGGCATAGTCGATGCCAAGGTGGATTGCGTGGGCGACGGACCGGGAAAGGCAATCCGCCACCGGGTTGTCCTTCCCCGCGACGTGCCGGATGTCCGTTGTATATTCGGACACGGCCGAGAGGTGACGCTGCTGCCGGGCCGACCACGGCTCGGCGACCTTGCCCATTGCGAAGACCAGTGGCTTGTGGTTGACGAAGGCCATGAACGCACGGCCCTCGAGCAGATGGCGGAAGTGCCTGACCGCCAGGTGAAGCCCGAGCAACTCGCGGTCGAAGGTACTATAACGGCGTTCGGGCCGGCGAAGCTGCCGGCTGAAGAACGCCAGCGGTTGCCAGGCACCACGCACCCATTGCTCGTGCACCGCGCCCACCGCGTAGTCCAAGGCGTCGGTGGTGAGGGCGATCGGTGCATCGGGCGCCGGGTGCGCGAGCATGGTGGCGTTAGCCAAGGCGAGCTTCGCGCCCGGGAACGCCGCGTCCATCTGCTCGGTTCAGGTAACGTCACCTTTGCCCAGCTTCCCTCGGAGGGCCTCGTGCAAGGGGCGCAGGAGCTGGGCGATGCGGGGCAGGAACCGATGGTAAAGGTTTACCATGCCCAGGAACTCCTGGAGCCCCTTGATCGTGCGGGGGTGCGGAAACCCCTTCACCGCCTCCACCTTGGCCGGTAGGGGGACGGCCCCGTGCCTGGTGACGCGGTGCCCCAAAAAGTCGATGTCAGTGACGCCGAACCGGCACTTGGCGGGGTTCACGATGAGGCCATGCTGGCCCAGACGTTCGAAGAGCGTGCGGAGATGGTGTAGGTGCTCTTCGTGGGACGCGCTGGCGACGAGGATGTCGTCCAGGTAGACGTAGACGAAATCCAAGTAGCGCAAGACGCTGTCCATTAGTCACTGGAACACCTGAGCCGCATTTTTCAATCCGAAGGGCATCCGAAGAAATTCGAAAAGACCGAATGGCGTGATGACCGCCGTCTTTGGGATGTCCTCCGGCCTGACGGGGACCTGATGGTAGCCGCGTATGAGGTCCACCTTTGAAAAGAAGGACATGCCCGCCAACCGGGCGGAGAAGTCCTGAATGTGGGTGACGGGGTAGCGGTCGGGGGTGGTGGCGTCGTTGAGGCGCCGGTAGTCCCCGCACGGTCACCATCCCCCGCCGGGCTCTGGCACGATGTGGAGCGGCGACGCCCAAGCACTCTCGGAGCGCCGCACGATGCCGGGCCGCTCCAGCGTAGCGAACTCCGCTTTAGCTACCGCGAGCTTCGTCGGATCGAGGCGGCGCGCCCGGGCGTAGACCGGTGGCCTGGCGGTGGGGATGTGGTGTTCCACCCCGTGCTTGACGGCCCCCGCCGAGAAGGTGAGCCGCGTGAGGGCCGGGAAACCGGCGAGGAGGCGGGTGAATTCGTTCACTGCCAGAAGCGTACAGATGAACCTGGCCGGAACCAAACCGCTCAGCAAGCCGCTCGGCGAGCCGCTCGATGAGCCGCTCCGGGAGCTGCTCAACGAGGCGGGCAGCGCGCAAGCGAGCGAGCTGAACGTCTCAGCCTGGACAAGCCTTCTGTGCTTTACGTCCACCAGCAGGCCATTGGCACACAGGAAGTCCGTGCCGAGCAGTGTCATAGGCACGTCGGCAGTGACGAACGACCACCGGAAAACCTGCCCTCCGAACCGCAGAGAAAGGCAGCGTTTTCCGTATGTGCGAATGGACATACCGTTGGCAGCAAGCAGCGCGGGGCCCCGGCCCGCGGTCTGCTTGTCGGACGTACCGGCGGGAACGACACTCACCTGCGCTCCCGTGTCGCACAGGTAACGGCACCCGGATAAGGTGCCGTGATGAACAGTAGGCTGTTTGAACGGCCGGCGCTCAGTGCCACTTCCGAGGGCCGGCCCGGGCGTTTTCCGACCTGCCGAATGAGCACGGCGGGTGACATTGCCGAGCCTCGTGGCCGAACTAGGCGTGGAAAAAACACCAGGTTGGCGGCGGAGGCCGTGGTTTTCTCTGCGGCGGCGGAGGTGGGCGGGGAGTGGCGGCGGCCACGAGGTGTGCATCAGCATCAGCCACGAGGTGTGGTGCATCAGCATCAGGGTCAGCCTCGGGACGCGCGACGGCCGCGCCAAAACTCGCCTGCGTGTCCAAAGCCGCAAAGAACTTGTCGGCCTCGGCAGCGAGAGCTCGGGGTTCCGTCGTCGCAGAACCGGCCAACGCGAGGCGTACTCGTGCCGGCAGCTGGCGTCGAAATAACGCCCGGAATAGAGCGTTCGGGGTTTCGTCGCCCATCAGCGACAGCATATGGTCCATGCGAACCGACGGTCGCGTGTCACCGAGCTCGGGGAGGTCCAGGAGGCGGTCGGCCCGTGCGTCCACCATGAGGCCGAACGTGGCGAGGAGGAGACGCTTGATCGCCTCGTACCTGCCTTCGGCCGGTGGGTTCCTCAGGACCGACACGACGCGGGCGGCCGTGCCGGGCCCGAGGGAGGCGACCACATGGCAGTACATGGTCTCGTCCACCGTGATGCCTCGAAGTCGGAACTGGGCTTCTGCCTGCAGGAACCATACTTCAGCTTGCGCCTCCCAGAACTCGGGGAGTTTGATTGTAACCGCGTTGTTTGCCATTGCGATGGCGTATTCGGTCGGTCAGCGACGGCTGATCCAACGTCGGAGGGTCACCAATGAAGCGCGGTGCTACGCGCGCTACTTGCTTAGCAAGGAGGAAGTGGCCAACGTGGTCGGTTAAAAGAGTCTTTATTTCAAGAGCTCCACTGTAGCACTGGAGCGCTCCGGGCTGCGCGCCCGGTGTATATCCCACGGCCACGCCTACCTCTCGGGCGTGGCCACCGCCCACTTGGTGCACGGAATGATGCCATCACGCCAGTGAGCTTTCGTGTCCGCCACAGTACAGTAGAGAAGTGTGACCATTTTAATAAAGTACAGTAGAGAAGTGTAACCATTTTAATATAGTACAGTAGCGAAGTGTAACCATTTTAATATAGTACAGTGGAGAAGTCATTTTAATATAGTACAGTAGAGAAGTCATTTTGAGATAGTACAGTAGAGAAGTCATTTTAATATAGTACAGTGGAGAAGTCATTTTAATATAGTACAGTAGAGAAGTCATTTTGAGATAGTACAGTAGAGAAGTCATTTTAATATAGTACAGTGGAGAAGTCATTTTAATATAGTACAGTAGATAAGTCATTTTAATATAGTACAGTGGAGAAGTCATTTTAATATAGTACAGTAGATAAGTCATTTTGAGATAGTACAGTAGAGAAGTCATTTTAATATAGTACAGTAGAGAAGTCATTTTGAGATAGTACAGTAGAGAAGTCATTTTAATATAGTACAGTGGAGAAGTCATTTTAATATAGTACAGTAGAGAAGTCATTTTGAGATAGTACAGTAGAGAAGTCATTTTAATATAGTACAGTGGAGAAGTCATTTTAATATAGTACAGTAGATAAGTCATTTTAATATAGTACAGTGGAGAAGTCATTTTAATATAGTACAGTAGATAAGTCATTTTGAGATAGTACAGTAGATAAGTCATTTTAATATAGTACAGTAGAGAAGTCATTTTGAGATAGTACAGTCGAGAAGTCATTTTAATATAGTACAGTGGAGAAGTCATTTTAATATAGTACAGTAGAGAAGTCATTTTAATATAGTACAGTGGAGAAGTCATTTTAATATAGTACAGTAGAAAAGTCATTTTAATATAGTACAGTGGAGAAGTCATTTTAATATAGTACAGTGGAGAAGTCATTTTAATATAGTACAGTAGATAAGTCATTTTGAGATAGTACAGTAGAGAAGTCATTTTAATAAAGCAGTGGAGAAGTCATTTTAATATAGTACAGTAGAAAAGTCATTTTAATATAGTCGGCCTACAGTGGAGAAGTTTCAATCTTCGCTGTAGTACAACAGAGAAGTGTAACCATTTTACTATAACACCGTACAGTAGTGTAGAACAACACGACCTGTTGCAGACAGTGATGAACATACTTGTTGTGATACTCCAAATCGGTGTCACGAAACACCACCCAAAAGGGGCACCGATGGTCGTGGGAGTACACCTAGGTTTACAAGTACATCGACCCCTCTTGGATTGTTTTATACTCCATGTCCATCAACATGACAAACCTCTCGATTGCAAGATGGATTCAAACCGAGGCGAGAGGCTGGATGTAGACATAGATGGAATCGTATTCCTGTCATCTTCCACACACAAGTGTCCGTAACGTGAAATCTCGGACAAAATAAGACAATTAAACGTGGAAGCGTGAAGAGCGGAAATTCGGAACGGGACCCGCAGGCGCAGCCAAGGTTCTGCTGAACCCCAGAAGACCCACTCTCTGCTCCGACTCGCAGCTGCTATTTTGAAAGCGGCCTTGTCTCGAGGTCGCTGCCTTACTGGGGGCTTGCATGGCCTAATTGATTCGCTCTGTCATTGCCTGCACTTCCTGCAATGGCGAATTCCATCCCTGACCTTTTCCAAAAGGCCATCCGCCATGTTTCCTTGCTGGGTTCGCTCGGCGCAGCCTTCAACTATCCTGTTTTGGGTTTTCCTTCACCGTCTATTTTAATTATTGTTAATATTAGTATTTTGATCGAGATAAGTACCTGTATTGGTCCAAAAAATGCTTGACTACCCCCTTCATCTAACAACGCATTGTCCTCCTGTAATAATCCCCTAAAAAAGGCAAGAAACTCAAACTGATGATTTCCGAATTGAAGGAACCAGTCATTACATTTACTTTGGATAACTCTTCCAAATGGAGACAGATCACTTTGGAGGAGTGAATCGTCGGTCTAGAGCAGGATGGGCAGCATTTTCGGGAGGTGGAGATGGGGATGGAGGAGTGTGGGGGGGGGGGGGGGGGAGAGAGGGGGAATGAAAAGTAAACTGTGTCTGGAAAAGAAAGTTTCCCATCGGTGTGTCATACCATATATATCATATGGCAGTGGCACATGTTCTCTTACAAACGTGGATTGGGAAAACAATTATCATCACACAAAGAGCCAAGCTGTCTGTTTCGGCAGAGAGATACTCTCATAATAAAAAAGGCGATTGGTCACAATCAAAACATTGAATTGGCATGGACACATGGCAACACAAACGGACAACCCGGAGACAAAAACCACAACAAATTGGCAACCTAGGGAAGGAATAAGAGCAGAAAGATGCAGAGAAAGAGCAAAGACTAGATGGAGAGAAACGATTTCAACATTCACTGGAGTACTTAACGAGCTTTTCCACAACTATAGGGGATGCATCTTCGTGGTGGTTGTACCCCTAACACAAGTCTGGGGCCAAATCTTCCCTGTTCTTCCCTGCTGCCCCGATTATTTAGGACAGCGCGGTCACGGTCAGAGAACCGATTGGTCCCCATGGTCCGATTGGACCACTTGTCTCTGTCTCTCTCTCACTCTGTCTCTTTAACTCTTCCATGGCCCTGACTTTGTGAAGGCGGACGTACACCATTCTGGATGTCAAGAATCTCTGGGTCGCTCCTGCGAAATTAATCGGCTGTCTCCGTGCCTCAGGCTTGTTCAAGAGAACTGTTTGGGGCTATACAACAGCAACAACAACAACAACAACAACAACAACAACTACAACGACTAGCCTTTTCCAGTCAGTACACTATGACTATAGGATGATGGTCTATCTTGAGTGATGTAGAGGGATGTTTGGCACACTTTCCAAGTATGGGTGAGAGATTCTGAGCAGTCATGAAATCAAACCCACATCAGGAAAAAAGAAAGAAGTCTAACGACTCAACCAAATAGCCACCTCTCAGCCAAGTCCAATCGGATCAATGTACAGCAGTCAAGAATGGACCATGTTGAGGGAGGCCAAACCCTTTACCCTATACCCTAACCCTAATGCTTCAACCTGTGGTGGACTGCATTAGGTTTGAGTGGGACACTAAATAGTATATCACACTGAATTATAATATGGCACTCGGTGGAGCGAATACCTCCGCCAGGCTGAACAGGTTATGTTTTGTACCCACTGATAGGTCGGATCTGGATCCGTACCTGAACCAAATTCTAATCGGCTTGTTCTCGTCACCTCCCCAACTCATCCACCATGTTTGGTCAGAACTTGTTCATAACTTTTTGAAATATCATGCTGTATATCGTTTTTGACCCCATCTTTCAATGGTGAAGAATCACTCGCAAAAATGTTAAAATGTTGAATTCGGATCTTCACCAAAACTGAATCAATTCTGCCTTGTCCCACTCTCAAAATGTCCACTAAGTTTCGTCCAAATCCACCCACAACTTTTTGAGATATCGTGCTATATTGTTTTTTGGTCGTATTTTTCAATGGTGAAATTCTTCAATGGTGAACTTTTACAATTCTCAGATCCAGATCCAGATCCGGATCTTCACCAAAATCGAATCAATTCGTCCGTATCACACACCCAAGATTTCCACCAAATTTCGTCCAAATCCATCCATAACTTTTTAAGATATCATGTTCACAGACAGACAGACAAACAAGCAGACAGTGTTGAAAACATAACCTCCATCCACCTTTGATACCGGAGGTAATAAGTCCATCTGCTTGTCTCTGATGTGAGACACCTGAAAGCGGAGTTTGGCCATCGTTGTTTCATATGCAGCTTGTAGCTGCTGGTTGCATCATTTTCTGGAGGCACGGTTGTGCTGCTGATGCAGTGCCCCTGTTACTAGTAAGCTGGTACTCCTTTTGCCGACCTCGGAAGGATGGCAGGCTGAGTGAACCCACCTGATGTTATTCAACGGCACGACAGAGTCTCGAAATCAAGACCCTAAATCAAGACCAGGCTTTTAGTTTGGCCATTGATAGTCTCCCAAGTTCGGAATTATATTTTCTTCGGCATTGTTACATTTTATTTATACACCCTTGTATTGCCTAATTTAATTCATGTAATATCATTGTTTTGAATGTAACATGTTTAAACAACATGCTATCTTCATTGATATTTAATTTTAGCTGCAATCTCTAGCTCAATTGTTACCTCCGCCATCAAAGGTGTATGGAGGTTATGTTTTCACCCCTAGCTAATTGTCTGTCTGTTTGTGAACAGGGGATCTCAAAAAGTTGTTTACGGATTCGGCCGAAATTTGGTGGAGACGTTGGGTATGTGACAAGGACGAAATGATTCGATTTTGGTGAAGATCCGGATCTGGATCTACATCTGAGAATTTTAAAGTAATTCTTCACCTTTGAGTGATCGGGCAAAAACCAATATACAGCACGATATTTCAAAAAGTTGTGGACGGATTGAGACGAAACTTGGTGGACAGGTTGGGTGTGTGACAAGAACGAAATGATTCGATTTTGGTGAAGATCCGAATAGGGATCCGAATACGATAATTATTTAATTTAAAAGTGATTCTTCACCATTGCGAGACAGGCAAAAAAACCAATACACAGCACGATATTTCAAGAAGTGGTGGACGGATTCAGACGAAACTTGGTGGACAGGTTGGATGTGTGACAAGGACAAATCGGTTCGATTTGGGTGAAGATCCGAATGGGGATCCGGATACAACAATTATTTAATTTTAAAGTGATTCTTCACCATTTGGTGATAGGGTATCTTCACCAATCGATATATAGCAGGGTATTTCAAAAGGTTTTGGACGGATTTCGACAAAATTTGGTGAATTAGTTGGTTCGGTGACAAGAACGAGCCGATTAGATTTTGGTTCATGTCGAATCCAGATCTGACCCATCAGTCGGTTACAAAACGTAAACTATTCAGCATGGCGGAGGTAGGTATTCTAGTTTCTGGCTGTGGTGACGGAACGAGTATTCAACCATCTTATGTGTGGTCTCCTGCAGGTTAGGAGCCCATTGTATTGGCTGTTGGCATAAGAACATTAGTGGGTGTTATTAAAATTGTCCAGTCGTGCATCAGGCTGTATGACTTTTTGAAATCCACCAATGGTTGATCATCCTCCATTGGTTAATTATCTTGCAGGATGTACACTGTACACTGAGCTATACAGTGTGATGCTCGACTGGACAATATTTAACAGTCCCATTGATGTTCTTATATCAACAGGATACTCAATGGACCGCCTGACCCTCTGGAGAGCCAGGCTGAAAATGGCTGCATACTCGCATCATCACAAGTGTAAGTCGTAATAAAGTGATACTTTCCCACCGTCAGTCACTGCAACATGAGATTTGACTATATTTTGTTGGCCAAAATATCCTAATACCTGCGCCGGAGTGGCGACCCCTCCAGGCCTCCTCGTTGAGTTTGCTATAATGTGCTCCATGTTTTGTAATCCACCGGGTTACATCGCAATGCGGAACTTGTTCTCTGAGACCCCTGCGATTCTTCAATATTATTAAATAATTCCTCGACAGAAACCCACCGGAAATACCCCTGGGCCTTCTTGTTAGAAGCCAACATCTTCGCCTCCTGACTGCTCTCTACAGAACGTTATGTGGTGTCTCACCGCAGTTGTGGTGCGCTTAGTTGAGGCGCATGCGGCTTGTACGGTCCTTGGTGGAGGCAAAGTATGCGGCTGGAAAAAAAACAAAGAACGAATCCTTGAACAGGCCTTCCGGTTTTCCAGACTTGCTCTCCATTTTTGCGTTTTCCACACTCTTTGAATCCAATTGGCCTTTGTTTTGAAATCGGTTTTGTAGCGATTTTATCACGGCCTTGTTGTTTACGGGGATTGTGTCTCATCGAAGAGTTTGTGGACACCATTTAATATCCAAAGCCATCTTAATTCATCTTTTCCATTTCGTGGATTTCATGGTGCCCGAATTGGCGTTCCGCGGTCGAGATGCATCGACATATCGCTTTGCTGTCAAACGTCACCGTGAGTTTGAATGTGGGAAAGTAAGATGTAGTTTGAGGAGTAATCATGAGAACACGGCCTGAGTGATGCACGAGCAAGTCCAGGCACGGGGAGAGGAAGATCTGTTGAACCGCAGTTGCTTTGCGGTGACCGCTTTGCAGGAAAGGTGGGCCCCTCATTGCGGGTGTGAGGGTTCTGTGCAGGACTGCAGCACAACACTTGTTTGATATTGCACCTGTTACAGTATGCCGTCGCACGGCAGCTTCACAACGACATGTGGTTTTACCTTGTGATCGAATACTAAACGATATGCCACTCTTCACATCAAGGCAACATCGGTTTATAGTGCTTCAATAAACAAGTACCTATGCTGTCGCTATGCATCCTTTTACGCCAACACGTTGCCAATCAAAACCGTTCCCTAAGAGTTTTGGCAAAATTTGGCGAATTAATATAACTAGCAACGGTACCTGCCCTATGGGGGGCGGGGGGGTGAGGGGGGGCTTCAATTGGGAGGCCCAAATGAAAAGGCAAAATATCAGAAATTTAAAGATTTTTTATTTTAAACGATTTATATAAACACCCGTTAAATCATATCACACGCAAATCATCAAAATCTAAACAGTATTTGTAGAATTTCAATAAAAGCCACATCACTGTTCATATCGGTAAATATTATTCCATCGTGTTTGGAAAATTGGAAAAACTGGAAATTGGAAAAATTGGAAAAACAATGTAGCCTATTTTACTCCAGGGAGTCCCAGGATTACCCACCCAAAATTCCGTTGCGATCGATTCAGCCGTTTTTGCGGTACCTAGGAACAGACAGACAGACAGACAGACAGACAGACATTTGGTGAATTATAGTAAGAACGTGAGAACACATATCTGACATAGGCCCGTCAGCTTGGCCATAAAGTCATGTCACCCACTTGACAGTAAACCAATAAATAAAGCTTGATCATCCCTTGTGCAATATTTAGCTCCACCGGACGGAGGTTACATTTTCATCCCTGTCTGTCTATCTGTTTGTTTGTCTGTCTGTTTGTGAGCATGATATTTCAAAAAGTTATGGGTGGAGTCAGCGGATACTTTGTGGAGATGTTGGACCTGTAACGAGGACAAACTAGTTAGATTTTGGTGAGGATCCGGATTTGAGAATTTTGTTTTATTTTTCAAATGATTCTTCACCTTGGAGAGATGGGGCCAAAAACTATTTATAACAAGATATTTTTTTAAAGGTTAAACTGATTACGACAAAACTTCGTGGACGAGTTGGTTAGGCGACAATAACAAGCCTATTAGATTTTGGTTCAGGTCCAAATCCAGATCCGGACCATACAACAACACAATAACAGGCATTTTAAGGCCATTTTCCCTGCTAGAGCGGGGGTTAGCCTTGCGGTCCCCATGACAATCTTCTCCATTTTGCCCTATTTTCTGCATCTCCCCTTGTTAACCCCCTTGCCCGCATTTCTTCTTCCACCACTTTTAGCCAAGTCTTTCGGTCTTCCCCATCCTCTACTTCCTTCTACATTCATTTCCATCATTCTTCTCAACCAGTCACTTTCATCCTTCCTCAACACATGACCAAACCATCTCAACCTGTTCCTCTTCACAGCATCAATCACAGGCTCTACTCCCATCATCTTTCGCAATTCATCATTTGTCTTCCTCTCTCTCAACAATACTCCACACATCCACCGAACCATTCGCATTTCCACCCTTTCCAGCCTTCGTTGCTGCTCTACGTTCATTACTCATGTCTCGCTCCCATAAATCATAACACTTCTCACACATGCAGCATACACCTTTCCCTTCAGCTTAAACGACACTCCCCTCCAAGTCAGCACGCCACTCAGTTCCCGAAACTTCTTCCATGCACATCTCACTCTGGCAACCGTTGCCGAGTCTGATCCACCTTCTCCATTCAGCATGTCTCCGAGGTAGCAAAATGTTTTCATACCTTCCAGCTTCACATTTCCTCCATCTGCAGCTCCCTCTGTGCACACCTTACACTTGAATGTAGCTGCCATCAGTGTATCCAAAATGTACAGAGCCTTCAGAAAGTATTCACACCCCTTGAATTTTTTAACATTTTGTTGTGTTGCAGCCTGAATTTAAAATCGATTATATGTAATTATTTTGTCACTGATCCACACATAATACCCCATAAATAAACATATGTGTGGGTACTACAGAACTTTAATATACAAGAAAACAAACGACATAATGACAATAACATTTTGTCATTATGTCGTGTTTGTTTTCTTGTATATTAAAATACCCCATAATGTCAAAGTGGTATTTTATTTTAGAATTTTTTACAAAATAATAAAAAAAGGAAATACAGAAATATCTAATTTACATAAGTATTCAACCCCCTGCATCATTACTTTGTAGAAGCACCTTTGGCAGAGATTACAGCTTCAAGTCTTCTTGGATATGTCTGTATCAGTTTTGCACATCTGGATTTGGGGAGTTTCTCCCATTCTTCCTTGCAGATTTGCTCAAGCTCTGTGAAGTTGGATGAGGAGTGGCAGTGAACAGCAATCAGGTTGGATGAGGAGCGTCAGTGAACAGAAATCTCAAATCTTTCCACAGATTCTCAATGGGACTGGAGGCTGGGCTTTGGCTGGGCTTTTCACATTCTTGTTTTTCACATTATTTTTCACAAGGTCTTTCAATTTCTTGTTCTGAAGCCATTCCAGTGTTGCTCTGGCTGTATGCTCGGGGTCATTGTCTTGTTGTGATTTGACAATTGACAAACTGCAGTCTAAGGCCTTGCGCACTCTGAAGCAGGTTCTTCTCAAGGATTTGCCTGTATTTGGCTCCATTCATTGTTCGCTCTATCCTTACAAGTATCCCAGTCCCTGCCACTGAAAAGCATCCCCAAAGCATGATACTGTCGCCACCATGCTTTATGGTAGGGATGGTGTTAGAAGGGTGAGATGTACTTTGTTTCCGACAGATGTAGTGCTTTGCATTCAGGCCAAATAGTTCAATTTCCATCTCATCAGACCACATAATCTTTTGTCTCATGCTCTCGGATCTCAGAGTTTTTCACATGCCTACATGCAAAACTCCAGGTGTGCTGTCATGTGCCTTTTTCTCAGGAGTGGCTTCCATCTGGCCACTCTCCCATTAAACCCTAGATTTCTGAAGTGCTGCAGAGACTGTTGTCCTTCCTGCAGGTTCGCCCATCTCAGCCAAGGAACTCTGTAGTTCTATCAGTGCTCATTGGGTTCTTGGTCACCTCCCTGACCAAGGTCCTTCTTGTCAGGTTGCTTAGTTTGGTTGGATGGCCAAGGTGGCCTAGGAAGGAAGAAGGCAAAGATGGCCTAGGAAGAGTCTGGGTAGTTCCATATTCTTTCAATTTCCTAATGATGGAGCTCACCCCTCTTGGGAACTTTCAACACTCTAGAAATTATTTTATACCTTTTCCCAGATCTATGCCTCCTCACAATTATATCTTGGAATTCAACGGACAGTTCCTTGGACTTCATGCTCGAGTTACTGCTCTGACATGCACTGTCAACTGTGCAACCTTATATAGAAATGTGTGTTTCTTTCTAAATCATCTGACACAAGTGGACTCCAATCATGTTGTCGAGACATCTCAAGGATGATCACAAGAAATTGGATGTACCTGAGCTCAATTTGCATTGTCATAGCAAAGTGTTGAATACTTGTTGACTCCATACATTTCAGCTTTTCATTTTTCCAATTTTTTTGAAAAAAAAAATGAAAAACAAAGATTCCACTTTGACATTATGGAGTATTTTGTGTAGATCAGTCACAAAATTATCAGTTTAATCCATTTTAAATTAAGGCTGTAACGCAACAAAATCTGAAAATGTCAAAGGGTGTGAATACTTTCTGAAGGCGCTGTAAACTGTTCAGTCTGGTGGAGGTATGCACTGTACCCAGTTCTGTTCTAGTTCTTACTGTGGACAAAGTCACCATAGCAAGAGGTTATGACTACAAAGTATTTGATCATTACTGTTTTACCGCAGTTACTAAAGTAGGTGAAGCAGATTTCTGACAGTGCTAAAAAATACAAACAGGTGAGAGAAAAAGATTTTTTTTTCCACAAAAACCATTGAATGAATTTTGCTTATATTAAGGCTCATTTACTTGCAACGATGGTTCCAAATTACTCACGGATGCAATGTTGTTTGAAATAAATGGACCTTATTAGGTAAGGAGGTCATACAACCGAAGGACTCCACATTGGGCAAGGTTGAGTTTATGTGGCAGAACTTTGGGCAGGGGCGTTTGGTATGCCATTGGATGTCATCATAATCTTGTACAAGTTCTTGATGAAGTTGTTAATTGCACTCATAACGTTTCATGAAGATCGATTTGGTGTGAAAATGGTGATCAGGTGGCTTTGGTAAAAGGAAGAAGGTGGTGTGGTGGGATGTTTCAAGGTGATAAGGTGTTGTTCTAACCTCTGATGCACTTCTCTAATTGTTTTGTAGACACACAAACCATCCTAGAAAGATGAACGTTTATATTGCAGAATATGGAATTGCTGAATCAGCAGTGAAATGTCAAACAATATGATTCCAACTTTTGTACGGCGTAACTGCTACTGGGCACATCAAAGGAAGGATTCCTGATATTATGGGGGTACAGTAGATGTGGCATGTAGCTGCAGGCTCGGCGGATAAGGGCACGGCCTGCCCAGGTGCGAAAAGGCCTAACTGAACAGGTGTCTTGGCTCGGGATAAGAAAGCGCACCTTGACACTGATGGATGCATTGCGTGAATCGAGGTACAAGATCGGAGTTTTCAAAGAATCCTGGGTGGAGTTGAGTAGATCTCCCTGACTGGTGGAATGTAGCCCCGAGCACAGGCGGACAATGTGCTGTCACGTCTTCCGTCATCCTTCACATTGTTTCTCAAATTATGAGTTTGTTTCATGTGCACGGTGAGATTTCCCGAAGGTTTGCTTTTGTTTGATTCCTTTTTGCCTTCGGTAATTTGTTCTTTTAAATGTTATATTGTAGAATATATGAGGATTAGAAAAGTGTGCGTGCGTGCGTGTCACTGGAATGGTGACCATGCACCTTTGTGCCACACCAGCTTTTCTTGTAAGGGTTCTCACAAATATGGGATGCTTGCCACACATCCACCCTATATAGGCATCCATTACTGTCGAGGAGAATTTTTGCAGCCAGGAAATACGACATTGCAGTTGAAGTAGTTATACTTCTGGCATTTGGTTGCAATCTGTGAAAAACAATCGCCCAATACAAACAAGCAGTGTGATGGCTTCTACACAGCTACCTGTACAGTATCACAAATACCCACATTGGGCAAGGTTGAGTTTATGTGGCAGAACTGCCTGTGATTGGCAGTCTCGCGAGATCTCGGAGACGGTGGGAGGGATTTTCGAAGCTCCACACGGTCTCCACGTTTTTCGAAGTTAAGTCTGTTCACAATTGAATTTTGTCGAAACTGTATTTATCTTTCGGTGTGTGAAGTTATTGTGTGCAACTTTGGTTGTTTCTCGGTGTTTATCTTTCATAAATTGATCGTCTGTTTGCCGTGTCGCGAGCAAGGCCTTTGCCGCATCGCGAACGATTTGAAATCGAAGTTAAGTGATTGTTCCCATTTGTATTTTCGTTAAAACTGTATTTATTTATGGTGTTGTACGTATATTGTGTCCCGACGAAGATTTTTCGGTGCAAATCTTTCATACCTGTATTGAAAATCGTGTTAATTCGTGTTGTGTCTTGAGGCCTTGTACAGTGTACACTGTACAACCTTGACGCTTTGTTTTTCTCTCAGCGGTCCGTCGTTTGTGATCCAATAACTTTCGTTCTCTGTATTCCCAGTCTTTTCACCCATAGCCTACTTCCTTGTGTAAATCTCAACTCAAAAAAAAAACAAAAAACATTCCTTCTCTGTTCTCATTCGTTTATTCATTCTTATTCGTTCGTTCGTTCTTCGACCACGTGTTTCTCCCCCATTTCCCCAGATAGTTTTCACTGTTATTAACCTTCAATGTTTACACTTTCCCCTCAAGTTATGTATTCCGTCATCTTTTATAACACCTTTTTCTTCTTCTTTAAAAGGCTGCTTTCGACTTGCTCACCAAATCAATTCATCCCAAAAAAAATATCCATCTCCAAGAGTGCCTTTTTTCTACATTCCCTAAACTCTCCTGCACTCCATCCTCCATCCAGCGTCCTTAAACGTATTTTTAACTCGAAGGTCACAAGAAACTCATTTTGCAATAAATGTTCGTTTCCCATAAATCGTACACTTTCTAAAATCCAATCTCACCCCTCCCCTCCAAATCTTCCCCATAACCCCTCCCCTCCAAATCTTCCCCATCACCCCTCCCCTCCAAATCTTCCCCATCACCCATCCCTTTCAAATCTCCCCCCTTGCCCCCTCCCTCCTAAACTACCCCCTCACCCCTCCCCGCCAAGACGCCCCCTCGCCCCTCCCCTCCTAGACTCCTCCCTCACCCCTCCCCTCCAAATCTCCCCCATATCCCATCCCTTTCAAATCCCTCCCCTTGTCCCTTCCCTCCCAAACTCCCCCCTCACCCCTCCCCTTCAAATCTCCCCACCCTCATTGCTTCTCAATTTCCCCCCTCTCACTCCCCCTCCTCAAAGCATCCTCCCCGCTTCTTCCCCCTTCCAACTCTCACCTCCATCTCCCCCAACCTTCTGCCTCGCTCTTCCCCCTCCTCAAATAACACCTCATTGTGCCTCACCCAATCACCATCAAACCTTTTGTCCGCCCCATCCTTCCCTTTCTCCGAGCTATTCTGAAATCTCTGACACACCTTCAACAGCTCTCCCTACCTCTTCCACCTCTTCCACATCTTACCCTACCCCTCCTCCCCCCTGTTCTGTATCTGATGCCCCCTCTTCCTCTTCATTAACGGTATGGACCTCAAACATCCGGGGCCTTCGTTCAAACTTAACTGATCTCTCCATACAGGTTGCTTCTGTCAAACCAGACGTGATCTGCTTAACAGAAACTTTCCTCCTTTATGATGTCTCTGATTCCTTAGTATCTCTCCCGGGCTACTCCCTCCTCCGGTATGATAGACCTGAGCCTCGTGCTGGAGGTGGGGTTGCTATCTTTATCAAAAACTCTCTTCCTCACTCGCCCTGCACTGCACTCTCTCCACCTCACCCCCAGGAATACCTCTGGCTACGGCTTCCCCTTCGCTCCCACCTCTTGTTCATATGTGTGTTGTACCGTCCACCAAACAGTGATGACTCCATCTACATCTCGCTGTCTGATAATATGGACCAACTTCTATCTACTCATCCCAACTCTCTCTTCCTCATATGTGGTGATTTCAACTGTCATCATGCCAGTTGGCTGGGTGTGGGTACCTCTCTCACCAGCCATGGCTCCTCAGCAAAGAACTTCTGCGACTCACTGGGACTGACACAATCTGTCAATTTCCCGACCCGGATCTCAGTCAACGGAACATCTTCTCTTCTGGACTTGGTTATGACTAACTTCCCTGAAAATGTCTGCTGCTCTTCTTCTGCTCCAATCGGATCATCTGATCATGTCCTTGTTAAAGTGGACATCTCTCTGACCATCCTCAGGGAGCCTGCTCAGCGTCGGCGAGTCTGGCATTTCACTCAGGCCAACTGGCACGGTCTTCAAGCAGCCATCAATCATCTGGACTGGTCTCCCATCTCTACCACCTCTGACATCAACTCATCCTGGGAATTCTTCCAAAGTAAATTGCTCTCTCTCATGCACAGATTTATCCCATCTCGTCTTCAGTTGTCATACCCTTCCTCCCGTCCATGGTACACGGAATCTTGTGGTGAGGCTGTTGCCCAGAAACAACTTGCCTTCGTCTCCTGGAAAGCAAATCCAACGGAAGGAAATCTCATTTCCTTTCACAAAGCCCGAAACAAGTGTGTGTCCACCCTCAGGAGAGCCAGGAAACAATATCTCTCCATTCTCAAGACCGAACTCTCTTATCTGTCTCCCTCTTCCAAATCCTGGTGGCGTCTGGTCAAATCCGTTTCTGGTGTTTGTTCCCCCTCCATCCCCTCCCTTACCTCAAACGGCTACACAGCTGACTCCGCACGTGAAAAAGCTGAATGCCTCAACTCTGTGTTTGCCTCTAAATCTTGTGTCCCAAACCCATCCCTCTCTGTACCCACCATACCCAGTCGTACCCTGCTGCTCCTGGACTCCATGTCCTTTCCTCCTGACAAGGTGGAAAAGTTTCTGTCAACCCTCGACTCTGATTCTGCAACTGGACCCGACGGCATCAGCCCACGGGTCCTAAAATCCTGCTCTGCCGCTCTATCTCACCCTCTCTCTGTTCTCTTCACCCTCTCTTTTGCTCAAGGTCAACTGCCATCTGCTTGGAAATCAGCCAACATCACCGCTATGCACAAAAAAGGTGCAAAAACAGATCCTAGCAACTACAGACCAATCAGCCTTCTCCCAATTATCAGCAAAGTCATGGAATCCATCATTGCTTCGGATATGAAATCTTTCCTCTTCTCCAATGGCTTGATCTCTGATCATCAATTTGGTTTCAGACCAGGTCACTCTACTCTGGACATGCTGCTTCTGCTGTCTCAACAATGGATGGAGGTCCTCAATGCCAAACAGGAAATTAGAGCTGTCTCCCTCGACATATCACGTGCCTTCGACACGGTCTGGCACCCCGCTCTGCTCACCAAACTCTCCTCCTTTGGTATCCATTGAAATCTCTACGCATGGCTGGCGGACTTCCTCTCTAGTCGTCGTCAACGTGTGGCCCTGAATGGGTTTCTCTCATCTCCTCTTCCTGTTCAGGCTGGAGTTCCCCAAGGCAGTGTTCTGGGCCCCGTGCTTTTTCTGGGCTTCATCAATGATCTCTCTGACTCTCTTGAAAATCCTCTCTATCTCTTTGCTGATGACTCCACTCTCTGCCGCTCCATCCCTCTTCCCTCAGATCGGCAGTCTGCAGCCTCCTCACTCTCTGAAGACTTGGACAAAATCACAGACTGGTCAAACAAGTGGAACATGTCTTTCAATCCTGACAAATCTCACACTCTTACTATGTCTCTCCGAAACGATCGACTGGACAACCCTCCCATCTACTTTCTCAACAATCCTCTCCAAGAAGTTCTGTCGCTCAAGCTTTTGGGTCTCACTATTTGCCATGATCTTTCTTGGGAAAACCACATTTCCAAGCTGGCCTCCAAAGCCAGTCGCCGACTGGGCATCCTCCGTCGTGCGAAGTCCTTCCTCGGCACACCTGAGCTCCTCACCACATACAAGGCTTTCATCCGCAGCTCAATGGAATACTGTTCTCCCCTATGGGCCGGTGCTCCTGCCTCACACCTAGCTCGGCTTCACGCTGTTGAAACCAAAGCTTTCAGAATTATTGGAATCTCCCGCGATGAAGCTATCTCTGAGGGCCTTTCACTCACTCACCGCAGGCAGGTAGGTGGTCTTTCTGTCTTCTACCGACTCCTCTCCGGCCTTGCACCCCCAGCTCTCTCTGTGCTCTGTCCCCCAAATATTCCTACAGGTCGCACAAGATCTGCCAGCAACCCTCTGATGGTTAAACTGCCGAAATCTCGGCTCTCTGCTCACCTTCACTCTTTCAATTCCTCTTTTCTCCCGCCTCTGGAACAAACTCCATCACTCCCTTCAATCCCACTCCTCCCTCCAGGTCTTTAAAACAGCTGTTCACCACCATCTCTTATCTTCCCCCATCCAAAACCTTGATCTTTTCTACCCCCGCTAATTCACCCCAGATCCACCTTGTTTGAAATTCCAACTTCTTTCCTGGAAGTCCTGGCAGTGTCCATATGTTTTATACCTCTCCCACTGCCCCCTTCCCATGCCCCCCCCCCCCCAAAGCCCTCGCCCTCTCTCAGATCTCTCGATGTCTCCATGTCTCTCGGTCCCTGCTCTCAAATGTTGTGTTTGTGTCCTTCCCCCTCTCTCCCCATCTTGTCTACCGCTCCCGATGTTATATGTTTTATGTATCGGTTTGTCTTTTTGTGTGATTAATGTTCGCTCTTTCACTTGGAAATTGGAACATTTGGAAATGGAAAACACTAATAATTATAGGTCCTGCATTTGGAAATGGACACCCCGTGTAACAATAGGCCTTACATTCGGAAATGGAATACCCTAATAACAAAAGGTATACATTTGGAAATGGAAAACACTAATAATAGGTCTTGCATTTGGAAATGGAAAACCCAAATAACAATAGGTCTACATTTGGAAATGGAAACCCCTCATAACAATAGGTCTATATTTGGAAATGTAAAACCCTAATAACAATAGGTCTCCATTTGGAAATGGAAAAGCCTACTAACAATAGGTCTACATTTGGAAATGGAAACCCCTAATAATAGATCTTGCATTTGGAAATGGAAACCCCGAATAACAATAGGTCTACATTAGGAAATGGAAAACCCCAATAATGAGTCTATATTTGGAAATGGAAAACCCTAATAACAATAGGTCTACATTTGGAAATGGAAAACACTAATAAATAGGTCCTGCATTTGGAAATGGACACCCCGTGTAACAATAGGCCTTACATTCGGAAATGGAATACCCTAATAACAAAAGGTATACATTTGGAAATGGAAAACACTAATAATAGGTCTTGCATTTGGAAATGGAAAACCCAAATAACAATAGGTCTTACATTTGGAAATGGAAAAGCCTAATAACTATAGGTCTAACATTCAGAAATGGAAAACCCTAATAACAATAGGTCTACATTTGGAAATGGAAACCCCTCATAACAATAGGTCTATATTTGGAAATGTAAAACCCTAATAACAATAGGTCTCCATTTGGAAATGGAAAAGCCTACTAACAATAGGTCTACATTTGGAAATGGAAACCCCTAATAATAGATCTTGCATTTGGAAATGGAAACCCCGAATAACAATAGGTCTACATTATGAAATGGAAAACCCCAATAATGAGTCTATATTTGGAAATGGAAAACCCTAATAACAATAGGTCTACATTTGGAAATGGAAAACACTAATTAATAGGTCCTGCATTTGGAAATGGACACCCCGTGTAACAATAGGCCTTACATTCGGAAATGGAATACCCTAATAACTATAGGTCTAACATTCAGAAATGGAAAACCCTAATAACAATAGGTCTACATTTGGAAATGGAAAAGCCTAATAACTATAGGTCTAACATTCAGAAATGGAAAACCCTAATAACAATAGGTCTACATTTGGAAATGGAAAACACTAATAATAGGTCTTGCATTTGGAAATGGAAAACCCAAATAACAATAGGTCTTACATTTGGAAATGGAATACCCCAATAACAATAGGTCTACATTTGGAAATGGAAAACCCAAATAACAATAGGCCTTACATTTGGAAATGGAATACCCCAATAACAATAGGTCTACATTTGGAAATGGAAAACACTAATAAATAGGTCCTGCATTTGGAAATGGAAAACCCAAATAACAATAGGTCTACATTTGGAAATGGAAAACACTAATAATAGGTCTTGCATTTGGAAATGGAAAACCCAAATAACAATAGGTCTTACATTTGGAAATGGAATACCCCAATAACAATAGGTCTACATTTGGAAATGGAAAAGCCTAATAACAATAGGTCTTACATTTGGAAATGGAATACCCCAATAACAATAGGTCTACATTCAGAAATGGAAAACCCTAATAACAATCGATCTCACATTTGGAAATGGAAAACCCTAATAACAATAGGTCTAACATTTGGAAATAGAAACCCTGAATAACACTTTGGTGAAGTCACCATAACAGTTTCCTCCGATTCAAGATGCTGAAATAGTGCTGAGGTCGAACTGTAGTTATATTTGAAGTATAACACCAACCAGAAAAAATCTTCAAGCTCTTCCATTCCCCAGAAAGAGCAATTTTGTATGACCATCCCATGAAGATACACGTAGCACTATTTACATGTCATCGAGGTTTATCTCTTGGTCGCACTTGACACTGATTCTAATGAAACATTCATTGCAGCTTCTCTGGTCACCGTCCATCAAGTGCTGCACTCAGTGAAATTTATAAGGGATTGCCGTGATGTTTAAATGAATAAATCCATTAGTTTCCCTATAATAATAAACCATTCCATCCAATCCTATCCCTTACAGTAAGGTAAAGATAAGATTTGTCGTTCACGTTGTATCATTAAAAACAAAGAAGAAAAAAAAGCGGCTCATGGAGGAACTGGACACATAGAACGGATCAGGGTGTAACAGGACAAAATGAACATTAGAAAGAGGAGGGGAACCAACAGCAGGGATGGGGGCCAACATAGAGGGACAGGGACAAATAAGGGATGTGTGGAAGAATGAGGGTGAGGGCAGGAGATGCGGGGTGGACACGATGGATACAGCCACAAACTCTCAGAAAGGAAAAAGTGGAAACTTGGAATGAGGTGGGTTAGGGGAGGAGGGGGGGGGGGGGGGGGGTAGAAAAAAACATGGTTTTGGATGGGAATAGGGGGAAATAAAACAAGAGGAATTACTTTCGTACCGACCTTCACATATATATATATATATATATATATATATATATATATATATTGTTCAATATTTGAAATTATCTCACAACAGGTATCCTAGTACCTGTTATAATGCCTTTTACATTATTATTATAATGCCTGAAAATATATAATAATAAATCTTTTGTATGCAGCACAAGACTGCTGGGTAGCATAATTGGCTGCGGTTGAGGCCATGCTGTTAATGAAGTACCCTCTGCTGGTCAGGGCAGGAAGTTGTAAATTGTTCATGGTGTCGGTGATAGCTCACCTCCTCTTTGCGAAGGACTCCATGGGATCTTTAATGTCCACCAAGGAATGCTGGCAGATGGGATGCCTGTTTAACATCTATCTGATAATGGCACACCCATTGATGAATCACCCTCCCTGTGGGGGCTCTGGGATGACAGTTTATTGCCGGGTTGGGATTCAAACCAATGCTAGACAGCTCAGATGCGAGTGTGAGACCTCCAGGCCATCCTGTCAACCCTATATTACAAATGAAAAAGAGACTTCCAAGACTTAAGGAAATGGAGGTATTTAGCCTTTACCAAAATACCAACCTTCATTGATATTTTGCAAAGGCCTTTCCAGCATTAGCAGAGATGAGCAGAGATAGGTATTCTTTTGATGCCCTTAAGCCAGACACAGATGTCTATTCCCATTCTAGACATGTCATACAAAGCAAAAATAGCATAAAGTGGAATGTAATGAACAAATCTGGTGAGAAGAGCAAATTAATATAAAAATAAACATATGTCACCCACAGGGTGAACCGTATCTTGCCAAAATGTGAAAATTCCGTTTTTTCGTCATGACGTCATCAAATGACGTCATAGCGTCAAACTGTTTACAGATCTGGGAAGCACTCATCAAGGGCATTCATATGAGGTATTACTCGATATGGTACCTACGATTTCAAAATTTGACCTTGGGGTCAATAATTTTCGACCTCCAGCGCTAACCATGAAGGTCAAGGCCGATCGCCACCAAAAACTAATCAGCTGAGCGCCGGACCATATACTAGATTCCCATGAAGTTTGGAGACGATCCGATCAAAGTTACTCAAAAAATAAGGGTTTCGTTGACCTCCATGATTGACCGCAAAGTGACCTTGACCTTTGACCTTGACCTTCAAAATTTTGTGTGCTGAAGGGTATCTCTATAGGACTCTGATATGCGAAGTTACAGGAGTTTCCAATAATAACTGTGGTCTACAGAGTGATCTAAACGTGAAAAAAAAATGATTAACCACAAACAAACATACAAGCTGACTAATACATCTTGCAAAAACTTCGTTTTGGCAAGATAACTAGTTTGATGGGGATGTGTCCATGCATAAGTAGGAGAAACAATGGATTAAGGGATTCGCTAGAGAGGAAGAATGATGATGATATGAACAGGATAAAGAAAAACGTATTCCTATGGTGACACCATCTTTAGCAGGTCATGCAGAGAAGATGACATTGATAGCAACAGGTCCTGTAGGCCATTTTCATATCAGGTGTCAAGGCTCATGGAAGAGCAGAACAACAGGGGGCAAAGAGTCCATGGATATAGTGGACCGAAGCAGGTGGAAACAGGTGGACAAGAACGCAGGCCTGCACCAAGGTAAGGGATTAGGGTTTCAGTGGATGTAGGCAAGCTTAGAGGTAGAAAGTGGAGAGACCATTGTGTTGTGGTAGGTAGCAGACTTTAAGTGAAGAGTACTGGCGGCCATCTTGGCTACCCACAGCTTCTTGCCCATTGTGGGGTTATATGGTAAAAACATTAACAATTGTGTAAAAATGGTCCAAAGTAGTTTTAAAAAGTATGTTTCCTGACCATTTCCTAAATTTTCCATTTTGAGATGGTCATCAGTATTTTGTAAAGGGTTTGGCACAGCTTCTCTCCCATGGTATGCCACAGGGTGCAAGATGTGAGAAACCTCTGATGCTTGGCCAGATATCCGAGTAACTTCCTAAACTTTTTCTTTACATCAAGCAAGCTTGGGATCTTTTTTTCTCTCTTGAGATGATTTTCATTGGTCTGCCAGATTGATGGTCATGGTTATTGCTTCCTGTGCTCTTCACTTAATTATGACATTTTTCCATGGTTGCCAAATTAAGCCTGGTGTTGGCTTAGCGGTTAGGGTGCTGGCTTGGGATCCTGGGATCCTGGGTTTGAATCCCGGTCGATCGCTGAATTAACACCAGGGGGGTTGACTCAACCTGTCAACCTTCTGAGGTCGACAAATTGAGTACCAGTTCACTGGTAATTCCCTGTGTGTCGCAAGAGGCGACCAACAGGGTTGGCGGCAGGAAGGGCATCCGGCCATAAAACATTGCTTCAAAAAAAGGCCAACCCCTGCTCTGCCTCCCCATCAGTATTTTGTGCACTGACTTATCAGTCATTATTTCATTTAATCCTGATGAGCCTTGTACCCCCAATTTGCAGCATTCGTGGTGGGTGATACATAAGAACATATTTGGTATGTCGACTTTATTTACCAAAATGCAGCAGAGTCTGACAAATTAACACCCGACACCCAGAGTAGCACTTTTCACTGCCCGCGTACAACAACTTACCGAGGCCCTACCGTAGTCCGAGACGCGTTTCGGTGGGGCTGGCACTTTTTAATACTTTTCTTGAAAGCTGTACTTGTTCATGTTCTCATTCTAGGTCACCGATCATCGAGCATGGCTCAATGAAGGTCACAAAAGCTATATGAACAATGAATGGGAAAATGTAATTTTTTCAAATAACCCCATGATTGGAGGGGTGAGTGGTGGCCGATTATACTTTAAAATTTTTATTTTTATTTTGTATACAAGATCGAGGCTCGTGGAAGAGCTAACATTAATCACAAAAAAACGGACACACAAAACATACAATAGAGGGAGCGGGAGACAAGATGGGGAGAGAGAGAGGGAAGCACACAAGTACAACAGCAGAAAACAGGGACATCGGGAGATCTGTGGGAGGGAGAGGGCTTGGGGGGAGGAGGCATGGGAAGGGGTGGGGGGGGGGCTGTGGGCGAGGTATAAAACACATGGACACTGCTCGGATTTCCGGGAAAGAAGTCGGTATTTCAAAAAAGTGGATCTGGGGTGAATTAACGGGGTAGAAAAGACCAAGGTTTTGGATGGGGAAAGATAAGAGATGGTGGTGAACAGCTGTTTTAAAGACCTGGAGGGAGGAGTGGGATTGAAGAGAGTGAGGGAGTTTGTTCCAGAGGTGGGAGTAAAGAGGAATGAAAGAGTGAAGGTGAGCAGAGAGTCTTCATTTTGGCAATTTCACCATAAGAGGGTTGCTGGCAGATCTTGTGCGACCTGTAGGAATATTTTGGGGACAGAGCACAGCGAGAGCTGGGAGAGCAAGGCCGGAGAGGAGTCGGTAGAAGACAGAAGGACCACCAACCTGCCTGCGGTGAGTGAGTGAAAGGCCCTCACAATTGGCTTCATCGCGGGAGATTCCAATAATTCTGAAAGCTTTGGTTTCAACAGCGTGAAGTCGGGCTAAGTGTGAGGCAGGAGCACCAGCCCAGAGGGGAGAACAGTATTCCTTTGAGCTGTGGATGAGAGCTTTGTATGTGGTGAGGAGCTCAGAAGTGCCCAGAAAGGACTTTGCACGACGGAGGATGCCCAGTCGATGACTGGCTATGGAGGCCAGATTGGAAATGTGGTTTCCCCAGGAAAGCGGCAGAGCAGGATTTTAGGACCCGTGGGCTGATGCCGTCTGGTCCAGTTGCAGAATCAGAGTCGAGGTTTGACAGAAACTTCTCCACCTTGTCAGGAGAGAAGGACACAGAGTCCAGGAGCAGCTGGGTACGACTGCGTATGGTGGGTTCAGAGAGAGATGGGTTTGGGACACAAGATTTTTGGCAAACACAGCGTTAAGGCATTCGGCTTTGTCACGTGCGGAGTCAGCTGTGTAGCCATTTGAGGTAAGGGAGGGGATGGAAGGGGAACAAACACCGGAAACAGATTTTACCAGACGCCCCCAGGATTTGGAAGAGGGAGTCAAGTAAGAGAGTTCGGTCCTGAGAACAGAGAGATATTGTTTCCTGGCTCTCCTGAGGGTAGACACACACTTGTTCCGAGCTTGGTGGAAAGAACTGAAATTGCCTTCATTTGGATTAGCCTTCCAGGAGACAAAGGCAAGTTGTTTCAGGGCAACTGCCTCACCACAAGATTCAGTGTATCATGGACGGGAGGAAGGGTACAACACCTGAAGACGAGATGGGATAAATCTATGCATGAGAGAGAGCAGTTTACTTTGGAAGAATTCCCAGGAAGAGTTGATGTCAGAGGCGGTAGAGATGGGAGACCAGTCCAGATGATTGATAGCTGCTTGAAGACCGTGCCAGTCGGCCTGAGTGAAATGCCAGAGTCGTCGACGCTGCGGCGGCTCTCTGAGAATGGCCAGAGAGTTCTACGACACTACGACAGTTAAACAGGAAAGAGAAGACTTTGCTGCAGACCCGAGGCTAATTCTGCACTTTCCTTTTATCTGAGAGCTACCAGGATATCCTTGAAGTATACCCACTCCTCACCTTTGTGTGTAGTCAAGGTTTGAAACAGGACTTTGGTTCCAGGTTGCGACATCAATGCTTGCGCCGTTCCTCAGAATGATGTTAAGCCGGAAGGCCCTTGTGCCAACACCAGTCATTGGTCGACATTAAAGATACTCCGTTCTTTACGTGAGATGTTATGTATGTTCTTTACGTGTACAATTAATTGATTAGTTACTTAATTATTCTCGATTAATGAAGTACTTTTATTTCCTTTCTCTTCTGGACAATATCTCAGGCACAAAATACGTCTTTTGTAAAGGGTAGGCAAGTTACTATATTGGCAACCTGAACTTGTTACAAATTCCTGCCTGGATCTTGGGTACCAAGTGGTTTGTGGTCTCCTAACATATCCCTGGACATCAGGATGCCCTGCTTGGTATCTCAGAATGTGGTATCTTTATGAACAGCTCTCTTCGGTTACGAAGGGCAACCATGATACATTTCCTTTTGTTCTCGAGCCAAATGTTTGATGTTGTTGCAATTAGGACTACAACCAGTGTAACATCTCTGATTATTGTTTTTGACTTGTGGTTATATTCTACATTCTAAAAAAAAGGAAGGATTAATGAAATCTTCGACAAGCCATATAAGTATTGTCTTTGTGGACATTTCTAGAACTTTCCATGTTTCCTGTCATGTGGTTTGTGGGATTTCGATACACATTCCCAATGTATTCCCAACTCCACCCAACCTCCTTTCCATATTCCTTCTCTCGTTCTCAACTTGCCTACCTTCTATTTCTTATCCCTGCCTCAAATTCATTTCCAATTATATCATTATGTTCTTGCATATGTAATTTATAGATGTTCTGTTGCTGCTAATCTTTACTGTTAACTGTTGGTTTTCTTTCACTACCTGCATTGGGAAGTTCCTCTTCCTTTTCTCCTATGTTGTCTTCTTCTCTTTTTGACTGTGAAACTCTGCTGTAAGGTAAACCTCGAGTTAACTCACCTGCCTAGTTTACCTTTACGATTCCTCATTATATCTTACGTCATATTCCATCAGGTGAACTTGAAGATGGAGAAATCGTCCCAAATCGTTCGACGCCATCTTTCGAGTCCAAAAGACGTTGTCCGAATTCCATGGAAAAGGTAAGTCAGAGCAAGATTTTTGAATTTGGCCGGGACACCGGCACATAATGGCCTACTCTTTTCCAAAGATGACGTGGGATCTTTAATGGCCACCACTGAATGCCAGCAGAGGGGACAACCAGTTTTAATGTCTCCGGCGAAGCACGACACACAATGCCCTGCTCGTGAAGCGCCACGCCACCTGTGCTTATTGCCAACTGTTCCAACCAGCGCTCTGCATCATAAATCATAATTCACAATACACCACTCATAACAATTTGTGATTATCTTTCACCCGACTCTTCTCTTATACACCTCCTAAAAGATTATTGATCAAATTGCCGATTCATGTCTCGAGATACTGTTCATGCACACCTACCGGTACCTGAAGAGATAACTTTCTTTGAAATATTTGCAGCAAATTCGCAGAGATGGAAACAAGCATTTATGATTCCAAAATGCGCGGCAGCCATTGCTGCGTCCAAACTACAAAAGCAACTCTTGGGTGAAAATTCCGTGCTCGCTGCGCAGAGGACGGAACACGAGGATGATGTGTTTTGCTGCTGCGGGCAAACCTTTACCTTTATCTCTTAACATTCAAGCAATTACTTGTTATCACCAGCAGGCTGAATGATAGCATTAGGTGTAGTTTATGGCCTGCCAGAATTTGGGACTGCCTGAGGCATGACGGTAAATCACCCAAACTGTCAACATGCCAACAAAATTAATTTTTGTTGAGAAGGTCCAGTGTTTTCCTCTGCTCCTGGGACACAGAGAGAGAGGATGGAACGTGTAAGCTTGTGAGAAATGGCGTTAAATATAATAGGGCCAAAGCTTCTAAACGGTACACGCAGCCATAAAGAGACCCCGGGAGCACGCCATTGGAAGCCATGAGGAATGTCCTGCCATGGTGTAACAAAGTACACCGGTGTAAGCTCTTCGAGAAAATGGCAGCTTTGGCACCGATTGCAGGAACAGCTTGGTCCTTACCGGCTGAAACAGGATGCCTCACTGCGACTGTGCACATCTTGGCGATACCACTGGCCCGAAGGCAGCACATTGCTGCTGCAAAGCTTTTCTTGGCAACATGGCGCTTCGTGGTCAGTTAGGATCATGTGGTCTCCGGCACACCTTTTAAAATCCAGACCCTTTCCCTGGGGACGCTCTATTGGATTGAGCATTTTTGTGGCACACGTCGGCTTTTGATTTGTTTAAATAAGTAAATTATGTTATGTTCATAATTTAACACTTGGTTCTGGTTATTTAATAACACGCAGTTATGTCCATTATTAACACACAGTTATGCCCATTATGAACACGCAGTTATGTCCACTGTTAACACACAGTTATGTCCCTTTCTTAACACACAGTTATGTCCATTATTAACACACAGTTATGTCCACTGTTAACACACAGTTATGTCCCTTTCTTAACACACAGTTATGTCCAATTCTTAACACACAGTTATGTCCATTATTAACACACAGTTATGTCCATTATTAACACACAATTATGTCCATTATTAACACACAGTTATGTCCATTATTAACACACAATTATGTCCATTATTAACAAACAGTTATGCCCATTATTAACACACAGTTATGTCCATTATTAACACGCAGTTATGTCCACTGTTAACACACAGTTATGTCCCTTTCTTAACACACAGTTATGTCCATTATTAACACACAGTTATGTCCACTGTTAACACACAGTTATGTCCCTTTCTTAACACACAGTTATGTCCAATTCTTAACACACAGTTATGTCCATTATTAACACACAGTTATGTCCATTATTAACACACAATTATGTCCATTATTAACACACAGTTATGTCCCTTTCTTAACACACAGTTATGTCCAATTCTTAACACACAGTTATGTCCATTATTAACACACAGTTATGTCCATTATTAACACACAGTTATGTCCATTATTAACACACAGATATGTCCATTATTAACACACAGCTATGTCCATTATTAACACAAAGTTATGCCCATTAGTAACACAGTGATGTCCATTATTAACACACAGTTTTGTCAATTATTAACACACAGTTATGTCCATTATTAACACGCAGTTATGTCCATTATTAACACAAAGTTATGTCCATTATTAACACGCAGTTACGCAGTTATGCCCATTATTAACACACAGTTATGCCCATTATTAACACGCAATTATGCCCATTATTAACACACAGTTATGTCCATTATTAACACACAGTTATGTCCATTATTAACACACAGTTATGTCCATTATTAACACCGTTATGTCCATTATTAACACGCAGTTATGCCCATTATTAACACACAGTTATGTCCATTATTAACACGCAGTTATGCCCATTATTAACACACAGTTACGCCCATTATTAACACACAGTTATGTCCTTATTAACACACAGTTATGTCCATTATTAACACACAGTTATGCCCATTATGAACACGCAGTTATGTCCATTATTAACACACAGTTATGTCCACTGTTAACACACAGTTATGTCCCTTTCTTAACACACAGTTATGTCCAATTCTTAACACACAGTTATGTCCATTATTAACACACAGTTATGTCCACTGTTAACACACAGTTATGTCCCTTTCTTAACACACAGTTATGTCCAATTCTTAACACACAGTTATGTCCATTATTAACACACAGTTATGTCCATTATTAACACACAGTTATGTCCATTATTAACACACAGTTATGTCCATTATTAACACAAAGTTATGCCCATTAGTAACACAGTGATGTCCATTATTAACACACAGTTTTGTCCATTATTAACACACAGTTATGTCCATTATTAACACGCAGTTATGCCCATTTTTAACACACAGTTATGTCCATTATTAACACACAGTTATGTCCATTATTAACACACAGCTATGCCCTTTATTAACACACAGTTATGCCCATTATTAGTGCACAGTTATGCCATTATTAACACACAGTTATGTCCATTAATAACACACAGTTATGCCCATTATTAACACGCAGTTATGTCCATTATTAGCGCACAGTTATGTCCATTATTAACACACAGTTATGTCCATTATTAGCATGTAGTTACGTCCATTATTAACACACAGTTATGGCCATTATTAACACACAGTTATGTCCATTATTAACACACAGTTATGTCCATTATTAGCATGCAGGTACGTCCATTATTAACACACAGTTATGGCCATTATTAACACGCAGTTATGTCCATTATTAACACGCAGTTATGTCCATTATTAATACACAGTTATGTCCATTATTAACACACAGTTATGTCCATTTTAACACACAGTTATGTCCATTAGTAACACACAGTTATGTCCATTATTAACACACAATTATGTCCATTATTAACAAACAGTTATGCCCATTATTAACACACAGTTATGTCCATTATTAACACGCAGTCATGTCCATTATTAAACACAAAGTTATGCCCATTATTAACACACAGTTATGCCCATTATTAACACACAGTTATGTCCATTATTAACACACAGTTATGCCCATTATTAACACACAGTTATGTCCATTATTAACCTGCAGTTATGTCCATTATTAACACACAGTTATGTACATTATTAACACACAATTATGTCCATTATTAACACACAGTTATACCCATTATTAACACACATTTATGTCCATTATTAACACACAGTTATGCCCATTATTAACACGCAGTTACGCAGTTATGCCCATTATTAACACGCAGTTATGCCCATTATTAACACAGTTATGTCCATTATTAAAACACAGTTTTGTCCATTATTAATACACAGTTATGTCCATTATTAGCACACAGTTATGTCCATTATTAACACACAGTTATGCCCATTATTTAATACAAAGTTATGCCCATTAGCAACACACAGTGATGCCCATTATTAACACGCAGTTATGTCCATTATTAACACGCAGTTATGCCCATTATTAACACGCAGTTATGCCCATTATTAGCACCCAGTCATGTCCATTATTTAATACAAAGTTATGCCCATTAGCAACACACAGTGATGCCCATTATTAACACGCAGTTATGTCCATTATTAACACGCAGTTATGCCCATTATTAACACGCAGTTATGTCCATTATTAACACACAGTTATGCCCATTATTAACACACAGTTATATTCATTATTAACACACAGTTATGTCCATTATTAACACACAGTTATGTCCATTATTAACACGCAGTCATGCCCATTATGAAAACGCAGTTATGTCCATTATTAACACACAGTTATGTCCACTATTAACACATAGTTATGTCCCTTTCTTAACACACAGTTATGTCCAATTCTTAACACACAGTTATGTCCATTATTAACACACAGTTATGTCCATTATTAACACACAGTTATGTCCATTATTAACACACAGTTATGTCCATTATTAACATGCAGTCATGTCCATTATTTCACACAACGTTATGCCCATTATTAACACACAGTTATGCCATTATTAACACACAGTTATGTCCATTAATAACACACAGTTATGCCCATTAGTAACATGCAGTTATGTCCATTATTAGCACACAGTTATGTCCACTGTTAACACTCAGTTATGGCCATTTCCTAACACACAGTTATATCCATTGTTAACACACAGTTATGTCCATTATTAACACACAGTTATGCCCATTGTTAACACACAGTTATGTCCATTATTAACACACAGTTATGTCCATTATTAACACAGTTATGTCCATTATTAACATGCAGTTATGTCCATTATTAATACGCAGTCATGCCCATTATTAACACGCAGTTATGTCCATTATTAACATGTAGTTATGCCCATTATTAACACACAGTTATGTTCATTATTAACACGCAGTTATGTCCATTATTAACACAGTTATATCCATTATTAACACACAGTTATGTCCATTATTAACACACAGTTATGCCCATTATTAACACACAGTTATGTCCATTATTAACACGCAGTTATGTCCATTATTAACACACAGTTATGTCCATTATTAACATGCATTTATGTCCATTATTAACACGCAGTTATGTCTGTTATTAACACAGGGGGCAGCAGGTTCACAATATGATTGATGATGTCATGATCATGATTCGTGTGCAGCCTGTGGCTGCTGGTTGCATCACTTTTTGGGTGCGTCGCGGTGCCGCTTATGCCCTCTATTACCAATCCGTTGGTACTCATTTTGCCAAACTCGGAATGATAACAGACTGAGTCAACCCACCTGGTGTTAATTCAACGATATGGCAGGAGCTCAACTCAGGACCCTAAGATCTCAAGCCAACCACCTTAACCATTAAGGCTACGCCAGGCTATGATCTGACGAGGACAGGGACAAGTGCACCTTCATTTATTTGTGCAATAACAGAATTACTTCAGCCAGTTTGTTCTTCATACTCTTTTAGCCACCTTTTTGATGTTTCTGAAGTTTATGAGGTGAGTGAAAAAGTTATTCGCTGCAAAAATCAAGGAATGGTCCCATGACTGCAAAACTTAGCACAGACATAAGTCCACCGTGGCATTTCCAGCCAGTCAAACAGTTTTTGCAGCATTGCAAGGTTGACTTTCTTGATGCCATTGTAACACAAGTGTTGGATTTGCCTCTGAAACCTTTTTAGCCCCCTTATAAGACTCATGTCCTAACTCACACTTTTGAACTTTGTGGAGATAAAATATCTGAGGTTTTACGATTCCCAGAGAGGATGATGATGCACAGGTTAGCAATTTACCTTGCATATGTAGGGCCTCCATAATGCTCTTACCTTTGCTACCATTGATTCATTCCCTGTTCCTGGCTCTGTCTTTATTAATTTCACTCTAACTTTCTTTACCCATTTGTACAATATATCCTCTGGCTGGTGGTGAGTGGCACTGTCCTATGGAGTGCTCTTTTCTCTGTCTCACCCACATGCACTGCATCACATGAATTTATCAACCAATGCACCCTTTCCTTCCTCTTTAGATTAAATGTCACTCGCATACGCACTTTTGTTTACCATTTCTTTCATTTGTGATTTTTTTTCTGTATGTCCTCAGTATTCAGTTTTTTTTTACAGATATATAGCATAGCCTCATGTTTATTGTTAATTAAAAAGTACCTTTGCGGATTAAGCACATGTTAAAAACTAACAAACAGTACAGTGAACTCCATGTTCCGTCCAAAAGAGTGTTCTTTGTCCCAACGTTCACCGGCCGACATGTTGCATGCTCAGAACACGCAGGAGATGAATGGGCCACGAGATGCCTATCATAGCGCTCGTGTCACCATTGCAACCTCCTTAGCACAGCCATCCGTTATTGGCGTCTTGGGCAGCCCAGCCATTGTGGGAGTCCATTGCAGGAGCCCTAGCTTGGGATAAACGATTTTCGTTCTTCCATGAGAGCGTGAGGCCAAACTGCATGCGTATCGCTCCCCGCACCTCGCGTGCTTATTTGACAGTATGATGGATCCGCGTGATTTCTGCACCTGCCTCTAGCTAAGAATACCTCTCGGCGAATAATAATGCCGGTGAAATTGCTCACCACCGATCAATTGGGCACCAATGGTGGCAGTATGTGCATGTGTATGTGTTCTAGACGCATGTTCCTGCAGACTATATTGGCTTATCTGTGGGACTCAAGCGGGCTCTGCAGGGCATTATCAAATTCTACTGTTGGCAAAATGGCAGGAAAACAAATAAAATCTCATTTAGAATGTGCGAGTTTAATGTGAACACCTATATAGCATAGTTAACACGATTTTGTTATTCTGCTGAACTAGTAAGGGAACTAGTAAGGGTGCAAGTGTACTGTATGTGGGTGACACTGACCTGTTTGGATGGCATAGTATGGAGAAAGGAGGGCAGGATTGAGAACGCCATTACAGAATTTATAAGGAAGTACCTGCACATAACCCTAATCCTAACATTGGGAGGTACAAATTGTTTTCTACATACTAGGTGCCAGCCAAGGCAATTGTCCAAGTGTCTTGATGGGCAGAGACCTACTGAACCCAAGGTAATCTAATACATTTTGAGCCAAAGCAGGTCCTGGCGAAAGCACGAGTATAGCTTTCCCTGGGGTACGCTGGAAATGGCATTAAAGCAGCAATAATTTATCACAGTAAATTGTGTTATATGGGCACAAGGTGTGAGAACAGGGGGTTTGTGTGAGGCTTGAAAATGGCGAGAGGCGTATGATGCATTGTGAACGAAAGGGATGGAAGGAGAATTGGAAGTGAGTTTCGGAGATGGGCCACAGAGGCAGGTGCAGCATTGGTGATTAGAGCTGTCATGGCTCGGTAATTAATACCAGGAGTACTTGGAGAGGTACATTTGGCACGAATAACAACTAAAAAGCACAAGGTACAACCACCACACAGATCTTCAAATTTTACATCAACCCCAGACTTGGCCTCTTAAACCTTTTCTTAAAGCATGCCAATGGAGAGACGTCACATGGTTAGTTGTCGGCCTATATCCACACCATTAAGACAAATTTGTTGCTTAACCTTGTCTTTTTGTACCATACCAGTAAAGTACAGTGAGTCGCATTAATATACCAGAAGTTAACCAGCGAATATATACAGTAGTGCAATGTCAGGTGGATATGTCATTTGCATTATTTAGAGATGCGCAATCAAACTGCCTTGAATTTGATCATTTTGGCCAGTTTGTTGCACATCAAGCTTCATATAAGTGCATTACATCTTGTACTATACATCTAATCAAAATGCAAGTCGTACAATTCATTTACTAAAGTTTTATAGGTCCGGTATAACAGATAACTCACTAGAAAGCATCTGAAAATGCAAAACCCGTTCACATCCGTTTCTATTCAGACGTCTTCTTCTGCTTCTTCCCAATGCTCAAAATAACAAAAACAGATTTAACAAAAAATACAAAATGAAAATTGATGATTTTGTGCAGCCTTGATTTTTCAGCGTAGGTCTAATTTTTTTTTTAGCTTTTAGCTTTTGATTGGTGAACCAATTCAGTGACCCAATATGCAAATGCTTAAAATTTCAGGTCAATGGGGTGAAACTTGGTGATTTTACGCAACCTTCACCTTTGACCTTTTCATCTAAAAAAAAACAATCTGATCCTAGCTTTTGATTGGTGAACCAATTCAGTGACCCAATATGCAAATTCTTAAAATTTCAGGTCAATCGGGTGAAAATTGGTGATTTTACTCAACCTTGACCTTTGACCTTTTGATGTAAAAAAAAAAAAACAATCAGCTGAAATATTTTGATTGGTGAACCGATTCAGTGACCCAATATGCTAATTCTTAAAATTTCAGGTCAATCAAATGAAAATTGTCAATTTTATGTGACGCTGACCTTTGACCTTGTGACCTTATGACCGAATTATTAACTTGCTTTCTTCATATTCTCATAATAAAGTTTTGGTGCAAATTTGATGACAAAACTCAAATGGTAAAAAGTCACGACCCGGACAGACACACAGACACACATAAGTGATGACAAAAGCCCTCTCCTATTGTGCAGTGGACGGGCTAATTATACAACACTAATGCTATTTCCGGTTTGCCCAGTGCTGGAGGCTGAAAACCATAACAACGAGGGTATCAGAACATAGATCCTTTGCTGTACATAGGCTTGAGGACAGGGAGAGGAAGTTAGGGCACACCAAAAGACAAAAGGGCCAAACATAAATAAATAAATAAATAAATAAATAAATAAATAAATAAATAAATAGGAACAGAAAAAAAGAAAATGTAAATTAAAATGTATTCACAACCCTTGGATATTCATTAGTGAAGGAACAACTCGAATGGGCAAAAATCTGGGGGATCCAGGAGACACTGAAGAAGAGATGTCGAACTTACTACGGATGACCGAGGCAGGTGTTGAGCATTGAGGAGACCATAAAAGGTATGTTTGAAATGGTGCAAATGTTTATTGAAATATTGTTACATCAGAATAAGTTGCTGTCATTTGGATTGGTGATGAAGTAGAGTTACAAGCAACTTACAGAGAGGTAATTTTATTGGTGAAACAAAGTAGTTAGCCTTGTTCTCTCATCAAACCATAACTTGTGCCTTTATATTGACCAGACCCGTTGGCATAATGGATAAACTACGTGCTCTGAGTCTGGAAGGTGAGCGGCTCCTTTGTGACCATGGGTAAGTCACACCAAATATATTTTTAAATGGTACATGCTGTTTAGAGATCAGAATATCATGTATGGGAGAAAGCATGAGGTGTGGATTGGCAGCATTCTTGAAAGACTGGAAGGAGGACCATTAGATCACACACAGGGACTGAGCTCCACAGATGAAAAGAATAAATTATTCTTGGGCAAACAACATTTCAAAGTTGGCCTTCAAAGGTATTCGCCGACTAGGAATCCATCGTCATGCAAAGTCCTTCATTGGCACACCTAAACACACCTGAAATCTTATCATCCTACAAGGCCTTCATCCATAGCTTGATGGACTACTGCTCTCCCTTCTGGGCTGGTGCTCCTGCCCCACACCTTGCTCAGCTTGAAACCGTAGAAACCAAGGTCTTTATTAGTATTGGAATCTTCTGCGATGAAGCTGTGTCTATGGGCTTCGGTGGTCTCTCTGTCTTCTTCTGCCTCCTTTCTTGCACCCTCTGCTCTTTCCGTGCTTTGGCCCCTCCAGCTTTCTACAGGGCGCAAACGGTCCAGCATCAACCCCCCATTGGTGAAACTATATAAATCCAGGATCACTGCTCATGTCCATTCATTTCATTCGTTCCTCTTTTTTCCCGCCTATGGCATCAACCTCCACATTCTCTTCAATCTCTTTCTTCCATCCAGGTCTTCAAGACTGCTGGTCCTCACCATCTATATTATAATAGCGTAATGACTCGACTTTGTTATCCCTTTTACGCCGCACCCAGTGACTCGATGCCCACGGCACTAATGGATTTATGATCTACGAACCGCGCTCTTTGTTTATCACGTACAGACATACTCGAAAAATCTGAATTAGCCGACGTTGGGGCCCAAAAGCATCCGATTAACTGCCGATACGACGCCATCTTACGACGCCATCGTATTGGCGTCTGCTGGGCGAAGGCGAAGCAAGCCGTCCGCTGATTGGACAGGCGAAGGCGAAAGCAAACCGTCCACTGAGTGGACAATCCAGAGCATGCATTTGTGCCGGTGTCGGCGATCGTTGTTCATATACGCACTCTTCATTCTCATCTTTCTTCCTAACTCTTACTCGGACAAGCAAATCCCCTATGCCATCCATAATGGTACACTCTATCCATACACCACATCCTCCCTTCCGTGGATGTTCCACGGGTTTCGGCTAGTCTAATATAATCCTCCATCCAATACCATGATCTTTCTTTCCTTCCTTAAGAGTTTGCTCCTGCATACGTCTTGTCTACCCCCCCTGCATCTTCCCTAACCCCTTATGCTTAACCACAACCCTTGTTTGACCACCTCCATCCATTTTGTCGATCGGCCCTGCTGTTGGCACTTCCCCCTCTTTCTGTGCCTTTTGTTCTGTTGCATGCTGATTCGTTTTGTGTTCTCGCTCTTCCACGAGCCTTGACAGAAGGTGTCGGGAAGAACGTTTATAAATATAAATGGCAACACTACCACCAGGACGAGAGCTGTGTCTGTCAAAGTCCAGGAAGGAGTTTAGAACATCCTGTGTTTTAAAGTTCTCTGTCAGGCTAATGTCAGGACATTGTGTCTATCTGGATGGAGATCAGATAAGTTAGTTTGAAACTTTTTGACTGTTTTACATTATTTATAGCTGAGCATCAAGTAGCACATTCGCATGTAGTTTTGCATCTGACATGATGCTTGACATATTTACCATACATGATTTTCTGATACAAGCAAACGCTCAATTGGAGCAACTCATGGAGTGACTTTACCTTATACAGGCACAAGGTGTCATAACAGGTGGTTTGCAGGAGGCTTGGGAATAGAGAGGTGTAGATGATGCATAATTTGACGCCAAACAAGCACAGAGGGTTATTATTAATTATTGGGTGACCTCGATAATACTTGTTGAATACGCACTGAATTTTCTTCATGTGGACCGGTAGGAGGTGAGCACAGAGATGTGACCAGTACTCCTGATTAATGGGTGACCGTGGTTGACTGGTGCAGCACTGTTTAAACAACGGAATTTGCTATATTATCGGAATTGAGTTGAGTTTTAGGAAGATGGTGCCCACATAAATGGGTGGAGTAAAAACAACTACAATATTGACACTACTGACCATATCTTGATGAAACAGTGTCTCGTATCATGTCAACTTGGGTTCCAAGCCCCACTGGGTTTCACATATTGACTACATATCCAAATATTATAGTAAGGAAACTTGCAATTGTTTGGAGTCCAAGTGGATTAGGAATCATGATGATTTTTCTACTGTCAAAAAGGCCTGCATTGTTTTGACTGTCAACAACAATTAGGCCTGCAGGGGAATGTTGCAGGCTTGCCCAGGGTAGTGCTTCTGCTATTCACAGAGGAATACCTGTCTTTGTCAAGACTAGTGTCAGTCTGTCTCAACGGATAATATAAACGATAGAGGTTATCAACTGGAAGTTGACAACAGTGTGTTAATCACCATGGGAAGCAGATGGATGCAGATGTAATGGATGGATGCTTATTTGTACCGAAAGAGGGACTTGAGGATGGATAGAGGATGTGTATATATATATCTATATATATATATGTATGTTTATATATATGTGTATGTATATGTATATATACAGTGCATTCAGAAAGTATTCAGACCCCTTCACTTTTTTCACATTTTGTTATGTTGCAGCCGATTGCTGAAATCGTTTAAATTCATTTTTTCCCTCATCAATCTCCACTCAATACCCCATAATGACAAAGAGAAAATAGGATTTTAGAAAGTTTTGCAAATTTATTAAAAAGAAAAAACTTAAATATCACATTTACATAAGTATTCAGACCCTTTGCTATGACGCTTGAAATTTAGCTCAGGTGCCTCCCATTTCTCTTGATCATTTTTGAGATGTTTCTGCACCTTGATTGGAGTCCACCTGTGGTAAATTCAATTGATTAGACATGATTTGGAAAGGCACACACCTGTCTATATAAGGTCTCACAGCTGACGATGCATATCAGAGCAAAAACCAAGCCACGAGGTCAAAGGAACTGCCTGCAGAGCTCAGAGACAGGATTGTGTCGAGGCACAGATCTGGGGAAGCATACAAAAAAATTTCTGCTGCATTGAAGGTTCCCAAGAGCACAGTGGCCTCCATAATTCTTAAATGGAAGAAGTTTGGAACAACCAGGACTCTTCCTAGAGCTGGCCGCCCGGCCAAACTGAGCAATCGGGGAGAAGGGCCTTGGTAAGAGAGGTGACCAAGAACCCGATGGTCACTCTGGCTGAGCTCCAGCGATCCTGTGTGGAGATGGGAGAAACTTCCAGAAGGACAACCATCACTCCAACACTCCACCGATCTGGGCTTTATGGCAGAGTGGCCAGACGAAAGCCTCTCCTCAGTGTAAGGCACATGAAAGCCCACTTGGAATTTGCAAAAAAGCACCTGAAGGACTCTCATACTGTGAGAAACAAGATTCTGTGGTCTGATGAAACCAAGATTGAACTGTTTGGCTTCCTTCTGGCCAAACTGTTTGGCCTTCCTTGTGAGCTGAATATCTTGAAAAATAAGCGAAGTACCAACTTCTAATCTGGTGTGTGGGTATATCGAGGCATAAGGAATAACGCTATTGAAAATTGGGTCGCCACGTCAAAATCCAAGATGGCCACCACCATATATATGTCTGAACCTTGTGAGCAAAATGTCTTGAAAAATAAACGAACTACTAACTTCTAATCTGGTGTGTGGGTGTATCTACGCATAAGGGAGAACGCTATTGAAAATTGGGTCGCCACGTCAAAATCCAAGATGGCCGCCTTGCGTCTTCCACTTTGTCAACTCGCATCACTTCACCGACGGGGGGCCTAGGCGTAACGCTTGTTGATCGGGAATTAGATGACAGTAGAAGACATGAGAGTTAAGTAGTGACATTTGTACTGTAGTGGGGACTTAGGTAGTTTAGATGGATGATAATGACGAAGGGAGTGCTTAGTTTAATGGGATGACGGGGAAGCACGAGTTTAGGGGAAAAGCAGCTAGATAGATGATGCTGTGTGTTTGAGGAATTGTGGAGACGAATGGAGTTGTGTTGAAGTGTATGGGAAAAGGTGTGTAAGCACAAAAGGTGTGCGAGATAAAAGGTGTGCCAATTTGGTGTGTGAGATAAATGGTGTGTGGAATATTTGGTGTGGAATGCTTGGTGTGGAATAAAAGGTGTGGAATGCATGGTGCGAAGGACTGAATGGGGGAAGAGTGGAACCCATTCGCGAAAGCCCGGGGGGGTGGGGGGGTAGTGTAAAGCCAGGTAGAGGGCATAGGCAAAATTTGTATGGATATTGACACCTGTGGTGCAGGTAGTGGCCAAGTAGTGCTTTAGAGGGTGCATGAGTCGGTGAAATGGCTGGACGTGTGGTTTAATTGGTGCGTATGGTTATTGGAGCACTCCGCCACTGGTAGTTTGTCGGCCAGGTGAGGCCGCAGGTAGGCTCTGGGTGCCAGTTAGGGTGGTTGTGAGTAGTTGTGAGTGGGGCTCGAGGATCCAAGGGAAGGACCCGGTTAGCCCAATGCCAAGGTGGGCATCAGAGGGGTAAAGTGCCAGGAGGGGCCTTTCCCAGTTTAGGTAGTCGCAGGAGCAGGTAAGCTCGGGTGGAGACTTCAGTGGCGGAGGTGCGCAGGTAGTTGGACCTGCTAGTGGAGCCACACGACCCAGCCCCGAAATTGTGCAAGGGCACAGTATGAAAAATTGGGGAGTGAGACCCAAATTTCAGGGGCACCGCAGAGTGGGCAATGGGGTTTCGGCTTTTAGAACCACATAGTTTAAAGATGGCCGATTGGCAAGGTATGACCCCAGGTAGTTTAAAAGTAAAATGTCGGTGGTGTAGTTAGGAAGAGAAATCCCTTCGTGCCATCCACAGCCATTCACCAAGGAGAATGAAGCTCCGCACCAAGACCAAGTGAACTGTTGAGTGAGTGAGACGCATCATGACGTAAAAGGACATTGTGTTTGTTCCATTCCTTTCTTCCTGGGAGGGATTGGGAGACGAATTAGGTATAGAGGGGGATATGGGAGACAAGATGTAGGGACGAATTTGTAAATACCGAAAGGGCTCGGGTAGTGTAAGCTGACAATGGGGGAGTACGGACGGTTAGGGACGAGCTTGCTCTGCTCGCTCTTCCACGCCCCCTACGCTGCATTACCTTGTGTTTTTGTGTACCTTTGTGCCCTTTCCGCATTGCTGGTCGTGCTTTGTCTCTCCCCCCACCCCAGGACCATTTTGGAGGTGGAAATGTGCAGCACCATCGACCTGTGCAGAATTCCTGTGCTGCTGCACTTTGCTACATCTGTGCAGCCGAACTGTGCGGCACTTTGCTGCCATATCCATATCCTTTGTTGTAACTTTGCTGCACATGTGCAGCACCCTGCTGCCACAACACTTTGCTGCACATTACACATTATGGACCACAGGTTTTGTGGCCTTACGCCTCTGCTGTGTAGCACCTTGCTGCAAATTCACCTTGCATCTTCGGACCACTTGTTTTGAGTGGCATAAATGTCACGCAGTCGGACCACATAGGGTTGGCCCTGCTGGCAGAATAAAACGAACACACTTGTTGTGCTTTTTTTTATTTATAGTGTGCTATGGACGAGAAGAATTGCAAGTTTATTTAGCCCTGAAGAGCAGGAATGGCCTGTATGCCGGTCCGGGAGCTTGCCGGTTTGATATGTGCACACAGAAGATGCAAGCAGCAAGAAGCAAGCAGCAAATATGAAATGATGAGTGAATTTTGTGCTTTGCTGTGCTTTCTCTCCCCTCGAATCTTCTTTCCAACAAGAACAGGTCCTGGGTCATAGAACTGTAAATAGGAGTAGGTTTTGTGCTTGTATATAAAATGCTGCCCACCGGCTATATGTTTAGTTTGACAAATTCCGGATTCGGTTTATTGTGGGCGTGATTCAGTTAGAATAGCTACTCAACGCAATAGGTGGGACATATTTAGTGTTTTAAAACTGTCGCATACACGGGTTAGAATAAATGTTTGGGGGAACCACATCTATATGTCACATTTAGCAGTAAAAGTTAGTCCCAGATCTTTCTCAAAACCGGTCGTTCCAGTTTTTGTAGGTTCGACTCGGGGACGCGTCTGACGAGGGAGAGGGGTAGTGTTGCGGTTTTGAGTTTGTACAGTGAGTATAATAAAGGTTAAAATTTCCCCCCTCATAGTTAGTCACACAAGCAACATGTAGCCCTGCGATAGTGTAGTTATTTCTTAGCATTTGTGAGCTTAGTCCTTTTCCTATGTTAGTTCTGCATTGAGTAGAGTCAGGAGAATAGGCCCTACTTCTACCGACTTTCCAGCTTCCCTAGCCTCATGCCCCTTTGCGCTGACTTTGGCTCATTTTGGGCGAGTTAACATGAAGCAGGCCTAGGAGGGTCGGGGCGGAGCCAAAAGAGGGGCGGCAGAAGCGCTGACGGTAAGCACGAGCAGCCAAACAGGGCTCAGAGGTGGTGGCTGCAGCGCTGCGTCACAGGGCGTGGTAAGAAGGTTCGAGGGGGTTCGAGAAGGTTCGGGGGCGTACCTATATAACCCATTGCACAAAGCCCCCGAGAGGACTTGCAGCAAAAGGACTAGCGCAGGAGGACTGCTGCCCGAAGGGACTCGATAGGACTGCCCAGGGAGAACTCACGCGCACTAACCAACTTGGAGGAATCGTGGAAGAGGAGTTGTGAGCATCAGAGAACTGTGAAAGATACGCGGGCGAAGCAAGACATGCATGAACCGAAATACTCGCTTTTATAAATGACGCTCGGTTGAGTTGGAGGCTGATCGATATACAGTGCATTAAGGCGCGCGAGTAAGAATGGCTGTGTAATCGCCAGCCGCGCTGAGAGTCCCGCATTTGCCGTTCCACCTCATCGGCTGCTTTGTTCGGGAGACGCGCTACGAGGTTCCTTCCACCGCCTGCTGCCAACTTCGTGGGACGTGCTGGGACCGTGGAGAGCCGGACTTCCACCGCCTGCAGGGCGGTTCCTGGACGACCACGTTGACGCGTTTGACTGAACATCAACCCATCTGCATTTCCCTGTGTGAGTGTGACGGGCCCGAGTCCGGGGGATAAGATAAGACTGATTAAGTGCTGCCCTTTGTCTCTGCGTCCCGATCACTGTACATACATGTAGGAAAAATTAAACCTGTGTTCTTCCTTTTTTCCATTCGATCGTTCCTGTGGTTTCCTCATTGGCTAAGCGTGGTACGAATATAACCGCTCGAATCGGGTTCCACTACTAAACTGCGCGGACCACGTGGTACTCAATCCGCTCGGTGTACTCAAACCACACGTGGCTCGTGCGAGGCTTGCTTCCTCGCTTCCGTGGTGGTGCAGGGAATTAAGTACGAGCAAGAGTTGGTCCCGAAACCCTACTTTGCGTTCGCCCGGAAGGGACGTTCCAAGTCTCGGTTCCGTCAAGCCCAAAAAGAACGAGGGGATTAATCCCCCCTTCATAAGGGGAAGAAGGGCGGCAAAGAACCGGAACAATATATATATATATATATATATATATATATATATATATATACAGTCACGTGAAAAAGTAAGTACACCCCATGTAAAGTTTTGACTTTTTCAACATACAGCTATTTGATCTTCATTTCAACAATATTGACAGATAAAGGTGATATAATATAACAAATATCATGAAACATTTACATTTTGTAGTCCATTGTATAATTTAAATAAACATAAACGCAAATTTCGCATGTGGAAAAAGTAAGTACACCCTTGGCTCTAATAGGTGGTATTGCCCCCTTTGGCATAAACAACCTCAAGTAGGCGTTTCTTATGACTGTCTACCAGTCTCTGACATCGACTGGGAGAATTTTTTGCCCACTCCTCCATGCAGAATTCTTTCAGCTGTGCGATATTTGAGGGATTTCTTGCATGCACAGCTCGTTTCAAATCCCCCCACAACATCTCGATGGGATTTAGATCCGGGCTTTGACGTGACCATTCCAAAACCCTCCATTTCTTTCTTTTCAGCCATTCCTTGGTGGATTTACTGGTATGTTTAAGGTCATTGTCATGTTGCAAGGTCCACTTCGGTTGAGCTTCAACTTTCCGACAGATGGCCTCACATTATCCTCAAGCATGCTCTGGTACAATGAAGAATTGATAGTGGACTCTATGATGGTGAGCTGCCCAGGCTTTGATGCAGCAAAGCTGCCCCAAACCATAATATTTCCACCACCATGCTTTACAGTTGGTATCAGGTTCTTGTGGTCAAATGCTGCCTTTGGTTTTCACCAAACATGTCTTCTGGTACTGTGGCCAAATAGCTCTACCTTTGACTCATCTGCCCAGAGCACATTGTTCCAGAAGTGCTTGTCTTTGCCCAGGTGTTCATTGGCAAACTTTAGTCTTTCCCTGATGTCCTTTCTGGACAGCAAAGGTTTCCCCCTGGCACACCTCCCATGTAGATCAAATTTGTGCAGCCTCTTTCTAATGGTAGACTCGTGCACTTTGACATCAACAGTGGCAAGAGGTACCTGTAGGTCCCGTGATGACATTCTGGGGTTCTTAGAGACTTTTTTCAGCATCTTGCGGTCTGCTCTTGGGCTGAACTTGCTGGGGCAGCCTGGCCTGAACAAGTTGGCAGTTGTTTGGAATCTTCTCCACTTGTAGATGATCTTCCGGACAGTCGAATGATTGATTTCAAATTGTTTGGAGATCTTTTTAAATCCTTTTCCAGACTCGTAGGCATCTATAACCTTCTTTCTGAAGGTCTCAGGGAGCTCTTTTGATCTAGGCATGGTGACGCCGCACACTTCAACAACAAAGAACAAACCAAACTATATTTCTGAGGTTTAAATAAGACAGGTTCCTCCAAGATCCTCTCTAACGATATTCTAATCATTTGCACCTGAGCTGGTGCACTTGATTCTAATTTTAGTTATTTGAAGTAGTGATAAATGTAGGGGTGTACTTACTTTTTCCACATGCAAAATTTGCATTTATGTTTATTGAAATTATACAATGGACTACAAAATGTAAATGCTTCATGATATTTGTTATATTATATCACCTTTATCTATCAATATTGTCGAAATGAAGATCAAATAGCTGTATGTTGAAATATGTTGAAAAAGTCAAAACTTTACATGGGGTGTACTTACTTTTTCACGTGACTGTACATACATATATATATATATATATATATATATATATATATATATATATATATATATATATATATATATATATTGTTGCGAATATGGAATTTGGCCTCCATATCCGCTTGTAAATATTCCCCTATTTCCCCAATACTCCCCAACTATCCCCAATCCCCCATTCCCTAGTCCCATTGTCTGTAAACAACACTCTGTAGAACCGACCTTCCCCTTTTTCCCCCATTAAATGTCGTGCCCAGGTCCACCGCATCTCACGTAGACAACTTTCGGACATCTTGCTAGTTATTCTTAGTCTATGTCAGTTAAGGACTCGTTTCCATTAATTCTGACTCTTCGTTGCACCAGAATGTGATTATATGGCACCAGTAGTGAGTTTAGGACCTTCCCTTACCTCCTCCCATCTTCTTCCCCAAACAACAACAACAACAACAACTACAGCAACAACAACAACTACAGCTACAACAACAACTACAACAACGGCGCGCGGGGGGAGTGTGCGTCCTCACACCGGCTCGGTTAGCCGCCATGACCATGCGCTCCACGGGGTTACCACGAAGGGGCTCCCTGTCAGCCCCTCGTCAAGGGTGGAGCCGGTAACCCCCCCCGCACGCACCCAATGAGAAGCAACGAGCCGATTCCATCTGGGGCGGAGCTAACGAGCCGAGGGCGTGTCACTCCCCGCCGGATATACGCGGCCACGTACCGGACGTGACGTGAGATGCGGCCCCAGCTTGAGAAGACAAGAAAGATACCTCCGAGCGCTGAGAGACCTCCTGCATCTTTTGGGCCGCACTATCCCGTCCCTGAGCACAAGGTGCACCTTGTGCTGGCCATCGAATACCCGCTTTCCTTGCCATCAATCCCCGTGTGAGTCAGTTTTTGTCCTGTTTATCTGTCGTCTGTCGGGGCTATTATAAGACCGTAATTAAGTGCCTATCTTACTATGCTGTACCTCTCATCCCTGTAATCTGACCTTCCGCCCTAATATAATCTCCTCCGGAGGTCTTGAGAACCGTATCCCTGGTGTCGTGTCATTTGAATCCCAGCCGTGTGTCTTTTCCTTCATTGATTTAGCATAGCGCGATTTGGTCAACGTCGGGTGGAATCGGGTGAGTTGGGGAAGAATCGGGGCAACTGTTAGGTCGCGGCAATACCACCGCTCGGTAAATAACATCTAAGCCGCGTCCGTAACAATTGGTGTCGAGGAGTGGAATTCGGACCCGGGACTAAATTTATTAGGCCCAAATTTGTAGTAGAATCGATTCGGAGCGCGTTTCCCGCGCGAAATTATAACGGCGAAATTTGAATTTGTTATACGAAAATAAAAACCCGAATGTTGAAAGTCGCGCTATGGCAGACCAAGACAGCTGGGGTCCGGTAGAGGAGAGTGAGGCAGGGTCGGTCCAGGACCAAATTGAGGGACGCGAGGAGAGCGAAGCAGTGAGGGTAGCAGGTTCGCAAAATAGCGCCGTCACGCACGAAGTAGCGGGCGCGCAAAATGGCGCCTCGCAGATGGCCACGGCGTCCACGCCCGCGACCGTGGCAGCGCCCCTGGTGGATTTGAACCTTTTTTTTCTACAAATAAAGGCCCTTATGGCCCAGAATAGTGAGCGATTGGAGGGCCAAATGGGGGTAATGGGGAACCGGATGGATGCTCAGAGAAACCAAATGGGGGTAATGGGAAACCAAATGGGGGTAATGAGGGACGAAGCGAGGGGTACTGGTGAGGGATTAGACAATAATTTTAAGGGATTAGACGACAAATTTGGGAAATTGGACAATAGATTAGGGGAAATACAGGAGGGGTTAACGGGGGTAGAAAACAGAATGGCCGCTCAAGAGAATCAAATGGAAGGGATGCAAAAGGGGTTAGAGGGGGTAGAAAATAGAATGGCTGCCCAGGAGAATCAGATAGAGGGAGTGAAAAATGGGTTAGAGGGGTTAGAAAACAGTATGGAAGGCAAATTGAGGGACATGAGGGACCAAGCGGAAAGGGAAGTTAACCAAATGGGGCAGCAGATAGAGGGGGTCAGAATGGGGGTAGAAACCAAACTGGATGCTCACAGGGAGGAAATGGAGCAGATGAGGGTGGCATCTGGGCAGGAGATGCAAGTGATGGGAGAGGAGATCAGAAGAGGAGTGAGTGAGGAGGTCGGAGGAGTGCGCGAGGAGGTGAGGCACTGTAAGGAGCACATGGAGAAGGAGGTGAGAAAGGGGACTGTAAAGTTACAAGGGGGCATAGAGGACCTGACGCAGGAGGTGGAGCAGCTGACGGTGGGACAAACGGAGTTAGTGGAGCAGGTTCAAAGGAACACTGCGGTATTAGGAGGTTTAAAAGCGACACAAAACGACATAAAAAACGACTTGATAGCGACAAAGAGGGAATGTCAGATGGTACGTGAGGGACTGACAACGAGGTTGGACGAGGTGATAGAGGTAATGGAGACGAAGGACCGGCAGGTGAGGACGCACCTGGAAACGGTCAAGGTAGCCTTAGAGGATGAGCTTGAGGAGACGTACCGGGGAATAAAAGAGGTGAAGCACAAATTAGAAGAAGTGGAAGAAGGGATGAGCGAAATTAAGAAGCGACGGAGAGGGGATAAGAAAGAGATAAAAGAGGAGATAAAAGAATTGGTCCAAAGTCTGTGTTTGGATCGTGATGATGTGCTCATTAACCGGATGAGGGATTCGCAGGTGATGGAGGAGAAGCGAAGAGGAAGAGGACCCGGTGTAAGTGGTGACCAATATGGTCGTGCGTATGATGCGCCAGGGGATTTAAGAAGCTTGGGGGTCGAGATAGACCCGGGTGTTCGTGAGAGGCCGTTGGTGAAGTGTGCGACAGGTCTGGTGTGCGAAAGAGGAGGTGTGCGAGAAAGTCCGACTCTGGGGTGTGTGAGGAAAAAGTGCGTGCCAAGGAGTGAGGGTGCTGGCGAGAGTGAGTCGGTCGTAGCGTGTGTGCGAGGGAGCACATGGAAGCGCGGTGTGGTAAGTGTTACAGAGGGTGTGACGGGAGAGTGTGCGCGAGAAAGGTGTGCGCGAGAAAGGTGTGTGACGGACGGGTGCATGAGGAAAGAGTGCGCTGTCAGAAGTAAGGAAGAGTGTCCACCTGTGGTGAGTGTTACAGAGGGGGTAACGGGAGAGTGTGCGCGAGAAAGGTGTGTGACGGACAAGTGCATGGGGAAAGAGTGCGCTGTCAAGAGTAAGGGTGAGTGCGCTGGCAAGAATGGAGGTGAGAGTAGTGAGAGTGACAAGGAGAGTGAGTTGGTTGTGACAGGTGAGCGAGGATGTACACCTGGGATGGAAGGATGCACACCTGGAATGGTAGAGCGTGAGTGGGAATGCACGCTGGAGTTGGTGGTGAGGCACATGGTTGGGTGTGCGAATGAGGGCACACCTGTGATTGTCACAGAGGAGGTGACCGAGGAGGGGGCGCGAAGAGGTGTATTGGTGAGGTGTGCGAGTGACGAATGTGTGCCAAGGTGTTCGGTGGTCAGGTGTGTGACCAAGGCTGTGAGTGGAATGAGAGTACCGAGGTGTGTAAGGAAAGGTACGAGGAGCATGGGCACGGCTGGATGTGTGAGCAAGGAACGGGCTGTGGGGTGTAAGAATCCAGGTGAAGCATCGACGGTAACCAGGTTAGAGGTTAGGTCGACTTTTAGCCGAAGCGGGCCCTCGGTGCGTGCCGGGCCTCGCTTTGAACGGCCGCGTCCGTGCTCCACTAGGCGGAGCGGGCAGCCCGATAGAAAGGGTCGTCATGGCGACCACGTTTTGTTGAGACGTGCCGGCAGGTCGAGATCGGGACATTGGATGGCTCCACGCCGAGGTGGTGCGTGGGATCTCGGCCCGGGTAAGCCCCCGTCCCTGCCCCGAATGCCGGACGCATCCAGCCGCCGGCACAAAACAACCAGCATCCATTGCTTGGCTTTACGAAGCCGGGCTTTGGACGGGAATTGGCGCACCGAGAGGCAGTAGTGAGTAGACTGGGTGATGAGGTTAGTGTTTTGGACCCAAAATTAGAGAAAAACAAAATTTGATGATTGGCAAGGGATTGGCAGTAGTGATTGGCAGATGATGAGTAGGATTGGCCAAATTTTTGATTTGTTGAAATTTGATGTGCAAAATTGGTAGTGAGCGATGGGCCCGATGGGTAAGGGGGGCATCCCTGCCACCCTTCCCATAGGGGGGCAAAGGAGCTATAGTTTATGGGGTGATGGCAGTGAAAACTAGCCAGGGTGGGTTAGGTTATATGGATAGGGCCCTAGAAGATGACATTAGGTGACGTTAAGGTTAGTTAGTGACTGATACCTGTAGTGGGGACGCAGGTAGATTAGTGTGGATTATAATGACGTGGGAGCGCAATAGTTTAAAGGGACGACTGGGAAGCGCAAGTTTCAGAGGGGAGTAGTTAGCTGAGATGATGCCGTGTGTGTGAGGATTGAACAGGTGAGAATTGAACAGGTGTGATTGCACAGGTGTGCAACTGGACAGGTGTGTGGAGCAGTGTATGAGTAGTGAGTGTTGTGGATCAGCGTGAATGCGCTTGGGGAGAGAAGGGTGCAGGTGGCACCAGGTGTGAGAGCACAGGTGTGCAAGTACAGGTGTGTGGAGAGAGTTGGAGTAAGTGGTACGGAGTGGTGTGCATGGTGCGAAGGTGTGGATGGGGGAAGAGTGGACCCCTTTCACGAGTACCCGGGGCGGGTAGTGTAAGTGTTAGGTAGAGGGTACAGGTAAATTGTGGTTGGATATTGGCATTTGTGGTGCGGTGGCAGAATGGTATTGCGGATGGGTGCATTAGTGTCGTGGAAATGGCTGGGCGTGTAGCCTGTTAGTGTGCGTAGTTGGTTGGGCACTCCACCACTGTGAGGATGTCGGCCAGGTGAGGCCGCAGGTGGGCTCTGGGAGCCGGTAGTTGTGAGTGGGTGCCTGAGGATCCCGGGTGTGGATCGGGCAGCCCAGTGCCAGAGAGGGCACCGAGTGGGGAGAGCGCCAGAGGGCCTTCCCCAGGTAGTTAGGTTAGGGTAAGGAACAGGTAAGCTCGGAGGCAACTGCAGTGGTGGAGGTGTGCAGGTGGGTAGACCCACTGGGAGAGGTACACGCCACAGCCCAGAAATTGTGCGAGGGCACCGGGAGATGAATCGGGGGAGTGAGACCCCAAATTGAAAAGCACCACAGTTTGGCCAATGGGAATTGGTTTTTAGAACCCATAGTGTAAGAGGGCCAATGGTTTGGCCGGAGAAAGACCCCGGGTAGTGTAAAGTTGTTAAAGCCATTTAGGAAATAGTTAGGATTGATGAGCCTGTCGCACCATACGCAGCCACTTACCTGTGGTGATGATGATGACTCCACACCTGTGTTTTCTTTGTTCTGTGTGCAGGAAATAAGGACTGCTGTTGGATTTGTGAGACGCATCACGACGTGGATGAGACATTGGGGTGATTCCATCTCTCCCTCCCTAGGAGGGACTGATGATGAATTGGTAATGGCAAATTATGATGTTGAGTTGGAGATGGCAAATTATGATGTTGAGTTGAAAATGGCAAATTTGATTGGTTAGGAGGGAGAGAAGACGAATTTGGTATATGGGAGGAACGGGGAAGACAGTAGGGATGTTTGTTGATTGGTAAAGTAGATGTTTATGGGTAGTGTTTTTTTTTTTTTTTTTTTTTTTTTTTTTTTTTTTTTTTTTTTTTTTTTGTATACAATATCGAGGCTCGTGAAAGAGCGAACATTAATCACACAGAAAGACAAACCGACACATAAAACATATAACATAGGGAGCGGTAGACAAGACAAGTTGTGTTTTGTGGATACAGTAAGGGGTAAGGGAGGGGCCATGTAGGTTACCTGGTGGGGGGGGGGGGAGCGTACGGTAGGAACGTACCTGTCTCACCTGGTTCCCATGTGCCCCCAGTGTGCATTACCTTACATTGCGTGCACTTTTGCGCCCTTACCACCTTACTCACTTGTCTTCTTCTTTTGTCTCCCACCTCCGAGGATCTGGTTTTGGGGCAGAGAGAGAGGAGAGAGAGGTGCTGGCTTCGCAGTTGTGGGCCTGCACTTTCGCTGCTTGCTGCTTGGATCGATACACCATATGGACCGCAATGTTTGTGGCCACCCACAATGGACCGCAGTTCTTTTGCGGCCAAGCACCACCCATGGATGGACCTATGGGTCAACGTGGCACCTATGCCATACAAGGTGAACCACTAACAGTTGGCCCCCTGACGGCCACAATAAAGAAATGGACGCGGTTGGTGCCTTTCTTTATTTTTCTAAGGAAGTAAGAAGGCCAAGTGCACCACACGAAGGCAAGACCAGCGGCAGAACATCGGCCGGCTGCGACACCACACAATGATCACTAAACACTTTATTGGTGCACCGGATGGTGCTCACTGTGTGATGGGGTGGTGCTTTTGATGCTTGGAAGGGGTGCTCTGCACATTATTAAAGGCCGTAGGCCACAGAGCACTCGTGGGTTGGTGTATCGATGCTGGCATGCGTGCTCTCTCTATGCATAACATCTGCATGTGTTCCTCCAAAAACAGGTCCTGGATCGTAGTGTAAATAGCAGCGTAGTCTTGTAAATAATGCTCCCTACCGGCTGTATGTTTAGTTTGCGAATTCTTTCCGGATTCGGTTATCCTGTGGGTGTGTTTCTGTGAGGAGAAGGGTGCAACGTCGCAGGGGGACATATTTACTCATTTGTGAATATCTGTAAAACTGTCGCACTCAGGGTAGAGTTAATAGTAGAGGGAACTACATCTGAGTGCCACACTAAAATAGGTAAAAATTTATCGGGTCGGGACGCCCCGAGGGTAGAGAAGGGTGCAATGTTGCGAATATGGAATTTGGCCTCCATATCCGCTTGTAAATATTCCCCTATTTCCCCAATACTCCCCAACTATCCCCAATCCCCCATTCCCTAGTCCCATTGTCTGTAAACAACACTCTGTAGAACCGACCTTCCCCTTTTTCCCCCATTAAATGTCGTGCCCAGGTCCACCGCATCTCACGTAGACAACTTTCGGACATCTTGCTAGTTATTCTTAGTCTATGTCAGTTAAGGACTCGTTTCCATTAATTCTGACTCTTCGTTGCACCAGAATGTGATTATATGGCACCAGTAGTGAGTTTAGGACCTTCCCTTACCTCCTCCCATCTTCTTCCCCAAACAACAACAACAACAACAACTACAGCAACAACAACAACTACAGCTACAACAACAACTACAACAACGGCGCGCGGGGGGAGTGTGCGTCCTCACACCGGCTCGGTTAGCCGCCATGACCATGCGCTCCACGGGGTTACCACGAAGGGGCTCCCTGTCAGCCCCTCGTCAAGGGTGGAGCCGGTAACCCCCCCCCCCCGCACGCACCCAATGAGAAGCAACGAGCCGATTCCATCTGGGGCGGAGCTAACGAGCCGAGGGCGTGTCACTCCCCGCCGGATATACGCGGCCACGTACCGGACGTGACGTGAGATGCGGCCCCAGCTTGAGAAGACAAGAAAGATACCTCCGAGCGCTGAGAGACCTCCTGCATCTTTTGGGCCGCGCTATCCTGTCCCTGAGCACAAGGTGCACCTTGTGCTGGCCATCGAATACCCGCTTTCCTTGCCATCAATCCCCGTGTGAGTCAGTTTTTGTCCTGTTTATCTGTCGTCTGTCGGGGCTATTATAAGACCGTAATTAAGTGCCTATCTTACTATGCTGTACCTCTCATCCCTGTAATCTGACCTTCCGCCCTAATATAATCTCCTCCGGAGGTCTTGAGACCCCGTATCCCTGGTGTCGTGTCATTTGAATCCCAGCCGTGTGTCTTTTCCTTCATTGATTTAGCATAGCGCGATTTGGTCAACGTCGGGTGGAATCGGGTGAGTTGGGGAAGAATCGGGGCAACTGTTAGGTCGCGGCAATACCACCGCTCGGTAAATAACATCTAAGCCGCGTCCGTAACAATATATATATATATATATATATATATATACAGACTTGGCATTTAATATGGAATATATATTTTTTCTTGACTTTGGTTTACTTTCTTAACTCAGTATATCAATCTGGTGAGTTTCTTTTACACTTTGGTGATTTATTTGTTAAAAGAACCATGTCACTGATTGTCTGTCGCAGCAAGAAGTCAACAACAAGATTATATCATAGGTGGCGTGGCAAAATGTACGGCAGGTGCATTTGATGATTGGCTTCACAGTCGGGTATACAAGGGTTGTTGCGTTCTGTATTAGTGGAAAACAACTGCTGCACGTCTCCAAAAGTTATTGCCGCTTCCTCTGGAGATGGTCCGTCAACTCGACTATGCTGTTTGTCATGGAGTGGTGGCTTTACGAAATTACGTCATGAAACAGCGTGCTATTGCTCGGCAGTATGGCTTCACTCAAGGTCAGGTGTCAAAGATCCTGAAACGAAATGCTCAGAGAGGTGTCCCTACTCCAATACCGAGGACAGGATGTCCCCGCAGAACCACAAGGAGGGATGATCGCCAGCTGCACCGGTTAGTCCGCAATGGCCGTACCAAGTCAGCTAATCGGCTTGGGGCTCAGTGGCAGCAACTGACAAATGTGCCGGTATCCAGAAGGCTATTCAACCAACGACTGGTTCAAGCAGGCTATCGTGCCAGGCGTCCCCTGAGAAAGCCACGCCTGACCAGACAACACCGCCAGCGCCGATTGCAGTGGGCCAGAGAGCACCGTCAATGGCAGCCAGGACACTGGAATCACGTGATCTTCAGTGACGAGTCTAGATTTCTGGTCTATCGTCAAGATGGCCGCGTCTGAGTGCGCAGACAAGTGCATGAAGCCTACAACAAAGATTGTATAGTGCCAAGAGTCCAAGCTGGAGGTGGTGGGGTGACCGTTTGGGCTGCTTTTCATGCAGGGGGCAAAACTGACCTGGTTGTTCTGAATGGAAACCTGAACCAGTTCAAGTACAGGGCCATTCTGGAAGAAACATTGCTTCCATTTGCTCATGCAGCCTTTCGAGGAAACTTTGTCTTCCAAGATGACAATGCACGGCCTCATCGTGCCCGCATGATCCAACACTTTCTTGCTGACCGTGGTGTAGAGCATATGGAGTGGCCTGCCATGTCCCCGGATATGAATCCGATAGAGAACTTGTGGGCAGAATTAACGCATCAAATCGACCACTTGGACCAGCAGCCGACCTCTGTGCGTGAATTGCAGCAGGCTATTGTCACTGCATGGCAAGCGATTCCTGTCCAAACCTTGGCAAATCTCGTGAACAGCATGCCTCAACGTGTACGTGCTCTCCTGAATGCTCGTGGGGGTTACATGAAGTACTGAACTGTAATTTTACTGTCCGTAATCCCAGTCGTAATTTATCTTTTGTTTTTGTTTAAAAAAATTTTGGCTAATGTGCAAAATAAAGAGATACTTCTGGAAAACGTACAGAAGTTTAACACTGTACTGTCCATGAATTGAGTTCGATATCAGTTTACATCACTTTCAAGGATCGATTTATTTGTTTTGAAATGTCAAATGTGGTTTTTGTTTCTTTTAAAGGTCACATTAACAAAATCTAGAATAATTTCAACATAATTCCAATGAACTTTTGGTTCTAAGACATCTTGAAAGGTAAGTTCACCCCCAGGAAAAAAATATTCCATATTAAATGCCAAGTCTTTATATATATATATATATATATATATATATATATATATAAAGGGGCGATAGGTTATCACAGGCCAGGGGTAGTTTGCCAGCTTTGCTCAATTCCCAGAATGCTCAAGGGTTGCTCAGACAACAGGGCCAAATGTGAAATCACTGACAATGGGATTCGACTGGAATCCACCACAGTAGCATTTCCAATTTATTGAAGGAATATGCTTATAGTTGATTGAAGCTTCAGATTGCTTCAGATATGAAATCTTTCCTCTTCTCCAATGGCTTGATCTCTGATCATCAATTTGGTTTCAGACCTGGTCACTCTACTCTGGACATGCTGCTTCTGCTTTCTCAACAATGGATGGAGGTCCTCAATGCCAAACAGGAAATTAGAGCTGTCTCCCTTGACATATCACGTGCCTTCGATACGGTCTGGCACCCCGCTCTGCTCACCAAACTCTCCTCTTTTGGTATCCATGGAAATCTCCACGCATGGCTGGCGGACTTCCTCTCTAGTCGTAGTCAACCTGTGGCCCTGAATGGGTTTCTCTCATCTCCTCTTCCTGTTCAGGCTGGAGTTCCCTAAGGCAGTGTTCTGGGCCCTGTGCTTTTTCTGGTCTTCATCAATGATCTCTCTGACTCTCTTGAAAATCCTCTCTATCTCTTTGCTGATGACTCTACTCTCTGTCGCTCCATTCTTCATCCCTCAGATCGGCAGTCTGCAGCCTCCTCACTCTCTGCAGACCTGGACAAAATCACAGACTGGGCAAACAAGTGGAACATGTCTTTCAATCCTGACAAATCTCACACTCTTACGATGTCTCTCCGAAAAGACCGACTGGACAACCCTCCCATCCACTTTCTGAATAATCCTCTCCAAGAAGTTCTGTCACTCAAGCTTTTGGGTCTCACTATCTGCCATGATCTTTCCTGGGAAAACCACATTTCAAATCTGGCCTCCAAAGCCAGTCGCCGACTGGGCATCCTCCGTCGTGCGAAGTCCTTCCTTGGCACACCTGAGCTCCTCACCACATACAAGGCTTTCATCCGCAGCTCAATGGAATACTGCTCTCCCCTCTGGGCTGGTGCTCCTGCCTCACACCTAGCTCGTCTTCACGCTGTTGAAACCAAAGCATTCAGAATCATTGGTATCTCCCGCGATGAAGCTAACTCCAAAGGCCTCTCACTCACTCATCGCAGGCAGGTTGGTGGTCTTTCCGTCTTCTACCGACTCCTCTCTGGCCTTGCCCCCCCCCCCAGCTCTCTCTGGGCTCTGTCCCGCAAATATTCCTACAGGTCGCACAAGATCTGCCTGCAACCCTCTTATGTTTAAACTGCCAAAATCAAGACTCTCTGCTCACCTTCACTCCTTCATTCCTCTTTTCTCCCGCCTCTGGAACAAACTCCCTCACTCTCTTCAATCCCACTCCACCCTCCAGGTCTTTAAAACAGCTGTTCACCACCATCTCTTATCTTCCCCCATCCAAAACCTTGATCTTTTCTACCCCCGCTAATTTCACCCCAATTCCACTTTTTTGAAATACCTACTTCTGTCCTGGAAGTCCTTGGTGTCCTTGTGTTTTATACTTCTCCCACCCCTTCACCCCCTTCCCACGCCTCCTCCCCCCAAGCCCTCTCCCTCCCACACATCTCCCTGCTCTCAAATGTTGTGTGCTCTCAAGTGTTTGTGTGCTTCCCCTTCTCTCCCCGTCTTGTCTTCCGCTCCCTCTTTTTATATATTTTGTTTGTCTGGTTGATTTGTTTGTGAAGTAAATGTCAGCTCTTTCACGAGCCTCGATTCAGTATACACAAAAAAAAAAACAAAAAAAAAAAACTGCTTAACCATACCGCACCGTGAAAGTATAAAAAAAACACAACACCATCATGTACCGTTTAAATATTTTATTTTACAAACACACAACTTTCAATGATGATGGTGAATTAAAATCCCAAGAATTCCTCGAACTTTGAGGGTGACCCAAATTATGTTGCAGCAAAAACGTGCACTAAGGGAGAGCCTGGAAAGGTAGGAGGAGGTGAGGATGCTGGTGAGAATGCTGGTGAGGATGTTGAGAGGCAGGCAGGAGAGGGTAATGGTGGTCTTGAGGTGGAGGGGGCATGGCTGAAGAAATGGGGATTGGGGAGCTGCCTGACAGATTGCCCAACATTTCGATGTAGCTCTTTGTACAGGAGCAGCACATCATCCAAGCCCCTCTGGAACTTGAGGAAACTCTCCACGACTGGGTCAGCGTCTTTCACCCTGTCGACAATCGCCCACATGTCCTGCAGCACCTCGCCCAGGAACTGGACTGTGAGGTTGACCCTGACACCTCTTCCTCATTACTGCCCACCTCTTCCTCGGAAACCTTTGGAATGGCCTCCAACTCGTCCTCGGTGAGCGGGTTTCGGGAATGGTTCAGCATCATGGTTTTCAGCATGAAGTCCCTCGTCTGTGTGTTGTCCTCGATCCATATTCTGAGAGTCTTCCCCATCCTTTCCATGTGGACATTCTGGACATGGGTGACCACCTTCGTAGACGTGGAGGTGACAGGTTTCTGAGCCATGTGGATGTGGAAGGTTCAGAGCCGAGTGGGCGCGGAGGGTTCAGAGCTGTGTGGGCATGGAGGTTTCGGAGCCATGTGGACATGGAGGGGTCAGAGCCATGGGCGGGCATGGAGGTTTGAAGCCATGTGTGAGTGTAGAGGTTTCAGAGACGTGTGGGTATGAAGGTTTCGGAACCATGTGTGGGTATGGAGGTTTCGGGGCCATGTGTGGGCCTGGAGGTTTTGGGGCCATGTGTGGGTCTGGAGGTTTCGGGGCCACGTGTGGGTATGGAGGTTTCGGGGCACGTATTGGTATGGAGGTATCAGGGCCATGTGTGGGTATGGAGGTATCTGGGCCATATGTGGGTGTGGTGGTTTCTGGGCCATGCGTGGGTCTGGAGGTTTCTGGGCCATGTGTGGGTATGGAAGTATCTGGGCCATGTGTGGGTCTGGAGGTATCTGGGCCATTTGTAGGTATGGAGGTTTCTGGGCCATGTGTGGGTATGGAGTTTTCGGGGCCATGTGTGGTATGGAGGTTTTGGAACGATGTGTGGGTATGGAGGTTTCGGGGCCATGTGTGGGTATGGAGGTTTCTTGGCCATGTGGGGGTCTGGAGGTTTCTGGCCCATGTGTGGGTATGGAGGTTTCTGGGCCATTTGTGGGTATGGAGGTTTCTGGGCCATTTGTGGGTATGGAGGTTTCTGGGCCATGTGTGGGTATGGAGGTTTCAGAGCCATGTGTGGGTATGGAGGTTTCTGGGCCATGTGTGGGTGTGGAGGTTTCAGAGCCATGTGTGGGGATGGAGGTTTCAGAGCCATGTGTGGGTCTGGAGGTTTCTGGCCCATGTGTGGGTATGGAGGTTTCAGGGCCATGTGTGGGTATGGAGGTTTTGGGGCCATGTGTGGGTCTGGAGGTTTCGGGGCCACGTGTGGTATGGAGGTTTCAGAGCCATGTGTGGGTATGGAGGTTTCTGGGCCATGTGTGGGTATGGATGTTTCAGAGCTATGTGTGGGTATGGAGGTTTCAGAGCCATGTGTGGATATGGAGGTTTCTGGGCCATCTGTGGGTATGGAGGTTTCTGGGCCATTTGTGGGTATGGAGGTTTCTGGGCCATTTGTGGGTATGGAGGTTTCTGGGCCATGTGTGGGTATGGAGGTTTCAGAGCCATGTGTGGGTATGGAGGTTTCTGGGCCATGTGTGGGTATGGAGGTTTCTGGGCCATGTGTGAGTATGGAGGTTTCTGGGCCATGTGTGGGTATGGAGGTTTCTGGGCCATGTGTGGGTATGGAGGTTTCAGAGCCATGTCTGGGTATGGAGGTTTCTGGGCCATGTGTGGGTATGGAGGTTTCTGGGCCATTTGTGGGTATGGAGGTTTCTGGGCCATGTGTGGGTCTGGAGGTTTCTGGGCCATGTGTGGATATGGAGGTTTCTCGGCCATGTGTGGGTATGGAGGTTTCTTGGCCATGTGTGGGTATGGAGGTTTCTGGGCCACGTGTGGGTATGGAGGTTTCTGGGCCATTTGTGGGTATGGAGGTTTCTGGGCCCTGTGTGGGTCTAGAGGTTTCTGGGCCATTTGTGGGTATGGAGGTTTCTGGGCCATGTGTGGGTCTGGAGGTTTCTGGGCCATTTGTGGGTATGGAGGTTTCTGGGCCATGTGTGGGTCTGGAGGTTTCTGGGCCATTTGTGGGTATGGAGGTTTCTGGGCCATGTGTGGGTCTGGAGGTTTCTGGGCCATGTGTGGATATGGAGGTTCCTCGGCCATGTGTGGGTATAGAGGTTTCTGGGCCATGTGTGGGTATGGAGGTTTCTGGGCCATGTGTGGGTCTAGAGGTTTTTGGGCCATGTGTGGGTCTAGAGGTTTCTGGGCCATTTGTGGGTATGGAGGTTTCTGGGCCATGTGTGGGTCTGGAGGTTTCTGGGCCATTTGTGGGTATGGAGGTTTCTGGGCCATGTGTGGGTCTGGAGGTTTCTGGGCCATTTGTGGGGATGTAGGTTTCTGGGCCATGTGTGGGTCTGGAGGTTTCTGGGCCATGTGTGGGTCTGGAGGTATCGGAACCATGTGTGGATCTGGAGGTTTCAGAGCCATGTGTGGGTCTGGAGGTTTCGGAAACATGTGTGGGTCTGGAGGTTTCGGAACCATGTGTGGGTCTGGAGGTTTCAGAGCCGTGTGTGGGTCTGGAGGTTTCGGAACCATGTGTGGGTCTGGAGGTTTCGGAACCATGTGTGGATCTGGAGTTTTCAGAGCCGTGTTCTATAACGCAGAAATATTATATCTTCGTTCCAATTTGTATTAAGAGATACAATCACTCAATGTTCGTTTTGCCTCCCCGATGTATTTAGATGCTCAGGTGCACGTGATAGTGTAATGTAAACGAAGTGCAATCAAACCGGGCCATGTGTGGGTATAGATGTGGCCCAGAAACCTCCATACCCACAAATGGCCCAGAAACCTCCAGACCCACACATGGCCCAGAAACCTCCATACCCACAAATGGCCCAGAAACCTCTAGACCCACACATGGCCCAGATGTGTGGGTATGTGAATTTGTTCCCCACAATACCACACATGGCCCAGAAACCTTCGACTAACTTCAGTCGAATGTGAATTTGTTCCCAAAATTGCCGTTGTTCCTATTATAATAAAATTGCAGCTGCTGCAACAGTTTATTGAGCAATTATAATGTTCCTCGTTGAAGGTTAGAGGTTCTTCAAGTCGGGAATTCTGCAAGCGTTTGCGCCATTTTGAATTTTTGCGCGTTTGCGCCATTTCAAAGAAATGACTGGCAGTTGTGATAAAATCGAGGCAGTTTCATGATCATTCACTAACATGTTGAAGTTTCTCCTGATGATGTTCTTTGCTGGGAGGTCAATGTGATGATAACTTCTTTCCTCGGTTTGTGGCTCGGGAGGTTGTATAGCCGTCTGTCTGTCAATGTTGTGGGCACGTTTCAAAGTACCGACCACAATGGCCCTGGAATAACCACGACCCGCAAAGAATACAGCTCTTAGACTGTAATGTTTTGCCCAAGGCATACAAACATATCCCATCTTCCATCCTTCCATGGAATTCAGCCATTGTCCCACAGGAGAAACATTTCATCTCTTAAAGATACAACACCAGCTTTCCTACCGATCCCACTCCTGAAACCTTTGGTAGGTAGCACTACCGTCATCACTATATGTGGACTAGGACTAGTTCCACGTTCCACCTGTGGTCCATATCCATTCCACCCACACGCACTCGTCATCAGCGTGTATAGTCGTTTGCACCGAGGAAACACCTTCTGAACCAATTCACCTCTACATGTGTGTAGTGAAAACTTCAATCCCATAAATGTTATCATTAGTCTTCTGTCACCCCCACCTTCTTTCTTGGAACCATTATCATGTGACTAGTAATGGTATACACCTATTGTACTCTTCATTTGGCTTTAATAGAATAAAAATAAATATAATAAGGGGGAAGGGGGTTCTTGATTTGAGTTTGGTAGTGGGACTTTAGGGGAAAGGGGGGTTCGACTTGCATTTGGTAGGGAGACTTAAGGGGAAGCAAGGGGGATAGTCCCGTCTTCCGGCATTAGTACAGGATTGAATGAAATGGGGAACGTTAAAACAGCACGTTTAAACAGGATAGCAATACCATCTGGTGCTTTCAAACAGAACGTACCATTTTAAAAGAGATTGCAACATGGGCTTCCCTTGAGAGATGCAACTCGAACTGCGGCTACGACCCTCTGTGATCCCACTCTGGAACTGGAGCTCTGAGACGAAGGTTGCTTTTTAAACTTTTGTCAGATTTAACCAAGATAACGGAACACATGATTATTTATGTACTTCATTTACTTTATCAGTGGGGTTACCATATTTGAACTTTCAAAAATGAGGAACTCTGGAGAGGGCCACCTCGAAAAAAGAGGACACTCCGGAGAGGGACACTCCGAAAAAAGAGGACACTCCGGAGCCGGACACTCAAAAAATGAGGACACTCCGGAGAGGGACACTCCGAAAAAAAAAAGGACACTCTGGAGAGGAACACTCCGAAAAAAGAGAACACTCCTGAGAGGGACACTCCGAAAAAAAAGAGGACACTCCGGAGAGGGACACTCCAAAAAAAAGAGGACACTCTGGAGATGGACGCTCCAAAAAAAGAGGACACTCCGGAGAGGAACACTCCAAAAAAAGAGGACACTCCGGAGAGGAACACTCCAAAAAAAGAGAACACTCTGGAGAGGGACACTCCAAAAAACGAGGACACTCTGGAAAGTGACACTCCAAAAAAAGAGGACACTCCAGAGAGGGACACTCCGAAAAAAGAGAACACTCCGGAGAGGGACACTCCGAAAAAAGAGGACACTCCGGTGAGAACAACTCCAAAAAAAGAGGACACTCCAGAGAGGGACACTCCAAAAAAGGAGAAGGGGAGGAGGGAGGAGGAACAGGGAGAGGGGGAAAGGTGGGAAGGGGGGAAGGGGAGGAGGGAGAAAGGGGGATAGGGGGGAAGAGGAGAGGAGGGGGGAGGGGTGGGCAGGGGGGGGAGGGGAAGCGAGGGGGGTTCATATATATGCTGGTGGGTGAATGTGGCGTTCATCACGTTTCTGAGTTAACTGTGATGCCGATCAGGAAGAAGAAGAAGAAGCCACACTACCAACTTCATGCACTTCTGGAATTGTTTGATTTATTTGTATTCAAATGTCTGGTGATTGTTTTGTATTTATTTATGCGAATGTGTACTTGTATATAACTGTCATTAATTTTAAAAGGCTTCGGCACTATCGAGCGATTTTTTTTTTTAACTCCAAAAAAACCGATCTTTTTTTCTGCCTAAAACTCTCCCAGGCACTCACTGATGAACCTCTAAAAGTTTGATGAAGATCCGTTCAGCCATCTCTGAGAGAAATGGCGACACACAGACACACAGGCAGACAGACAGACACACACAGAGACCAACATCTCTCTCATATAGTAGATTGGGGAATTTCACAGCAGCGGGTGGAGTCATCAGCAAAATAAATAGAGAATTTTCCAGATAGTCAGAGGGATCATTGATGTAGATCACGAATAGGACTGGGCCCAGAACACTGCCTTGGGACACTCCAGCATTGACTGGGAGAGGAGATGAAAGGATTCCGTTGAGTGCCCCACGTTGGCTACGAGAGTAAAAGGAAGTCAGTAAGCCGTGTGTGGAGTTGACTTTGGATGCCATAGGCAGAGAGTATGGAAAGCAAGGTGGGGGGTCAGACTGCATCAAAAGTACAAAATATGTCCAGAGAGACGGCCCTGATCTCACGTCTGACTTTGAAGGCCTCAATCCATGGTTTGAAGAGTGAAAGCAGCATGTCTAAGGTGGAATCACCAGATCTGAATCCAAATTGATGATCTGAGATTATGTTGTTGGAGAAAAGGAAGGATTTCATATCTACTGCTGTGATGGATTCCACGACCTTGCTTGTGATTGAAAGTAAGATAGGTCTGTAGTTAAGGGCACCAGTTTTTGCACCATTATTACCCTCGCCAGAGGAGAGGGTATTACATTTGGGTCAGTTTGTTTATCTGTCTGTCTGTCTGTCTGCACATAATTAGTATGCTTTCCTCTGCAACTGTTGGTCCGATTGCCAAGAAATTTTCACCATAAGAGCGCATCCATCTATAGAATTTTTAATGATAATTATGACGTCATATGTCACGTGGTACAGGCGCCATGTTGGAAAAACCGAAAAAATTTGCACCTCTATATCTCCGAAACCACCCATGGAAATAATTGAATCATGTCTCATTGTCAAGTACTCACCATGGTGGAACAACATGTATTCATGATGATGTTATCGGTTCCTTCATTATCACGTCATAATTAGACAAGTACAACACTTGATCCGATCAGTTTGAAATTTCTTGAGCCTGACCTACACAAAAATGATGTGGGAGAATTAAATTGATGATGTCAACAGTCACGTGTTTTGGCAGCCTTATTGGATTGAACATAAATCTACATCGTCAATAAACCACCCAAACACAGCAGCTAATAAACACCTCACAAAATACACCACACAAACATGTCCTGGCGAGGGTCTGCAATCTCTGATTGTTTTTTCTTGTTATATAATGTATTGATCTTGGCTGATTTCCAAGCAATGGGAATATGACATAGGGCAAATATAGCATGAAAAGGGCAGAGAGAGGATGTGCAAGAGCAGCAGAGCAGGATTTTAGGACACGTTAGCTGATGCCGTTGGGTCCAGTAGGAGAGTCAGAGTCGAGGGTTGAACGAACCTTCGCAGGTGCAAAAGAAGGAGCTCTTCAGCAGTTGGTTATGACTGAGAGGGATGTGGAGAGAGAGGGATGTGGAGAGAGAGGGATGTGGAGAGAGAGGGATGTGGAGAGAGAGGGATGTGGAGAGAGAGGGATGTGGAGAGAGATGTGGAGAGAGGGAGAGAGAGAGAGAGAGAGAGAGATAGAGAGAGAGAGAGAGAGAGAGAGAGAGAGAGAGAGAGAGACTGACTGTTTCTTCCTTTTATTACAAGAGTACAAAAAATCAGTTATGTTCAGTCATAAAGAAACAAAACACAATAAAAATGGTCTCAAGGAAAAGTTATTATCAAATCATCATCATCAAGTGTGCATATGACATCATTAAAAACCCACTTTTCTTTAGAACATGTTAAATTCTTGTTCATTTTAAAAAACCGGTATTCTAGCTTTAGTCTTGCATTTACAAGAGCCTTAAGGGTGAGCAGTACATCATATGACGAGTCAGAAGCGTTTCCCATTTTTTTCTTCCTGGATTTATAAATTGCAAACTTGGCCTGGCCAATTAAAAAATTCATTAAAACCACATTCCTAAGGGAAGACGGTCCTAAAACACCATAAATAAAAACATTGTGATTGAAGAGGGAACCAAGCTTCACAAAGCGTTCCTGAAGGAATGTAAAAAGAGGTTGCAATCGTTCACACTCGAGGTATATATGCGGTAGGGTTTCAATGGATGCACAGAAAGGGCATAGATTAGAGTTAGCAGTAGAAAACCGGTTCAGTAAAACATTATAAGGTAAAATCCAGTGTACAAGTTTCCATTGAATATCTCCAACATACTTTGGAGTAGGCAAGAGATAAAAAACTTCGCCAATTGGGGCAATTGGGTGGTATTGGGGGTAAAACATCCCGCCATCGAAGCCTCAGGTGCTCAGAAAATGTTTTTACGTATAAAATTTTAACGTACGCGTTGTACAAAGTTTTCTTTGGAAAGGCGGGAAGGGATAATGCAGTATCATCAGGGCTGTTCAGGCCAGGGGACAGATTAAGTGGCAGGCTGAAGACTAGGAGTTTGGGGAAGTCACCCGCTGTTTCCTCGGGGGAAGGGCCAAGTTCCTCGCAGGTATTACGATACGTTGTGGATATCCCTTGAAGGAACCGAGAGATGATCCTGACAGATTTTATTCCGGTTTTTTGTGCCACAGCGGCAGCACTCAGCCGGCAGCTCCCAGACTCTGTCATGAGGTCTTTCACTCGCAGCAGCTTGGCATCAACAAAACGTTGAACGAGTCCCCTATTATTCAAGCTGTTTTCCAGGAAGGGGTTGTAGCATAGGGGCTCATTCAACAACATTTCCATGTTGTATGTTGCCATTTCACGGGAAAAGGACAGGGCTTGCCAGGCGTTCATCACCCCTTGGTAAAAGTGGGCAGCAAGGATGAATCGATTTGATGAGGGTTCATCAAGAAAAGTTCTCGGTCGTAACCCAGCTTGCATGTAAGCTGCAATATGCAGTTAGCCAGAGGCCTCCAGAGTAGGGCTTCATCTCCATATACAAGTTGGCGCACGATATGAAGCCGGAAGACCATAATCCGGCTGCGGATATCAATAAGACCTTGGCCACCTTCAGTGAGTGGTAAGTATGCCACGGGGGGTTGGAGCCAGTGTTTCCCGCTCCAGAAAAAGTCGACAATGCTCTTTTGCAGTGTAATAAGAAGGCTCCCGGGCGGTTGTAGGCATATCATCTTATGCCATAGCATAGAGGCGACAAGATTGTTAATGACGAGAGTTCTTCCGCGGTACGAAAGTTGAGAAAGAAGTCCTTTCCAGCGGGCCAGTTTTGCCATTACCTTGTCCGGTAATCCCACCCAGTTCTGCTGCTCAAAGGTGTTGTCTCCTAGGAAAATACCGAGGTATTTAATGCCACTTTTCTGCCAGTTCACTCCTCCTGGTAGGACAATTGGCGGGCAATCTCCAGGTCCTATCCAAAGGGCTTCACTCTTCTTCCAGTTTACCTGGCCTGAACAAGCCTGACAATATGTCTTTAGTGCCCGAGCCACCGCAGTGACGTCAGCACTATTTTTTATATAAATACAGACATCATCTACATAGGCAGAGACTTTTAGCGGTGTGGTAAGAATGAATCCAGTGAAGCCAGAAATGTGCGTACGTAATTGGAGCAGAAGAGGTTCGATGGCAAGAGAGTATAAAAGTCCGGATAGCGGGCAACCTTGCCGTACTCCCCGTTGTACAGCAATGGGGCTACACAATACTTGATTAATTTTAAGAACACTGGATATATTACAATACAAAAGTTTAACGTACGAGATAAAAATAGGTCCAAACCCAAAATTCTCTAAAACTCTACAAAGGTACATGTGGTCAATACAGTCAAAGGCTTTTCCTTGGTCAATGAAAAACAGACCAACATTCATATTAAAATTGTTACAAAACCGAATGGTATCACGGATAAGAAAGATATTATTAAAAATAGTACGTCCAGGAATACAAAAGGATTGATGTTCTCCTATTAGTACATTCATAAAAGGTTTCATTCGATTAGACAAGGCTTTGGCTAAAATTTTATAATCCGTACATAAAACAGAAATAGGACGCCAGTTCTCTATAAGTTGAGTGTCCGCTTTCTTAGGAATTAAGGTGGTGACTGCTCTCCGGCAACTCCACGGCAGTTGTCCATCCTCTAAACATTCATTCAATACCCGCAGTAGGTGAGGTCCAATGGCGTCCCAAAAAAACTGGAAAAATTCACTAGTCAGCCCATCCAGTCCAGGGGCTTTATCAGGTTCCAAGGCCTTCAAGGCAGCGGTGAGCTCAGGTAACCTAAGAGGATCCTCCAACTGCTGCTTCTGATCCTCCGCCAATGTTGGAAGGTTAGAAACAAGTTCCGATATTGCATCCTGGTTAATGTCATGCCGCATAAACCGTTGTTTAAAATGTTTCCGGGCACATTCCCTGATTCTGCCATCTTCATAAAGGAGTTCCCCATCATGGAGCAAGCGTGTAATCATTGACGAAGAGGCCCCCCTTTTAAGGCTGAAGAAGAATTTGGTTGGAGCATCAAGGTCGTGTATGTACCTCATCTTCAGGCGCAATAAAGCATTTTGTGCTCGCCTTTCGGATATGGAATTCAGTAAGGCCGTTTTTCCATGAATTTGTTGCCTCATTCCCTGGTAGCTCACACTTGCAGTTCCCTGAAGCTGTTCCTGTAATTCCAGGATTTCATCTTCAAGTAAGGTTGTGGTTTTTCTTTCCTCTTGAACACCATACGCACGATATTGTTGGCAGAACAGTCTGATGTGCGTTTTGGCATTATCCCACCATTGTCTGAGGTTTGAGAAATTCCCTTGGGAGGCAACTAGAATATTCCAAATTTCTGGAAAAATGTCCTTAAAGGTACTATCATCAAGTAAGTTGTTATTAAATTTCCAAAAAGCACTCTTGTGTTTCGGGCAGGGGGCAGAAATTTTGAGAAATGTTGCGCTGTGGTCCGAGAATCCTGATGGGAAAATTTTGGATGACAGAACGAGGTGTTCAAGTGGAGGATTAATATAAAACTTGTCCAAGCGAGCAAGTACAATATTACCCTGAATGCATCGACACCATGTGTATTGCCTGATTGATGGGTGCTGTACCCGCCATATATCTGTCAAATTCATTTGTTTTAAAAATTTGGTGAGAGGGATTGTGGAGGCAGGATGGGGCTCTGCACTGCTCCTGTCTAGTTGGGGTTGAAGGGTGCAATTAAAATCTCCACCAATACAAACATGATTGTCTTGGTTTTTTAGGGCGTTTTGGCTGTCGAGGGACGTTAGGTGTGTCCCAAGGGCATTAAAAAAAACTCGCCGAGCTACAGGCGTACTTGGGGCATAGATATTAAAAATAGTATAGAATTTTCCACAGTAGTGGAATTCTAGGGATGCTCGGGATCCCTTGTGTATTTCGTCGAATTTAAGCGATGAAGGCAAAAAGGAGGGGCTAAGAATTATTGCGACACCGCCTTTGCGGGAGTCACCGTTACTAAAAAATGACAGGCCAGGGAAGAGCCTACACCACTCTGCGACACAGCAGTCGTTGGCATGGGTCTCTTGTAAGAGGGCAATGTCGACTTTCTTCTGTAATAAAAAATCCCTTACTTGAACTTTACGGACAGAGCTACATCCTCCGTTAATATTCAGGCTACAAATGGAAAAACTCATTACAGCTACAAGGAGGAGTGACCACCACTCAATTTTTTGATAGCAGTTCATTCTTAGCTTTTTGCAACCACTTCTTTAAACGGTGACGTTGGGAGGAATTGAAATTAAAAACGTGGGGCCGTTTTACCATCAATCTAGCGGAATGTATAAAATCAGGTAGCTCTGGAAAAAAGGTTTCTATAACAACATTCTTTTTTCGGAATGTGTCCTTAAGAAACCTTTTTATCTCGGAGGGAGGGATTGGAGGGGTTTCTTCTTCCTTAAGGCTACCACATTCACTAACAGAGTCATCTATATCAGATGGCTCAGATGGTGTGTCACACTGGTTTTCATCATTTATCTCCTCACCGTCATCACATCCCTCCACGTTATCGGATGGGGCATAGTCCATAGAGGGAGGGGACGGGGAGGGAGAGAAATGAGCCATCTTCAGGGGAGGGGTACTAATTTTTGCGGTTCAACCATATCAGTTTCTAGGTCAGTAGACAAGGGCGAGGATTCATCCACATCTATGTCCTCCAATACCGAGAAACGATTTTCTGTGACGAGGGACAAATCTAGGGCAGAGAGGAGGGGCTGTCGGTTTTCAGTTGTAGGTTTTTTAAAGAGATGACCGTTTTCATCTGTTGTTTGCAGATGTCTTTTTCCTTTTGGGCAGACTAACTGAAACTCGTCCTGGTTAGTGGGAAGAGATTGCAAGGGTTTGGGGGGAGGGGGGGGGGGGGGAGGACCTGATCATCAGGATGGGATTCCCATCGGCTACCACGGCGAGAGAGGTAGGATCAGTTATAGCAGGCAACAAGCTGTGATTGGACGATGTCGCCTGGGGGGTGAGGTCTATCGTTAACAGGAGATGGCTGCAATTAGATCCTTCAGTAGAGGGAGGGGCCCCTGTTTCAAGGGGAGGGGAAGGGGGTAGGGCGGGGGGGTTTGGGTCGGTGGTAGGAGGGCTTGGGTCGGTGGTAGACAGATTGGGATCAGTGGTGGTAAGGCTTGGGTCGATGGTGGGAAGGTTCGGGTCGGTGGTGGGAGGGCTTGGGTCGGCGGCGGGAAGGCTTGGGTCGGTGGTGGAAGGGTTTGGATCGGTGGTGGGAAGGTGGGGGGGTTGCTTATTCCCGGTTCGGAGGGGAGGTTGTACTTGTGGAGAATTCTCTTTTCGGGGGCAGTCATGCTTAACATGCCCAAATTGTCCGCAGCCAAAACATTTTAGAACGTTGGTGGACACGTACACTGTATATTCGTTCTGTTGATGTTTTAATTTTATTACAAGGTTTAAATCCTTCTGGGAATTTTTTAAAATCATAAACACTTGCCGCCGGAATGAAACCACGTGCCTTAAATCGTTGTTTCGTGACCCAAAGGGAATCATGGAGATACGAGACACGATGGTACTGTATCGGGACAACTCTTTAATTAGTACATCGTCGGATACAAATGGGGGGCAATTGGATATCACCACTTTTATCGCTGGGCTATCTAGTGGGGAAATCATAACAAATAAATCTGGATCGATTGTCAAACCCTGTTCGACAATTTGTGGGACACAATCCACGTCGGACAAAAAAATAACGATCCGCTTGTTCATCCGCGAAGCGGCAACAACCTTGTCGATCCCGACAACACGCCCGGTTGCGAGGACAACGTCCTCGACACTAACCTCACGTTCCGGAGGTACACAAAAGAACCCGTGCTTACGGGTCAGGCTCTGAAAGGCCGTAAATCGAGATAGTGCAGCTGCCATGCTGGAACAGCTGCACTTACAACCCCTCCCCAACTCGGGGAGGGTGAATATATAATATAATCTTCCCTACCCGAACTCCGGGAATGGGAAGTAATCAGACCTCTCCGATTTCCCTAACTTCAGAAAAGGGAGGCAACAAAACAAACTGAAGGAAAGATAAACGAAAGGAAAAAAAGGAAATAGAGGTTTAAGATGAAGGAGCAAACACCGATCGGGCGACGCCCAAAAACGGCGAACCCTTACCAGCGATCACCCTGTGCTCTCCGGCTCTCTCTCCCGTCTCAACGTATATGGGAATCACCAGGAAGACTCCACGAACAGGCACAAGGACACAGAGGGGGGAAAACGGGGGGGGGGGGGGAATGGAGGAACAACACAGAGCACTCACAGGCCTCCACAAGCAGACGCCATGACAGTACAACCAGCATACAAACGGCCAGCAGGTGGTGACAGAGAGAGAGAGAGAGAGAGAGAGACTTGACTTTTATGTGCTTTTATTATAAAAGTATCAAAACACACATGGAAGAACACCGCAAAACTTTTACAAGAAAAAGAAAGTTGTACAAGCAAAAAGAATGTATATACATGTATATGTGGACATTGAGCGTAAGTATAATTTACAAAAACAAACTCAACACCTCATCTGTAAAACAATCGTCGTTCACACTGCCGAAACTTATCCGGGCCGACACTATTCCTTTAAAGCAAAACAGCACATTTTCATCTCTGCCACTCAATTTGATCTTTCTAGTTTTATATATTGCGCGTTTAGCAATTCCGCACAGAAAATTCAAGAAAGGGACCGCTGTCTTGTTCTTGGTGCTCCTTTCAATGCCATACACAAAAATTGCAACAGAAAAAACAAACTGAAATTTATAAAAGAGCTGTTGGAGGAAACAAAAAAGGGGTACCAATCTCTTACATTTCACAAAAGCATGGGTCACATTTTCAGCCTCTTCACAAAAAGGACAAACATTCAGTACAGAAGGATCAAACTTATTAAGTAAGTATTTGGTGACCAGGGCCTGATGAACTAGTCTCCAATTTAAGTCTCCGGTTCGACCTAAGGTTGGAGACCTATACATCTCTTTCCACACTGGAGATAGGAACGAATTAGCCGGAATGATCTCATCCCACCGATTTTTTAAAGGTTTTGTGAAACCCGGTATAAGCACCTCTTGGCATATCCCATAAATAACTTTTTTTCCCATCACATGGAACACACCGCAACCATCTGACTTTGAGAAGACACCCTGTTGTTTTTTTGAGGTGACTTGGAGCTCGGGGAAATAGAGACGAGAGTCCACCACTTCATCTGCCCCAGTCCACCCGATATTTAATTCCCTGAAAGTTTTAATCACAACTCTCAAAACTTTGTCCGCCATTCTAGATGACCGAACCCCCACTTTTGATGTGAGAGAACCGGTGGATAACCATCCATTTAGGGAAGGCTTCATCAGGTCTCGCACTCTGTTTATTCCATTACAGGTGAAGCAATGCATAAATGACCTGGAGGTTGAAATTTCAGGGAATAAAGGATTCAGAACCAATGGCTCATGCATATATTTTTTTGCATCGTAGGACACCTCTAATCGTTGTATTCCAAGGACTTGCCAGGCATTCAGAAGGCTCTGATGAAACTCGGGGAGCAGAGTCGTGTTGACATGCTGCAGGTCCATGAGGAAGAGCTCTCGGTCATACTTCAACCCATCTGCTTCCTGCAGCCAAGCATTTGTGAGAGGCCGCCACGGGACACACTCACCATACAATAAACGCTTTATCGTCCACATGCGGAAAGCCATTATCCGACTCGGAACATGTATCAAGCTTTGGCCACCTGCATTTCGGGGTCTGCACATTTTTTCATTCTTCCATTTTTTGGAAGGAGACACAAAACTGACCTCCGGCAACTTAGTGGCAATTCACCTTGTTCAAGGCTATCATGAAAGATGTCAAGTAGAGTAGGGCCTAGAATGTCCCAAAAGGCCTTGTAAAATTCAACTGGGAGGCCGTCAAGTCCAGGGGCTTTCCCATCTTGAATTCCTTTAAGAGCAACAGTAAGTTCTCCGAGAGAGATGCCAGGCTCCAGTTGTTGTCGCTGGTCTTCAGACAAAGATGGGAGCAGTTCAAACATCTCGTTTCTGTTTTCCTGGTTCACAGTTCTCAAGGCAAACAGCTTTGAATAAAAGTTTCGTAATTCATCTTTGATGTCACTTTGAGAAGACAGAAGCGCACCGGCAGAAGAGCACAAAGCGTGAATTTGTTGAGGGATCTTGGCTGTCTTTTCCAGGTTGAAAATGTCTTTGTTTGGTTTGTCAAGTTGGATATTGTCCATTCGCAGTCGGACGAAAGCACCAGATGCACGCTCTCTCACCATTTCAGCCAGTAGTGTTCTTTTCTCTGACAACTGCTGGACATTTTCGTTGGACATTCCAGATTTCTGCTCACAATAAAGTATATCGTTTTTTAAGGCAGTTATCACACCAAGTGTGTTACAGGTATTATAACGACAGTATTGCTGGCAAAAACCCTTAATTTGGGATTTTGTGCAATCCCACCATTGCCTTAAATTTAGGTAGGAAAACTTTTGCATTTCACATTCCTTCCATACCATTCTGAATGCTTCTTTGAAATGCTCACGTTGTAAAAGTTTGACATTGAAAGTCCAATATGCACTTCTACACACGTGATGAGGTAGGCCACATACAACAACAACCATGTGATGATCAGAAAAACCAGATGGCCTTATATATGAATTCTTGACAAGATTTACCTTATCATGGTTAACATAAATTCTATCCAAACGAGCCATTGTCAAAAGATTTCTTGCGGCACAAACCCACGTGTACTGCCGGATATTAGGGTTCTGTACCCGCCACACATCCACAAGTTGAAATTTTTTAATGAGCTGTGCCAAAGGCCTTGCACTCGGTGGATGAGGCTCAGGAGTGTTTCTATCAAGTTGTGGGTTGAGGGTACAGTTGTGGTCTCCCCCCAAGCAAACCAACATGGACAGGTCAATAGTGCTTAAAAAACCTGCTAACTTGTGAAGAAAAGCACTTCTTGCAGAGTTCGCACTAGGGCAGTATACATTAGTCGTGCAAATCTTTTGGTTACCGCTGACAAACTCCACAGATAGTAAATGGCCCTTGCAAATTTCTCTACATCTGATCTCCAACGGCTGGAGTCTAGGATGTAAGACTACTGCAACACCAGCCTTGGCATCAACGAAAGCACTGGAGAAAAAGTGACAACCTTTAATGATATTACGCCACTCAACCTCAGAAGACTGATTTGCATGCGTCTCTTGTAACATCAGCACATCAATTTTTTCATTCTGAAACATTTGAAACACCTGGAGGCGACGCACACAACTGCGACCACCGTTGATGTTTAAGGATGCTACTTTTATCTCCACTCTGTTAACTATTCATAAAGTTCCTTGCGCGCTCGAGTTACACATTTTCTTAGCCTCTGGAATTGAGGTTCTGACATGTTAACCTGATAAGGTTCACGAATCATGTTCTTTGCAGTCAAAATAAAATCATGCAGATTCGGAAAGTCGTCTTTGATTTTTACATGTCTTTTCCTGAACGTTTCTTCAAGGAACTTGATAACATTTTCTTGAGAAACCATGGTGATGGTATTGTCATCACACGCCTCACTCTCTTGAGCACTTGAAGCACTAAAGAGTGGAGTAGGAGAGGTTTCATCAGAATCAAGTGCTTCATCTTGATCTGCATCTCTTCCTCCTATTTGCTGAACACTTAGTTTTGGAAACAGCAATTCTACAGGGTCAAGGACCTCCGCACTCTTTGCAGACCCTTCCAAATTTACCATATCCTCTGTGGCTATAAGTATGTCCCCCACCTCATCATCCCTTTCATTTTTATCTGTCAGGGAAGGGTTAACGTTATCCTCACAGTCGCAAGGACTTTCCCCTTTATCTATTTTTTCCTCACTAGCAGATCCAGCTGCTAACTCGTCTGAGCGAGTTTGGTTATCAGGACAAGGACTTACCACATCCTGAGAGGATCGACTATTTTCCAGGTCATACTCAATCTCAGCAAGTGGTGCCAGCGAATCTTCCTCATGTACACACACTTCCTGTACCATCTCCATTACCGCCAAGGAGTTTCCGGTGTAGGCCTCACCCTGGAGGTCCTGCGAACCTGACACGATCTGAATCTTATTTTGTTTTTCTTCGGAATCACAGGATTCATCACTTGAACGCTTCTGACCTTTTTTCCTGGTGTCCACTACGGATACTTCCATGGTATCGTCCGCACTGTCGTGTACCGTGGGCGAAATGAGAGGGGGTTCAACCACTTTTATTCCCACCTTAAGTGGAGGGGCAGGGTTAGTCACCTCACGTTCTAGGTCTATCACTCCCTCCCCCACCCCCCCGGTCGGGGGGGACGGGTCTGGCGCTTCACTCACCGCAGTCGGTGCGGTGGGTGGATTAACCACTCGATCCGCCTCCTCCCCTTCATGGTGCGGTGAAGAGGAGTCGCTCCTCACCAATCCTCCGCGTTCCTGCGGTTTAACCGCATTGGGACAGGCACTCCTCACATGCCCGTAAGCCCCACACTCGAAACACGTCATAGCCTCCGAGGAGGCATACATTTTGTATTCAAAGCCGTTGATTTTCACACTCAACACGACATTGAGCGTTTTTACATTTGCAGGCAGTATCATGTACACCACTCTCTTAAAGGACATGACATGTTTGAATCGATCGCAAACATTTCGCATCGGCACCATCGAAATCCTCGATACGACCTTACCGAACTTGTTTAATTGTTCACGTAACTCCTCATTTCTAATAAATGGCGGGATATTACTGATGTTAATCTTTACCGTCGGGGCTTGTAAAGCGAACACAGAGAGGAACGTGTTCGGTTCAATGAACAAGCCTTGTTCGACTACACTCGCTACCATGTGCTCCTCGGACAAAAAAACGACAAATTTCTTATTCATACGAGAGGCAGCGCGAACACTGTGTGCACCAACGATGTTTCCAATGGCGGAAAGCACATCGTTAATTTCCACCTCGTTGGGAGGAACGCAAGCTAGCCCGTGTTTACGAGTTAGCGATTCGTACGTATCAATGCGGAAACGTTCGCCCGCCATTCTAACTCGACCAAAGAAAAGTTCGTAGCCAAGAACCGAGAGAACCCAATGTTTGTCGAACACCAACAAACAGATCAAATTCCCCCCACCCCCCCCCCCCCCTTGTCCGGACCGGACAAGAAGGTATCAAACCTAAATAATCGAGCTAAAGTAAATAAAAAACGTGCGTTCTAAGCACAAAAATGGCTTACAAAGCGCCATCAAAGCCAGTAGGCCGCACCCAACAAGGGCCCGCTCTCAATCCTCTCTCTCTCGAAGACAAGGGTGCAGAACGGATGAAAACACTATGCCGAAGCACACAGGATGGAGAAGGAGAGGGAGGGGGGGGCAGGGGAGGGGAGGGGAAAACGCAACGGGCTCACCAAAGCACAGAGCAGTTGCTCACAGCCGCCATGACGCCACACCCAACGCACCGACAGGTGGAGAGAGAGAGAGAGAGAGAGAGAGAGAGAGAGAGAGAGAGAGAGAGAGAGAGAGAGAGAGAGAGAGAGAGAGAAAGAGAAAGAGAAAGAGAAAGAGAAAGAAAGAGAGACTTTTGTATCTTTTTATTATAAAAATAGAAAAAGAAAACCCCCAAATAGGGGTCACATTGTCATTTCAAGCAGAGAAACAAACAAAAAAATATTAATACAGTAAAATACAGTAAAAATTATGCACAAAACATTTCACAAAACAGTAAACGTTTCTCCAGGATTTTACAAATGACTTCTTTCACGCACCATTTGGTCTCAAACTGTGGCAGCCTTCCTGTTATGGAGAAAAAGGCAAAGTCTAACTTTACACGGCTCGTCACAAGATTTTTAAACAAGAATAAGGCATTTTCCTCATTAGCTCCGGGATCATCAACTTTTCTTTTTCTTGATTTATACACTGCCATTTTTGCCTGTGCAAGCAGGAAATTACCTAACACATCATTCATATTCTTGTGTGAGATGTCTAAGCCATAAATGAAAACACAAGTGTTGAAAACCAAGCCAATCCTGCCAAAACAATTCTTAAGAAAGATAAATAAAGGAGCCAACCGTTGACATTCAACATAAATATGAAAGAGGTTTTCAGGTCTTTTACAAAAGGGACATTCATCTGCTAGGAGACTTGAGAAGCGGTGCAGCAAGTGGTTAGAGGGGAGGATCCAGTGTGCAAGTCTCCATTGGAGGTCACCATGTCGTGGCGGCACAGGAGGATGATAGAATCCTTTCCAATTAGGAAAATATGGGGGGAACAAGGTAAGAGGTCTCTCCATCGAACCCTCCGCTGTGTCATTTGCCCTTGCAAAAGGAAACTTACGCAACCCAAATAGAGGTCTTTTTGTTTCGGAACCCCATTGAATCCTATGCTAAAGGGGGTACACGGAGGAGAGTTGGCAAGAGAAAACTTGCAAATAAGTTCAGGAAAGGTAGCAGGAGAGGCACCTTGTTCGTTGTCTGCTTGGACTTGCTCCCAGTTAGGTGCAAGCTGTACATAGGTATGAAGCACACAGCGTAGCATACGTGCCACAACTCTGGAGGATCGCACGCCAACCAGGCTTGCCAATGCATCAGCTCCGATCCAACTGCCACTTGGGCTTAAAAGATCGGCGACCGATTTTATGTTCTTCGCGACAAAGCGTTGAACGAGGCACCTATCAGCAGGCATATCATGGAAAATTGAATTGTAAAACAAAGGTTCCATCAAGAACATTTGCTTTGTGTATGAATGCGTAGCTCTTGTTGTTGTTAGAGTTCGCCATGCGTTTAGTACACTTTGATAAAACCTGGAGAGGGGAGACATATCAAGATGCGAGAGATCCATCAAGAATATAGCGTGGTCATAGCCTAGTCTCCCCGCCTGCTGCAAAAGGCGACGAGCGACGCCGACCCAAGGTGGAGAGGGGTGCATGTACAGCATGCGTAGAGCAACCGAGAGTCGAAAGGCCATTAACCGGCTCTTTATGTCAACCAGGCCTTGGCCTCCATCGGTCAGTGGCAAGCTGAGGACCTCGGGTCGCAACCAGTGCTTTCCATCCCAGAAGAAAGACACAAAGCACTTCTGGAGCTGTTGAAGCAACACTACCGGAGGGTGCAGCACAAAGAACCTGTGCCATAGGGTAGAGGCCACCAAACTGTTGATCACCAAGACCCTTCCACGATAAGACAGTTGTGTTATCAGATTTCTCCATTTTTGCAGTTTCCCTTCAACAAGATCCAACAGACCAGCCCAATTCTTTGCTACTGTGGCGTCATTACCCAAGAACACTCCAAGGTATTTCACGCCATCAGTGGCCCATGCAAGAGGAGCAGGAAGTTTGGGTGCCGAGTGACATGACGGACCAAGCCAAATGGCGCTCGTTTTCTCCCAATTCACTTTGGCTGAAGAAGCCTTTTCAAACACGGATAGACAATAACGGACAACGTTAATGTCATTGAGGTTCCGCACAAAAACACACACATCATCAGCATATGCCAGCACCTTAATGGGCCGTTCAAGATGAGAAAAACCAACCCCGGTTAGTCTAGCACGCAAATAACCCAGTAAGGGTTCGATGGAGAGAGCATAGAGCAAGCCAGAGAGGGGGCAACCTTGTCGAATTCCCCTGTTGACAGGCAAGGGTGTAACAAGTCCATTGTTTATCTTAAGCACACTAGAGATATTGTTATACAGTATCTTAATGTAAGAAATGAAGGTCGGACCAAGTCCAAACCGTTCAAGCACTTTGAAGAGGTACCGATGATCGACGCGGTCAAAGGCCTTCTCCTGATCAAGGAGAAGGAGTCCCAAATCTGTGGGGTTTTCTTTGCACAGTTCAATCATGTCTCTTACGAGGGAGATGTTGTCATAGATGGAGCGCCTGGGTACACAATAACATTGGTCTTCTTTCAACAATGAGGAGAGATGAGGAGTAAGTCGCAATGCCAGGGCTTTTGAGAATACTTTATAGTCTGTGCATAGCAAAGAGATTGGGCGCCAGTTTTTAATATAGAGCAAGTCTCCTTTCTTTGGAATGAGGGTGAGAATAGCCCGTCGGCAACTCTGAGGGAGCTCTCCAAGCTGGCAGCTTGCGTTCAAGGTGTTGAGGAGTTCGGGACCCAGTAGATGCCAGAATTTATTATAAAATTCAGTTGTGAGTCCGTCCAATCCGGGCGCTTTCCCAACAGCAAGGCTGTGCAGAGCGGCGCCAAGTTCGTCCAAGGTAATGGGCCCCTCCAGGTAGGAACGTCCACCCTCACACAACACTGGCAGCCCTACGGAGATAGAGGCGACACTGACGGGATTTATTTGCTCCATCGAGTATATTTTCGAGAAATATTCCTTTGTGAAAAGTTTAATAACTGATTGGTTGAAAGTGATGGATGAGTCTGCCAAACGCAGTTGAGAGAGCTGTTTGTTCGGGAGGCGTTTCTCTAAGGAAAAAAAATACTTAGTTGGTATGTCTGTCTCGTTAAGGTGCTGCACCCTCATCCGAACTAGGGCACCACGTGCATTCCTCTCAGTTATTTCTTTCAATAAAGACTGTTTTTCGGTTAAGGCTCTTTGCACATTATTATTTTGTCCTGTGACCCTCTGAAGATGTAAAATCTCTGATTGCAATAATTTCCTTGCTTCATAATCAGCCCTTTTTGAGAAGCTCTGGTATTGTTGGCAGAAGCCTTTGATTTGGGTTTTTACTAGATCCCACCACACCAGTGGGTTAACAGAACAGCTTAGCTTCCGTTCCAAGAGATCTGTCCAGAAAGATTCAAAAGCCTGAATAAAGTTGAAGTCTTCTATTAAACTGTTGTTGAACTTCCAGTGAGAACTCCCTGGACAAGGTTTCGAGAGTTGAACGAATGCTCGAGCTAGGAAGTGATCGGAGAAACCGGAAGGCACGATGTCAGATTTGCAAACTCCATGTAACAGGTGAGAATTTACATAAATGCGATCAAGCCTCGCAAGTGAGATGTGGTTGTTGGAACAACGACACCATGTGTAGGATTGTTCGGAAGGGTGTTGCAAGCGCCAGACATCATGGAGATTATATTTTGCGATGATATTTGCAAAGAGTTTTGCGGTACATGGTTGAGGTTCCGGCCCGTTTCGGTCGCATGAGGCATTAACAGTACAGTTAAAATCGCCACCAATAATTAGACAAGTCTGCAGATCCAGTGTTTGGAGGAACTTTCTCAGTTCAGCAAAGAAGGAGATCCGCTCACCATTTTTGCTTGGAGCATACACATTAAGGATTGTAAACTTGACCTGATTGAGATAGAAGGTCACAGAGGCAAGATGGCCATCAATGATATTCGCAAATTGAAGCGAGGATGGTTGGAAATGTTTCCCTAAGACAAACATGATTCCTGCCTTAGACGAGGAGCTGTTACTAAAGAAACACTCCTTATCCATAATGAGCCGCCACTGGGCCTGAACAGATCTGACAGCGTGGGTCTCCTGCAACAACGCTATGTCGAGACCGTTTGCGTTTATCAGCTGCTTGATCTGGATCTGGCGGAGTGAACTTCCACCACCATTGACATTTACTGTTCCAATCTTGAAACTCACCATGAATTAACTTAGAGTCTTTTTCGTCTTGGCGATCAATTTTCTTAAACGGTGACAATGTGTCTGAGGAAAGTTGAATAAGTCAGGCCTGCGTATAATAGCCTGAGCACACTCAAGGAAGGACGGTAAATCGGGAAAGTATTCTGTTAGGTTTATACTGCGTTTCCTGTACGTATTTTGCAAGAAAAGTCGTATTTGTTCAGGGGAAGTAGGACCTAGACTGGTAGGTTTCTCCATTGCTTCCACCTGGCTGTTTGCTTCCTCCAGGTCAGATTCGTCGGAGTCAGTTTTAATTTCCGAATCACACAAGCTTGTATAATCCTGCATGTCGCTGCTGTCATCAATATTGGCACACGGACCTGCACTAGTTGTAACATCTGTGTGCTCTCCCACCGTGGGAACATTGCTTTGAGGAATAACAGCAATAATCTGTGGATTTTGTGAAACAGAAACAGCATCAGCAGATGCAGCGATGTTGCTTCCCCCGACTGCAACAACCTCCGATGGTGTGGCGGTATCTAGCAGAATAGGAGTCTCTTGCAAGATATTGATTCCTGCGATTCCAGCTTCACCCGGTGATGAAGTGAGAGCAGTAACTGGGACAGTTTCGCTATTTTCTGCTGGCGGGAATTCAGCATCATCATGCTCAGGATTAACATTTTCCAAAGTGACAGCAAGTTCATCACCAGTGGCCTCGGCAGGTTCATCACCAATGGTCTCAGCAGGTTCATCACCAGTGGTCTCGGCAGGTTCATCACCAGTGGTCTCGGCAGGTTCATCACCAATGGTCTCAGCAGGTTCATCATCCATGGTCTCGACAGGTTCATCACCAGTGGTCTCAGCAGGTTCATCACCAGTGGTCTCAGCAAAATCATCAGAGGACTTTCCAATAGCCGAGTCCGTAACAGGTGAGACGATTCCATTTGATTTGTTAACAGGTAAACCAGTCCCTGCATGTGGAACGTCTATGTCCTCACATGAAAGGGGGCCGAACTTGTTGGCTGTAGGTACAGGGTTTGTCCCAGGTAAGCCTTGTAGAGTGGCATCGGTCACGACTGGGGGGGTGTTACCGACAGGTTGCTTATTGTTAAATGCTGCCTTTTTCTGAGTTAAATGACCGTCGGGAAGGGTCTTTCTCTTTCTTGACGGAACAATGGTGAAACCATCCCCGACGTTCGTTGTGCTGTTTGGATCATCGGGATGGGAAGGCTGAGCGTTATTGCCGGACATGGAAGATGTTCCCTTCACAGCCGAAGCAAAAGATGAAGAAGAAGAACCCTTGTTGTTTACGTGGTTTGTCCCATCGTTCGACGAAGCCGTTTTTGGGCAAGAGCGTTTCAGGTGTCCGAATTTACCACATTCAAAACATTTCAAGGTATCAGTGGTTACGTATAATTGGTAATCATGATTATCAATTTTGAATTTCAAAACAATGTTCAGCGTTCTTTCGACGTTAGAAGGAGGAAGTACAAGATAAGCTTGTCTCCTGAAAGACATCACATGTTTAGCCCGGTCGTCCTGGCAACGTAAAGGTAACATCGTGACATGCGAAACCACAGTACCATAACGAGATAGTTCGGAGACCAGTCTCTCGTTCTTCAGGAATGGAGGACAGTTCGAGATGATGACCTTAACGGCTGGAGTGTCGAGAGGGGACACGAGTACGAAATGTCCGTCATCTGTCGATAATCCTGTACGTACAATCTCGTGAACCAGTTCAGCCTCGGATACGAAAATAACGACACGTTTGTTCATTCGTGAGGCCGCGCGAACTTTATCAATACCGATTATGTTGCCCACAGCGATAACGAGGTCTTCGACACTGACCTCGTTCGGTGGGACACAAACAACGCCATGTCTACGAGTTAACGCTTCATATGCTGCGTAACGCGAAAACGAGGTCATAATTTACAGGGGACGAGGGGGGGGGGGGTGGGACAGGGGACGAGGGGGGGGGGGACGAGGGGGGGGGACGAGGGACGGGGGACGAGGGACGGGGGAAGAGGGACGAGGGACGAAGGACGAGGGACGGGGGACGGGGGCGAGGGACGGGGGACGGGGGGGGCGGGGGGGGACGAGGACGGGAGAGTGAATATCGCTCTCGAACAGTGATTAATTAATTACGAGCCGAGACAGATTTTCAAAGGCGAAAAACAAACACAGCTGGTGGAGAAAAAAGCGATCAGCCGGAGGACGGGATGGGCCGCCGATTAATGCAAAAGTTATCCACAAACAGCTGCGGGCTCTCTTTCTCTCTCTCAGAAACAGAAAAGGAAACAAAGGACACGGAGTGAAATATAAATACAAACGAGGTAAGAAAAGGGAATCGAGGAGGGAAAAGGGAGGCAGAGGGGGATGGGGGAGGCCGAAGCCCCGAAGTGTTGGGTCTGATCAAAGGGGAGGGGTTGGGGCACAAATGCAGAGTAAGGATGTAAAGATAAACGAACAGGGGGAAGGAAAAGGTGAGATACGACGTGGAAAGGGACAAAAGAGTAGAACAGCAGAGCAGCTCGTACCTCACCACACATGCACAGCCACCATCTTGCCGCGCCCAAACACACCGACAGCCAGCAGAGGGCGCGCGAGAGAGAGAGAGAGAGAGAAAGAGAGAGAAAGAAAGAGAGATAGATAGATATGGGTGGGGACATTATATTTTGAAGCAAACACAGAATTGAGGCATTTGGCCTTCTCACCAGCACAGTCAGCTGTGGTTTAATTTGAAGTAAGGGAAGGAATGGGAGGAGAGCATACACCAGAGACAGACTTAACAAGACGCTATCAGGTTTTCGAGGAGGGAGACAAGTTTGAAAGTTCAATCTTGAGGTTAGACAGATGTTGTTTTCTGGCTGTCCTGAAAGTGGTAAATTAACACACATCATGTATTGGTGCTTAATGTAAATTAACACATATCATGTGTCGGTGTATAAATTAAATTAACACATATCATGTAACGGTGTATAATGTAGATTAACACACATCATGTATCGGTCTACAGTATAATGTAAATGAACACACATCATGTATCGGTCTACTGTATAATGTAAATTAACACACATCATGTATCGGTGTATAATGTAAATTAGCACACATCATGTATTTGTGTATAATGTAAATTAACACGTCATGTATTGGTGTATGATGTAAATTAACACACGTCATGTATTTGTGTATAATGTAAATTAACACATCATGTATTGGTGTATGATGTAAATTAACACACATGTATCGGTGTGTAATGTTAATTAACACATCATTTATCGGTGTTTAATGTTAATTGACACATCATGTATCGGTGTATAATGGTAAATTAACACATCATGTATCGGTGTATAATGGTGAATTAACACACGTGATATCTCGGTGGACATATAATGGTAAAATAAAACACGGCATGTATCGGTGTATGATGTAAATTAACACACATCAGGTATTTGTGTATAATGTAAATTAACACATGTCATGTATTTGTGTATGATGTAAATTAACACACGTCATGTTCCGGTGTACAATGTAAATTAACACTCATCATGCAACAGTGCATAATGTAAATTAACGCACATCGTGTATTGGTGCATAATGTAAATTATGCACAGCATGTATCAGTGTATAATGTAAATTAACACACATCATGTGTCGGTGTATAATGTAGATTATCATACATCATGTATTGATGCATAATGTAAATAAACACACATCATATATTGGTGTCTAATGTAAATGAACACACATCATGTATCGGTGTATAACGGTAAATTAACACACATCATGTGTCGATGTATAATGTAAATTAACACACATCATGTATTGGTGCATAATGTAAATTAACACACATCATGTATCGGTGTATAACGGTAAATTAACACACATCATGTGTCGATGTATAATGTAAATTAACACACATCATGTATTGGTGCATAATGTAAATTAACACACATCATGTGTTGGTGTATAATGTAAATTAACACACATCATGTATCAGTGTATAACGGTAAATTAACACACATCATGTGTCGATGTATAATGTAAATTAACACACATCATGTATCGGTGTATCACGGTAAATTAACACACATCATGTGTCGATGTATAATGTAAATTAACACACATCATGTATTTGTGCATAATGTAAATAAACACGCATCATGTATCGCTGTCTAATGTAAATGAACACACATCATGTGTCGATGTATAATGTAAATTAACACACATCATGTATTGGTGCATAATGTAAATTAACACACATCATGTGTTGGTGTATAATGTAAATTAACACACATCATGTATCGGTGTATAACGGTAAATTAACACACATCATGTGTCGATGTATAATGTAAATTAACACACATCATGTATCGGTGTATAATGTAGATTAACTCACATCATGTGTCGGTGTCTAATGTAAATTAACACACATCATGTATCAGTGTATAACGGTAAATTAACACACATCATGTATTGGTGCATAATGTAAATAAACACGCATCATGTATCAGTGTATAACGGTAAATTAACACACATCATGTGTCGATGTATAATGTAAATTAACACACATCATGTATTGGTGCATAATGTAAATTAACACACATCATGTGTTGGTGTATAATGTAAATGAACACACATCATGGTTCGGTGTCTAATGTAAATCAACACACATCATGTATCGGTGTCTAATATAAATTAACACACATCATGTATCAGTGTCTAATGTAAGTTAACACACATTATGTATCGGTGTCTAATGTAAATTAACACACATCATGTATCAGTGTCTAATGTAAATTAACACACATCATGTATCGGTGTCTAATGTAAATTAACACACATCATGTATCAGTGTCTAATGTAAATTAATACACATCATGTATCGGTGTCTAATGTAAATTAACACATATCATGTATCAGTGTATAACGGTAAATTAACACGCATCATGCATCAGTAGGTATATGGTGCTTAGATAACACGATTATAGATTCAAACTTATTCATACGTAAGAGACTTCGCTGCATTAGGGTTGCAGCCATTTCCACATAATATAAGCATTAATGACCCATCTTGATATATAGATGTAGAAATGCAGCGGAAGCACAACTATGTACTGTATATATATAATATATATATATATATAAATATATATATATATATATATATATATATATATGTATATATATATATATATATATATATATATATATATATATATATATATATATATTGGGAGAAGGTAGGGATGGCAAAAGGAGGGTTGTGGGGGCGGCAAGTCAAACACGCCTCTCCGTCTTGCCATCACACATATCGATTTTTCCACTGACTAATAGGCCTGACAGAAATGTTATTTTCCAGGGACGGATGGCTGCGGACATGCGGCACGTCCTGGCCAGCGCAAATAAGTCATAGCACGTAGTTGCTGCAGGTGAAACGGGCTCCGCGAGCAAATCGATACCATGGAAAGTCCATTTCGGAGCGCCAGGGCCGGTGGGGTTTTCGCTGCGTTTTTGCCACTGCGGGTTATACACGGGCGGCGCGGCAAGAGTGTTGACTTGTGTTTGCTTTGCTGTTGCACTATATACGGACATTCCATTAAGCGCCCACTGAATTAAAACAGCTCCCCTACATCTTGGCGTGCTCTGAGCACGAGGTACCACTGACACACAGACGTTGCGTTGCTTCACCTGTGGCTGGAGAATCTTATCCGCGCCACGTTTCACCTCCAAGGTGAGCGTCCTTGAATACTCCATCAAGTTCAGGTGGTCATCATCATTGCTGTCGTTGTTTGACTTGCTGAGCTCGTGACACAGAGCTCCAATTTTGCTGCTGGACAGGACCGTGGATAATGGAACCAGAGTTACTCAGCCTCCAACACTCTGACGTCACAGTGAGAATCCCATCACAGCATGGTTTGTTGATGGATACATATAGCATCGGACAAATACAAAGACTTGTGCCACGAGTTTAACAATTGTATTAGTCCAAATGTCCTTTGACATTTGGAATCCAATAGAGTGTGGAAGGTTGCTATGAATGTCCTTTGACAGTATAATGGCAGGGACAGCTGGAAAGTCCTCAATCCTCAACCCCCCCCCCCCCCAAATCCTCGACCCCCTTTCCCAACTCTGTCCCTTCTCTGCTCTCAAGTCCTCAACCCACCCCAAAAACTTCAACTCCCATTTCCCATCTCTGTTAATCATTTAATTAAGTTCTGCGACCTGGATGAATGCCGTGATGATGGCATCACAATGATGTCATGACCGCAGCCACAAATGGACCTCTCCCAGTGCATAGATCAACTCGCTGAATTACTAAAACCAAACATGGGCTTATTAAACTACAACAACCAAACTTTAACTCATACATAGTGCATAGACATATATATATATATATATAATTTTTATTTATTTATTACAGTTGCGGGGTTTGGGGTTTACCACGATGGGGCTTCTTGGGCTCCTCCAGACGACTGGTCCTGATGCCACCAGTCACGGATAACTCCGCGGTCCGGTGGGTTGCTTATCAACCACGACCGTCAATCAGACGACCAAATATCCCAGGGTCCTCTGTCTGACACTGTTTAGCTGGGGGTGATGTGGCCAACCTAACCGGGGATCGTGCTCTCACTACTTGATTGTGATAGAGTCCATTACAACTCTGTAGGATTGCAGCCAATACTGGGAGAGAATGTAATTCTCAATTTTATAGACCAGTCCACCAGTAGAGGGAACATCCTCGGTCACGTGTTTCGGCTTGTTGGCCTTTGTCAGCGGGAGAACAGAAGTTCCTTCTCAGTTTCTGGTGATCCAATTCCATTTCCCAAAATGCAAACTATTTTCAAATCTCGTCAATCGGATGAAAATTGGTAATTTTATGTGACCTTTACCCCAGGACCTTTTGACCTAAAACAACAGGCTTCAGTGAAACAATATGCAAACCCTGTTCGAATTTAGAGTCAATTGGATGAAAATTTACTTTTCATTAAGCGACATTGATATTTGACGTTTTGATCTCAAAAACAACTATAAAGCATATGTAAATGTAAAGCCCATCCATGTCCGCTTTGCATTCAGACTTCTTCAGTATGCCAAATATGACGAAAACAGCCAAAAACTAGAAGGGCACTCAGTAGAGCACATACCTCCACCACACAATGCCTGATCCAGTAGAGCATATCGGGCCCAATAAATTTTTGAAATATCATGCTATGTATCGTTTTTGGCCCCATCTCTCTCAATGGTGAAGAATCACTTAGGAAATAAAAAATTAACTCTCGTTTCCGGATCCAGATTTGGATCTTCACCAAAATGGAATCAATTATTCCGGGGCATACAACCAACCCGTCCACCAAGTTTCGTCCGAATCCATCCATAACATTTTTAGATATCATGCTATATATCGGTTTTAGCCTCATCACTCTCAATTGCGAAGAATCACTAAAAAAAATATCCGATCCAGATTCGGATCTTCACCAAAATCGAATCAATGTGTCCTTGTCATACACCCAATGTGTCCACCAAATCTCATCCGAATGTGCCCACAACTTCTTGAAATATCCTGTACACAAACAGACAGACAGGAGTGAAACCTCCATCCACCTTTGGTGATGGAGGAAAAAATACAAAAAAAGAAATTGACGATTTTAGGTGACCTTGATATTTTGACCACAACAATTAAATAATACTAGTCTATTTGGTGAAACGAACTAAATAATACTTGTTTATCTTGTTAAACTAACTAAATAATACTTGTGTATCTGGTTAAACTAACTGAATAATACATGTTTATCTGGTTAAACTAACTAAATAATACTTGTGAATCTGGTTGAACTAACAAAATAATACTTGTTTATCTGGTTAAACTAACTAAATAATACTTGTGAATCTGGTTGAACAAAATATACAATACTTACAAATCTGGTTAAACTATTAAATAATACTTGTTTATCTGGCTGAACGAACTAAATAATAATTGATTAACTGGTTAAACTATTTAATAATACTTGCTTATCTGGTTAAACTATTCAATAATACTTGCTTATCTGGTTAAACTAACCAAATAATACTTGTGAATCTGGTTAAACTAACTAAATAATACTTGTGAATCTGGTAAAACTATTCAATAATACTTGTTTATCTGCTTAAACTAATGAAACAATACTCGTGAATCTGGTTAAACTATTTAATAGTACTTGTTTATTTGGTGAAACGAACTAAATAATACTTGTGAGTCTGTTTAAACAATTCAATAATACTTGCTTATCTGGTGAAACTATTTAATAATACTTGCTTATCTGGTTAAACTAACTAAATAATACTTGTGAATGTGGTTAAACTATTCAATAATACTTGTTTATCTGCTTAAACTAACGAAACAATACTCGTGAATCTAGTTAAACTATTGAATAATACTTGTTTATTTGGTGAAACGAACTAAATAATACTTGTGAATCTGGTGAAACTATTTAATAATACTTGTTTATTTGGTGAAACGAACTAAATAATACTTGTGAATCTGGTGAAACTATTTAATAATACTTGTTTATTTGGTGAAACTAACTAAATAATACTTGTTTATCTGGTTAAACAAACAAAACAATACTCGTGAATCTGGTTAAACTATTTAATAATACTTGTTTATTTGGTGAAACTAACTAAATAATACTTGTGAATCTGGTTAAACTATTTAATAATACTTGTTTATTTGGTGAAACTACGAAATAATACTTGTTTATCTGGTTAAACAAACTAAACAATACTCGTGAATCTGGTTAAACTATTTAATAATACTTGTTTATTTGGTGAAACGAACTAAATAATACTTGTGTATCTGGTTAAACTATTTAATAATACTTGTTTATTTGGTGAAACTACGAAATAATACTTGTTTATCTGGTTAAACAAACTAAACAATACTCGTGAATCTGGTTAAACTATTTAATAATACTTGTTTATTTGGTGAAACGAACTAAATAATACTTGTGAATCTGGTTAAACTATTTAATAATACTAGTTTATTTGGTGAAACTAATAAATAATACTTGTTTATCTGGTTAAACTAACTAAATAATACTTGTGAGTCTGGTTAAACTATTCAATAATACTTGTTTATCTGCATAAACTAACGAAACAATACTCGTGAATCTGTTTAAACTATTTAATAGTACTTGTTTATTTGGTGTAACAAACTAAATAATACTTGTGAGTCTGTTTAAACAATTCAATAATACTTGCTTATCTGGTTAAACTAACTAAATAATACTTGTGAATCTGGTTAAACTAACTAAATAATACTTGTGAATGTGGTTAAACGATTCAATAATACTTGTTTATCTGCTTAAACTAACTAAACAATACTCGTGAATCTGGTTAAACTATTGAATAATACTTGTTTATTTGGTGAAACTACTAAATAATACTTGTTTATCTGGTTAAACAAACTAAATAATACTTGTGAGTCTGATTAAACTATTCAATGATACTTGTTTATCTGCTTAAACTTACTAAACAATACTCGTGAATCTGGTTAAACTATTTAATAATACTTGTTTATTTGGTGAAACGAATAAATAATACTTGTTTATCTGGTTAAACTAACTAAATAATACTTGTGAGTCTGGTTAAACTATTCAATAATAATTGTTTATCTGCTTAACCGTACTAAACAATACTCGTGAATCTGGTTAAACTATTCAATAATACTTGTTTATCTGCATAAACGAACTAAACAATACTCGTGAATCTGGTTAAACTATTTAATAGTACTTGTTTATTTGGTGTAACAAACTAAATAATACTTGTGAGTCTGGTTAAACTATTTAATAATACTTGCTTATCTGGTTAAACTATAATAAATAATATTTGTTTATCTGGTTAAACCATTTAATAATACTTGTTTATCTGGTTAAACCATTTAATAATACTTGTTTATCTGGTTAACGTTAAACTAACCAAATAATACTTGTTTATCTTGTTAAGCTAACGAAATAATACTTGTTTATCTGGTTAAATTATTTAATAATACTTGTGAGTCTGGTTAAACTAACCAAATAATACTTGTTTATCTGGTTAAACTAACTAAATAATACTTGTTCATCTGGTTAAACTAACTAAATAATACTTGTTTATCTGGTTAAGCTAACTAAATAATACTTGTGAATCTGGTTAAACTACTAGATAATACTCGTTTATCTTGTTTAAAAATTGAATAGCACTCGCGAATATTGTTAAACTTGAGACATCACACCTTTAGTTTACGTGCTATGACAATCTGCGTATGTATTGCTCAGGCCAAGTCACAGTGTCTCCCATATTACTATATATGGTGTTTTCATATGGGATATACATTGTATAATTAATGGTTAAAGTGATTTGTGCGGCAATAATCTTCCCATAAATGCCTGTGTGCTTTTTGTAAACTTTGGGCCGACACTGGGATCCTTCACAAGCAAACAGTTTGCACAGTTCCCGATGAACGCATCACGTGACCATCACCCATCAATCACGCACAGATTTGGCATCAGTTGGGTTTAAATAAAAATTTCATGAGACAGATAAAATAGCAAATGATGCATTTCTTTTACGTCTTGTTCACCCGAAACATTGATTCCGAGATGAATGTCGGCCATCTTGGAGGCTTTTAATCAATCTGGACTTATTCGTCCTGGTAATTATTGCTCTGGGGGATGCCCCAGGACAATCCATCACGTGATGGCTTATCCTGACTCTCACGTCTCGTCCACGCTATCCTGGCTCTCACGTCTCGTCCACGCTATCCTGGCTCTCACGTCTCGTCCACGCTATCCTGGCTCTCACGTCTCGTCCACGCTATCCTGACTCTCACGTCTCGTCCACGCTATCCTGGCTCTCACGTCTCGTCCACGCTATCCTGGCTCTCACGTCTCGTCCACGCTATCCTGGCTCTCACGTCTCGTCCACGCTATCCTGGCTCTCACGTCTCGTCCACGCTATCCTGGCTCACACGTCACGTCCACGCTATCCTGGCTCACACGTCTCGTCCACGCTATCCTGGCTCACACGTCTCGTCCACGCTATCCTGGCTCACACGTCTCGTCCACGCTATCCTGGCTCTCACGTCTCGTCCACGCTATCTTGGCTCTCACGTCTCGTCCACGCTATCTTGGCTCTCACGTCTCGTCCACGCTATCTTGGCTCTCACGTCTCGTCCACGCTATCCTGGCTCACACGTCACGTCCACGCTATCCTGGCTCACACGTCACGTCCACGCTATCCTGGCTCACACGTCTCGTCCACGCTATCCTGGCTCACACGTCTCGTCCACGCTATCCTGGCTCTCACGTCTCGTCCACGCTATCCTGGCTCACACGTCACGTGCTCGCCATCCTGGCTCTCACGCCTCGCCCTCGCTTATCCTGGCTCACACGTCACGTGCTCGCCACCCTGGCTCTCACGTCTCCACGCTATCCTGGCTCACACGTCACGTGCTCGCCATCCTGGCTCTCACGTCTCGTCCTCGCTATCCTAGCTCTCACGTCTCGTCCACGCTATCCTCGCTCACACGTCACGTGCTCGCCATCCTGGCTCTCACGTCTCGTCCACGCTATCTTGGCTCACACGTCACGTGCTCGCCATCCTGGCTCTCACGTCTCATCCTCGCTATCCTGGCTCTCACGTCTCGTCCACGCTATCCTCGCTCACACGTCACGTGCTCGCCATCCTGCCTCTCACGTCTCGTCCACGCTATCCTGGCTCACACGTCACGTGCTCGCCATCCTGGCTCTCACGTCTCCACGCTATCCTGGCTCACACGTCACGTGCTCGCCATCCTGGCTCTCACGTCTCATCCTCGCTATCCTGGTTCTCACGTCTCGTCCACGCTATCCTCGCTCACACGTCACGTGCTCGCCATCCTGGCTCTCACGTCTCGTCCTCGCTATCCTGGCTCTCACGTCTCGTCCACGCTATCCTCGCTCACACGTCTCATCCTCGCTATCCTGGCTCTCACGTCACGTCCACGCTATCCTGGCTCACGTCTCGTCCACGCTATCCTGGCTCACACGTCTCGTCCACGCTATCCTGGCTCACGTCTCGTCCACGCTATCCTGGCTCACACGTCTCGTCCACGCTATCCTGGCTCACGTCACGTGCTCGCTATCCTGGCTCTCACGTCTCGCCCTCGCTTATCCTGGCTCTCACGTCTCGTCCACGCTATCCTGGCTCACGTCTCGTCCACGCTATCCTGGCTCTCACGTCACGTGCTCGCTATCCTGGCTCTCACATCACGTGCTCGCTATCCTGGCTCTCACGTCATGTGCTCGCTAATCCTGGCTCTCATGTCACGTGCTCGCTTATCCTGGCTCACGTCACGTGCTCGCTTATCCTGGCTCACGTCACGTGCTCGCTTATCCTGGCTCACGTCACGTGCTCGCTTATCCTGGCTCACGTCACGTGCTCGCTTATCCTGGCTCACGTCACGTGCTCGCTAATCATAGCTCTCACGTCTCGTCCACGCTATCCTGGCTATCACGTCTCGTCCACGCTATCCTGGCTCTCACGTCTCATCCTCGCTTATCCTGGCTCTCACGTCTCATCCTCGCTTATCCTGGCTCTCACGTCTCATCCTCGCTTATCCTGGCTCTCACGTCTCGTCCACGCTATCCTGGCTCACACGTCACGTCCTCGCTATCCTGGCTCTCACGTCTCGTCCACGCTATCCTGGCTCTCACGTCTCGTCCACGCTATCCTGGCTCTCACGTCTCGTCCACGCTATCCTGGCTCTCATGTCTCGTCCACGCTATCCTGGCTCTCACGTCTCGTCCACGCTATCCTGGCTCTCACGTCTCGTCCACGCTATCCTGGCTCTCACGTCTCGTCCACGCTATCTTGGCTCTCACGTCTCGTCCACGCTATCCTGGCTCTCACGTCTCGTCCACGCTATCCTGGCTCTCACGTCTCGTCCACGCTATCCTGGCTCTCACGTCTCGTCCACGCTATCCTGGCTCTCACGTCTCGTCCACGCTATCCTGGCTCTCACGTCTCGTCCACGCTATCCTGGCTCTCATGTCTCGTCCACGCTATCCTGGCTCTCACGTCTCGTCCACGCTATCCTGGCTCTCACGTCTCGTCCACGCTATCCTGGCTCTCACGTCTCGTCCACGCTATCTTGGCTCTCACGTCTCGTCCACGCTATCCTGGCTCTCACGTCTCGTCCACGCTATCCTGGCTCTCACGTCTCGCCCTTGCTTATCCTGGCTATCACGTCTCGTCCACGCTATCCTGGCTCTCACGTCTCATCCTCGCTTATCCTGGCTCTCACGTCTCATCCTCGCTTATCCTGGCTCTCACGTCTCATCCTCGCTTATCCTGGCTCTCACGTCTCGTCCACGCTATCCTGGCTCACACGTCACGTCCTCGCTATCCTGGCTCTCACGTCTCGTCCACGCTATCCTGGCTCTCACGTCTCGTCCACGCTATCCTGGCTCTCACGTCTCGTCCACGCTATCCTGGCTCTCATGTCTCGTCCACGCTATCCTGGCTCTCACGTCTCGTCCACGCTATCCTGGCTCTCACGTCTCGTCCACGCTATCCTGGCTCTCACGTCTCGTCCACGCTATCTTGGCTCTCACGTCTCGTCCACGCTATCCTGGCTCTCACGTCTCGTCCACGCTATCCTGGCTCTCACGTCTCGTCCACGCTATCCTGGCTCTCACGTCTCGTCCACGCTATCCTGGCTCTCACGTCTCGTCCACGCTATCCTGGCTCTCACGTCTCGTCCACGCTATCCTGGCTCACACGTCACGTCCACGCTATCCTGGCTCACACGTCACGTCCACGCTATCCTGGCTCACACGTCTCGTCCACGCTATCCTGGCTCACACGTCTCGTCCACGCTATCCTGGCTCTCACGTCTCGTCCACGCTATCCTGGCTCACACGTCACGTGCTCGCCATCCTGGCTCTCACGCCTCGCCCTCGCTTATCCTGGCTCACACGTCACGTGCTCGCCATCCTGGCTCTCACACCTCGCCCTCGCTTATCCTGGCTCTCACGTCTCCACGCTATCCTGGCTCTCACGTCTCGTCCTCGCTATCCTGGCTCTCACGTCTCGTCCACGCTATCCTCGCTCACACGTCACGTGCTCGCCATCCTGGCTCTCACGTCTCGTCCACGCTATCCTGGCTCACACGTCACGTGCTCGCCATCCTGGCTCTCATGTCTCATCCTCGCTATCCTGGCTCTCACGTCTCGTCCACGCTATCCTCGCTCACACGTCACGTGCTCGCCATCCTGCCTCTCACGTCTCGTCCACGCTATCCTGGCTCACACGTCACGTGCTCGCCATCCTGGCTCTCACGTCTCCACGCTATCCTGGCTCACACGTCACGTGCTCGCCATCCTGGCTCTCACGTCTCATCCTCGCTATCCTGGCTCTCACGTCTCGTCCACGCTATCCTCGCTCACACGTCACGTGCTCGCCATCCTGGCTCTCACGTCTCGTCCTCGCTATCCTGGCTCTCACGTCTCGTCCACGCTATCCTCGCTCACACGTCTCATCCTCGCTATCCTGGCTCTCACGTCACGTCCACGCTATCCTGGCTCTCACGTCTCGTCCTCGCTATCCTGGCTCTCACGTCTCGTCCACGCTATCCTCGCTCACACGTCTCATCCTCGCTATCCTGGCTCTCACGTCACGTCCACGCTATCCTGGCTCACGTCTTGTTCACGCTATCCTGGCTCACGTCTCGTCCACGCTATCCTGGCTCACACGTCTCATCCACGCTATCCTGGCTCACACGTCACGTGCTCGCTATCCTGGCTCTCACGTCTCATCCACGCTATCCTGGCTCTCACGTCTCGTCCTCGCTTATCCTGGCTCTCACGTCTCGTCCTCGCTTATCCTGGCTATCACGTCTCGTCCACGCTATCCGTGCTCTCACGTCTCGTCCTCGCTATCCTGGCTCTCACATCTCGTCCACGCTATCCTGGCTCTCACGTATCGTCCTCGCTTATCCTGGCTCTCACGTCTCGTCCTCGCTTATCCTGGCTCACGTCACATGCTCGTTTATCTTGGCTCATGTCACGTGCTCGCTTATCCTGGCTCACGTCACGTGCTCGCTTATCCTGGCTCACGTCACGTGCTCGCTTATCCTGGCTCATGTCACGTGCTCGCTTATCCTGGCTCTCACGTCACGTGCTCGCTAATCATAGCTCTCACGTCTCGTCCACGCTATCCTGGCTATCACGTCTCGTCCACGCTATACTGGCTCTCACGTCTCGGCCTCGCTTATCCTGGCTCTCACGTCTCGTCCTCGCTATCCTGCCTCTCACGTCTCGTCCTCACTTATCCTGGCTCTCACGTCTCGTCCACGCTATCCTGGCTCTCACGTCTCGTCCACGCTATCCTGGCTCACACGTCACGTGCTCGCCATCCTGGCTCTCACGCCTCGCCCTCGCTTATCCTGGCTCTCACGTCTCCACGCTATCCTGGCTCACAAGTCACGTGCTCGCCATCCTGGCTCTCACGTCTCGTCCATGCTATCCTGGCTCACACGTCACGTGCTCGCCATCCTGGCTCTCACGTCTCATCCTCGCTATCCTGGCTCTCACGTCTCCACGCTATCCTGGCTCACACGTCACGTGCTCGCCATCCTGGCTCTCACGTCTCGTCCACGCTATCCTGGCTCACACGTCACGTGCTCGCCATCCTGGCTCACACGTCACGTGCTCGCCATCCTGGCTCTCACGTCTCATCCTCGCTATCCTGGCTCTCACGTCTCGTCCACGCTATCCTGGCTCACACGTCACGTGCTCGCCATCCTGGCTCTCATGTCTCGTCCATGCTATCCTGGCTCTCACGTCTCGTCCACGCTATCCTGGCTCACACGTCACGTGCTCGCCATCCTGGCTCTCACATCTCGCCCTCGCTTATCCTGGCTCTCACGTCTCGTTCACGCTATCCTGGCTCACGTCTCGTCCACGCTATCCTGGCTCACACGTCCCGTCCACGCTATCCTGGCTCACGTCACGTGCTCGCTATCCTGGCTCTCACGTCTCGCCCTTGCTTATCCTGGCTCTCACGTCTCGTCCACGCTATCCTGGCTCACGTCTCGTCCACGCTATCCTGGCTCTCACGTCACGTGCTCGCTATCCTGGCTCTCACGTCTCGTCCACGCTATCCTGGCTCTCACATCACGTGCTCGCTATCCTGGCTCTCACGTCATGTGCTCGCTAATCCTGGCTCTCATGTCACGTGCTCGCTTATCCTGGCTCACGTCACGTGCTCGCTTATCCTGGCTCACGTCACGTGCTCGCTTATCCTGGCTCACGTCACGTGCTCGCTTATCCTGGCTCACGTCACGTGGTCGCTTATCCTGGCTCACGTCACGTGCTCGCTTATCCTGGCTCTCACGTCACGTGCTCGCTAATCATAGCTCTCACGTCTCGTCCTCGCTATCCTGCCTCTCACATCTCGTCCTCGCTTATCCTGGCTCTCACGTCTCGTCCACGCTATCCTGGCTCTCACGTCTCGTCCTCGCTTATCCTGGCTCTCACGTCTCGTCCTCGCTTATCCTGGCTATCACGTCTCGTCCACGCTATCCGTGCTCTCACGTCTCGTCCTCCTCCTCTCATGAGCACGTCACGTGCTCGCTTATCCTGGCTCTCACGTCATGTGCTCACGTATCCTGGCTCTCACGTTACGTGCTCGTTTATCCTGGCTCTCACGTCTCTTCCACGCTATCTTGGCTCTCACGTCTCGTCCCCGCTTATCCTGGCTCTCACGTCACGTGCTCGCGTATCCTGGCTCTCACGTCTCGTCCACGCTAACCTGGCTCTCACGTCATGTGCTCACGTATCCTGGCTCTCACGTTACGTGCTCGTTTATCCTGGCTCTCACGTCACGTCCACGCTATCTTGGCTCTCACATCACGTCCACGCTAACCTGGCTCTCACGTCATGTGCTCACGTATCCTGGCTCTCACGTTACGTGCTCGTTTATCCTGGCTCTCACGTCACGTCCACGCTATCCTGGCTCTCACGTCTCGTCCACGCTATCCTGGCTCACACGTCACGTGCCCGCCATCCTGGCTCTCACGTCTCATCCTCGCTATCCTGGCTCTCACGTCTCCACGCTATCCTGGCTCACACGTCACGTGCTCGCCATTCTGGCTCTCACGTCTCGTCCACGCTATCCTGGCTCACACGTCACGTGCTTGCCATCCTGGCTCACACGTCACGTGCTCGCCATCCTGGCTCTCATGTCTCATCCTCGCTATCCTGGCTCTCACGTCTCGTCCACGCTATCCTCGCTCACACGTCACGTGCTCGCCATCCTGCCTCTCACGTCTCGTCCACGCTATCCTGGCTCACACGTCACGTGCTCGCCATCCTGGCTCTCACGTCTCCACGCTATCCTGGCTCACACGTCACGTGCTCGCCATCCTGGCTCTCACGTCTCATCCTCGCTATCCTGGCTCTCACGTCTCGTCCACGCTATCCTCGCTCACACGTCACGTGCTCGCCATCCTGGCTCTCACGTCTCGTCCTCGCTATCCTCGCTCACACGTCTCATCCTCGCTATCCTGGCTCTCACGTCACGTCCACGCTATCCTGGCTCTCACGTCTCGTCCTCGCTATCCTGGCTCTCACGTCTCGTCCACGCTATCCTCGCTCACACGTCTCATCCTCGCTATCCTGGCTCTCACGTCACGTCCACGCTATCCTGGCTCACGTCTTGTTCACGCTATCCTGGCTCACGTCTCGTCCACGCTATCCTGGCTCACACGTCTCATCCACGCTATCCTGGCTCACACGTCACGTGCTCGCTATCCTGGCTCTCACGTCTCATCCACGCTATCCTGGCTCTCACGTCTCGTCCTCGCTTATCCTGGCTCTCACGTCTCGTCCTCGCTTATCCTGGCTATCATGTCTCGTCCACGCTATCCGTGCTCTCACGTCTCGTCCTCGCTATCCTGGCTCTCACATCTCGTCCACGCTATCCTGGCTCTCACGTCTCGTCCTCGCTTATCCTGGCTCTCACGTCTCGTCCTCGCTTATCCTGGCTCACGTCACATGCTCGTTTATCTTGGCTCATGTCACGTGCTCGCTTATCCTGGCTCACGTCACGTGCTCGCTTATCCTGGCTCACGTCACGTGCTCGCTTATCCTGGCTCATGTCACGTGCTCGCTTATCCTGGCTCTCACGTCACGTGCTCGCTAATCATAGCTCTCACGTCTCGTCCTCGCTATCCTGCCTCTCACGTCTCGTCCTCACTTATCCTGGCTCTCACGTCTCGTCCACGCTATCCTGGCTCTCACGTCTCGTCCACGCTATCCTGGCTCACACGTCACGTGCTCGCCATCCTGGCTCTCACGCCTCGCCCTCGCTTATCCTGGCTCTCACGTCTCCACGCTATCCTGGCTCACAAGTCACGTGCTCGCCATCCTGGCTCTCACGTCTCGTCCATGCTATCCTGGCTCACACGTCACGTGCTCGCCATCCTGGCTCTCACGTCTCATCCTCGCTATCCTGGCTCTCACGTCTCCACGCTATCCTGGCTCACACGTCACGTGCTCGCCATCCTGGCTCTCACGTCTCGTCCACGCTATCCTGGCTCACACGTCACGTGCTCGCCATCCTGGCTCACACGTCACGTGCTCGCCATCCTGGCTCTCACGTCTCATCCTCGCTATCCTGGCTCTCACGTCTCGTCCACGCTATCCTGGCTCACACGTCACGTGCTCGCCATCCTGGCTCTCATGTCTCGTCCATGCTATCCTGGCTCTCACGTCTCGTCCACGCTATCCTGGCTCACACGTCACGTGCTCGCCATCCTGGCTCTCACATCTCGCCCTCGCTTATCCTGGCTCTCACGTCTCGTTCACGCTATCCTGGCTCACGTCTCGTCCACGCTATCCTGGCTCACACGTCCCGTCCACGCTATCCTGGCTCACGTCACGTGCTCGCTATCCTGGCTCTCACGTCTCGCCCTTGCTTATCCTGGCTCTCACGTCTCGTCCACGCTATCCTGGCTCACGTCTCGTCCACGCTATCCTGGCTCTCACGTCACGTGCTCGCTATCCTGGCTCTCACGTCTCGTCCACGCTATCCTGGCTCTCACATCACGTGCTCGCTATCCTGGCTCTCACGTCATGTGCTCGCTAATCCTGGCTCTCATGTCACGTGCTCGCTTATCCTGGCTCACGTCACGTGCTCGCTTATCCTGGCTCACGTCACGTGCTCGCTTATCCTGGCTCACGTCACGTGCTCGCTTATCCTGGCTCACGTCACGTGGTCGCTTATCCTTGCTCACGTCACGTGCTCGCTTATCCTGGCTCTCACGTCACGTGCTCGCTAATCATAGCTCTCACGTCTCGTCCTCGCTATCCTGCCTCTCACATCTCGTCCTCGCTTATCCTGGCTCTCACGTCTCGTCCACGCTATCCTGGCTCTCACGTCTCGTCCTCGCTTATCCTGGCTCTCACGTCTCGTCCTCGCTTATCCTGGCTATCACGTCTCGTCCACGCTATCCGTGCTCTCACGTCTCGTCCTCCTCCTCTCATGAGCACGTCACGTGCTCGCTTATCCTGGCTCTCACGTCATGTGCTCACGTATCCTGGCTCTCACGTTACGTGCTCGTTTATCCTGGCTCTCACGTCTCTTCCACGCTATCTTGGCTCTCACGTCTCGTCCCCGCTTATCCTGGCTCTCACGTCACGTGCTCGCGTATCCTGGCTCTCACGTCTCGTCCACGCTAACCTGGCTCTCACGTCATGTGCTCACGTATCCTGGCTCTCACGTTACGTGCTCGTTTATCCTGGCTCTCACGTCACGTCCACGCTATCTTGGCTCTCACATCACGTCCACGCTAACCTGGCTCTCACGTCATGTGCTCACGTATCCTGGCTCTCACGTTACGTGCTCGTTTATCCTGGCTCTCACGTCACGTCCACGCTATCCTGGCTCTCACGTCTCGTCCACGCTATCCTGGCTCACACGTCACGTGCTCGCCATCCTGGCTCTCACGTCTCATCCTCGCTATCCTGGCTCTCACGTCTCCACGCTATCCTGGCTCACACGTCACGTGCTCGCCATTCTGGCTCTCACGTCTCGTCCACGCTATCCTGGCTCACACGTCACGTGCTCGCCATCCTGGCTCACACCTCACGTGCTCGCCATCCTGGCTCTCACGTCTCATCCTCGCTATCCTGGCTCTCACGTCTCGTCCACGCTATCCTGGCTCACACGTCACGTGCTCGCCATCCTGGCTCTCATGTCTCGTCCATGCTATCCTGGCTCTCACGTCTCGTCCACGCTATCCTGGCTCACACGTCACGTGCTCGCCATCCTGGCTCTCACATCTCGCCCTCGCTTATCCTGGCTCTCACGTCTCATCCTCGCTTATCCTGGCTCTCACGTCTCATCCTCGCTTATCCTGGCTCACGTCTCGTCCACGCTATCCTGGCTCACACGTCACGTGCTCGCCATCCTGGCTCTCATGTCTCGTCCATGCTATCCTGGCTCTCACGTCTCGTCCACGCTATCCTGGCTCACACGTCACGTGCTCGCCATCCTGGCTCTCACATCTCGCCCTCGCTTATCCTGGCTCTCACGTCTCATCCTCGCTTATCCTGGCTCTCACGTCTCATCCTCGCTTATCCTGGCTCACGTCTCGTCCACGCTATCCTGGCTCTCACGGCATATGCTCGCTAATCCTGGCTCTCATGTCACGTGCTCACTAATCCTAGCTCTCACGCCTCGTCCACGCTATCCTGGCTCTCACGTCTCATCCTCGCTTATCCTGGCTCTCACGTCTCGTCTTCGCTATCCTGCCTCTCACGTCTCGTCCTCGCTTATCCTGGCTATCACGTCTCGTCCACGCTATCCGTGCTCTCACGTCTCGTCCTCGCTATCCTGGCTCTCACTTCTCGTCCAAGCTATCCTGGCTCTCACGTCTCGTCCACGCTATCCTGGCTCTCACGTCTCGTCCTCGCTTATCCTGGCTCTCACGTCTCATCCTCGCTTATCCTGGCTCTCACGTCTCATCCTCGCTTATCCTGGCTCACGTCTCGTCCACGCTATCCTGGCTCTCACGTCACGTGCTCGCTATCCTGGCTCTCACATCACGTGCTCGCTATCCTGGCTCTCACGTCATGTGCTCGCTAATCCTGGCTCTCATGTCACGTGCTCGCTTATCCTGGCTCACGTCACGTGCTCGCTTATCCTGGCTCACGTCACGTGCTCGCTTATCCTGGCTCACGTCACGTGCTCGCTTATCCTGGCTCACGTCACGTGCTCGCGTATCCTGGCTCTCACGTCACGTGCTCGCTAATCATAGCTCTCACGTCTCGTCGACGCTATCCTGGCTATCACGTCTCGTCCACGCTATCCTGGCTCTCACGTCTCATCCTCGCTTATCCTGGCTCTCACGTCTCATCCTCGCTTATCCTGGCTCTCGTCTCATCCTCGCTTATCCTGGCTCTCACGTCTCGTCCACGCTATCCTGGCTCTCACGTCTCATCCTCGCTTATCCTGGCTCTCACGTCTCGTCCATGCTATCCTGGCTCACGTCTCATCCACGCTATCCTGGCTCTCACGTCTCGTCCACGCTATCCTGGCTCTCACGTCTCGTCCACGCTATCCTGGCTCACACGTCACGGCCTCGCTTATCCTGGCTCTCACGTCTCGTCCTCGCTATCCTGCCTCTCACGTCTCGTCCTCACTTATCCTGGCTCTCACGTCTCGTCCACGCTATCCTGGCTCTCACGTCTCGTCCACGCTATCCTGGCTCACACGTCACGTGCTCGCCATCCTGGCTCTCACGCCTCGCCCTCGCTTATCCTGGCTCTCACGTCTCCACGCTATCCTGGCTCACACGTCACGTGCTCGCCATCCTGGCTCTCACGTCTCATCCTCGCTATCCTGGCTCTCACGTCTCCACGCTATCCTGGCTCACACGTCACGTGCTCGCCATCCTGGCTCTCACGTCTCGTCCACACTATCCTGGCTCACACGTCACGTGCTCGCCATCCTGGCTCACACGTCACGTGCTCGCCATCCTGGCTCTCACGTCTCATCCTCGCTATCCTGGCTCTCACGTCTCGTCCACGCTATCCTGGCTCACACGTCACGTGCTCGCCATCCTGGCTCTCATGTCTCGTCCATGCTATCCTGGCTCTCACGTCTCGTCCACGCTATCCTGGCTCACACGTCACGTGCTCGCCATCCTGGCTCTCACATCTCGCCCTCGCTTATCCTGGCTCTCACGTCTCGTTCACGCTATCCTGGCTCACGTCTCGTCCACGCTATCCTGGCTCACACGTCCCGTCCACGCTATCCTGGCTCACGTCACGTGCTCGCTATCCTGGCTCTCACGTCTCGCCCTTGCTTATCCTGGCTCTCACGTCTCGTCCACGCTATCCTGGCTCACGTCTCGTCCACGCTATCCTGGCTCTCACGTCACGTGCTCGCTATCCTGGCTCTCACGTCTCGTCCACGCTATCCTGGCTCTCACATCACGTGCTCGCTATCCTGGCTCTCACGTCATGTGCTCGCTAATCCTGGCTCTCATGTCACGTGCTCGCTTATCCTGGCTCACGTCACGTGCTCGCTTATCCTGGCTCACGTCACGTGCTCGCTTATCCTGGCTCACGTCACGTGCTCGCTTATCCTGGCTCACGTCACGTGGTCGCTTATCCTTGCTCACGTCACGTGCTCGCTTATCCTGGCTCTCACGTCACGTGCTCGCTAATCATAGCTCTCACGTCTCGTCCTCGCTATCCTGCCTCTCACATCTCGTCCTCGCTTATCCTGGCTCTCACGTCTCGTCCACGCTATCCTGGCTCTCACGTCTCGTCCTCGCTTATCCTGGCTCTCACGTCTCGTCCTCGCTTATCCTGGCTATCACGTCTCGTCCACGCTATCCGTGCTCTCACGTCTCGTCCTCCTCCTCTCATGAGCACGTCACGTGCTCGCTTATCCTGGCTCTCACGTCATGTGCTCACGTATCCTGGCTCTCACGTTACGTGCTCGTTTATCCTGGCTCTCACGTCTCTTCCACGCTATCTTGGCTCTCACGTCTCGTCCCCGCTTATCCTGGCTCTCACGTCACGTGCTCGCGTATCCTGGCTCTCACGTCTCGTCCACGCTAACCTGGCTCTCACGTCATGTGCTCACGTATCCTGGCTCTCACGTTACGTGCTCGTTTATCCTGGCTCTCACGTCACGTCCACGCTATCTTGGCTCTCACATCACGTCCACGCTAACCTGGCTCTCACGTCATGTGCTCACGTATCCTGGCTCTCACGTTACGTGCTCGTTTATCCTGGCTCTCACGTCACGTCCACGCTATCCTGGCTCTCACGTCTCGTCCACGCTATCCTGGCTCACACGTCACGTGCTCGCCATCCTGGCTCTCACGTCTCATCCTCGCTATCCTGGCTCTCACGTCTCCACGCTATCCTGGCTCACACGTCACGTGCTCGCCATTCTGGCTCTCACGTCTCGTCCACGCTATCCTGGCTCACACGTCACGTGCTCGCCATCCTGGCTCACACCTCACGTGCTCGCCATCCTGGCTCTCACGTCTCATCCTCGCTATCCTGGCTCTCACGTCTCGTCCACGCTATCCTGGCTCACACGTCACGTGCTCGCCATCCTGGCTCTCATGTCTCGTCCATGCTATCCTGGCTCTCACGTCTCGTCCACGCTATCCTGGCTCACACGTCACGTGCTCGCCATCCTGGCTCTCACATCTCGCCCTCGCTTATCCTGGCTCTCACGTCTCATCCTCGCTTATCCTGGCTCTCACGTCTCATCCTCGCTTATCCTGGCTCACGTCTCGTCCACGCTATCCTGGCTCACACGTCACGTGCTCGCCATCCTGGCTCTCATGTCTCGTCCATGCTATCCTGGCTCTCACGTCTCGTCCACGCTATCCTGGCTCACACGTCACGTGCTCGCCATCCTGGCTCTCACATCTCGCCCTCGCTTATCCTGGCTCTCACGTCTCATCCTCGCTTATCCTGGCTCTCACGTCTCATCCTCGCTTATCCTGGCTCACGTCTCGTCCACGCTATCCTGGCTCTCACGGCATATGCTCGCTAATCCTGGCTCTCATGTCACGTGCTCACTAATCCTAGCTCTCACGCCTCGTCCACGCTATCCTGGCTCTCACGTCTCATCCTCGCTTATCCTGGCTCTCACGTCTCGTCTTCGCTATCCTGCCTCTCACGTCTCGTCCTCGCTTATCCTGGCTATCACGTCTCGTCCACGCTATCCGTGCTCTCACGTCTCGTCCTCGCTATCCTGGCTCTCACTTCTCGTCCAAGCTATCCTGGCTCTCACGTCTCGTCCACGCTATCCTGGCTCTCACGTCTCGTCCTCGCTTATCCTGGCTCTCACGTCTCATCCTCGCTTATCCTGGCTCTCACGTCTCATCCTCGCTTATCCTGGCTCACGTCTCGTCCACGCTATCCTGGCTCTCACGTCACGTGCTCGCTATCCTGGCTCTCACATCACGTGCTCGCTATCCTGGCTCTCACGTCATGTGCTCGCTAATCCTGGCTCTCATGTCACGTGCTCGCTTATCCTGGCTCACGTCACGTGCTCGCTTATCCTGGCTCACGTCACGTGCTCGCTTATCCTGGCTCACGTCACGTGCTCGCTTATCCTGGCTCACGTCACGTGCTCGCGTATCCTGGCTCTCACGTCACGTGCTCGCTAATCATAGCTCTCACGTCTCGTCGACGCTATCCTGGCTATCACGTCTCGTCCACGCTATCCTGGCTCTCACGTCTCGTCCTCGCTTATCCTGGCTATCACGTCTCGTCCACGCTATCCGTGCTCTCACGTCTCGTCCTCCTCCTCTCATGAGCACGTCACGTGCTCGCTTATCCTGGCTCTCACGTCATGTGCTCACGTATCCTGGCTCTCACGTTACGTGCTCGTTTATCCTGGCTCTCACGTCTCTTCCACGCTATCTTGGCTCTCACGTCTCGTCCCCGCTTATCCTGGCTCTCACGTCACGTGCTCGCGTATCCTGGCTCTCACGTCTCGTCCACGCTAACCTGGCTCTCACGTCATGTGCTCACGTATCCTGGCTCTCACGTTACGTGCTCGTTTATCCTGGCTCTCACGTCACGTCCACGCTATCTTGGCTCTCACATCACGTCCACGCTAACCTGGCTCTCACGTCATGTGCTCACGTATCCTGGCTCTCACGTTACGTGCTCGTTTATCCTGGCTCTCACGTCACGTCCACGCTATCCTGGCTCTCACGTCTCGTCCACGCTATCCTGGCTCACACGTCACGTGCTCGCCATCCTGGCTCTCACGTCTCATCCTCGCTATCCTGGCTCTCACGTCTCCACGCTATCCTGGCTCACACGTCACGTGCTCGCCATTCTGGCTCTCACGTCTCGTCCACGCTATCCTGGCTCACACGTCACGTGCTCGCCATCCTGGCTCACACCTCACGTGCTCGCCATCCTGGCTCTCACGTCTCATCCTCGCTATCCTGGCTCTCACGTCTCGTCCACGCTATCCTGGCTCACACGTCACGTGCTCGCCATCCTGGCTCTCATGTCTCGTCCATGCTATCCTGGCTCTCACGTCTCGTCCACGCTATCCTGGCTCACACGTCACGTGCTCGCCATCCTGGCTCTCACATCTCGCCCTCGCTTATCCTGGCTCTCACGTCTCATCCTCGCTTATCCTGGCTCTCACGTCTCATCCTCGCTTATCCTGGCTCACGTCTCGTCCACGCTATCCTGGCTCACACGTCACGTGCTCGCCATCCTGGCTCTCATGTCTCGTCCATGCTATCCTGGCTCTCACGTCTCGTCCACGCTATCCTGGCTCACACGTCACGTGCTCGCCATCCTGGCTCTCACATCTCGCCCTCGCTTATCCTGGCTCTCACGTCTCATCCTCGCTTATCCTGGCTCTCACGTCTCATCCTCGCTTATCCTGGCTCACGTCTCGTCCACGCTATCCTGGCTCTCACGGCATATGCTCGCTAATCCTGGCTCTCATGTCACGTGCTCACTAATCCTAGCTCTCACGCCTCGTCCACGCTATCCTGGCTCTCACGTCTCATCCTCGCTTATCCTGGCTCTCACGTCTCGTCTTCGCTATCCTGCCTCTCACGTCTCGTCCTCGCTTATCCTGGCTATCACGTCTCGTCCACGCTATCCGTGCTCTCACGTCTCGTCCTCGCTATCCTGGCTCTCACTTCTCGTCCAAGCTATCCTGGCTCTCACGTCTCGTCCACGCTATCCTGGCTCTCACGTCTCGTCCTCGCTTATCCTGGCTCTCACGTCTCATCCTCGCTTATCCTGGCTCTCACGTCTCATCCTCGCTTATCCTGGCTCACGTCTCGTCCACGCTATCCTGGCTCTCACGTCACGTGCTCGCTATCCTGGCTCTCACATCACGTGCTCGCTATCCTGGCTCTCACGTCATGTGCTCGCTAATCCTGGCTCTCATGTCACGTGCTCGCTTATCCTGGCTCACGTCACGTGCTCGCTTATCCTGGCTCACGTCACGTGCTCGCTTATCCTGGCTCACGTCACGTGCTCGCTTATCCTGGCTCACGTCACGTGCTCGCGTATCCTGGCTCTCACGTCACGTGCTCGCTAATCATAGCTCTCACGTCTCGTCGACGCTATCCTGGCTATCACGTCTCGTCCACGCTATCCTGGCTCTCACGTCTCATCCTCGCTTATCCTGGCTCTCACGTCTCATCCTCGCTTATCCTGGCTCTCGTCTCATCCTCGCTTATCCTGGCTCTCACGTCTCGTCCACGCTATCCTGGCTCTCACGTCTCATCCTCGCTTATCCTGGCTCTCACGTCTCGTCCATGCTATCCTGGCTCACGTCTCATCCACGCTATCCTGGCTCTCACGTCTCGTCCACGCTATCCTGGCTCTCACGTCTCGTCCACGCTATCCTGGCTCACACGTCACGTGCTCGCCATCCTGGCTCTCACGTCTCGCCCTCGCTTATCCTGGCTCTCACGTCTTGTTCACGCTATCCTGGCTCACGTCTCGTCCACGCTATCCTGGCTCACACGTCTCATCCACGCTATCCTGGCTCACACGTCACGTGCTCGCTATCCTGGCTCTCACGTCTCATCCACGCTATCCTGGCTCTCACGTCTCGTCCTCGCTTATCCTGGCTCTCACGTCTCGTCCTCGCTTATCCTGGCTATCACGTCTCGTCCACGCTATCCGTGCTCTCACGTCTCGTCCTCGCTATCCTGGCTCTCACATCTCGTCCACGCTATCCTGGCTCTCACGTCTCGTCCTCGCTTATCCTGGCTCTCACGTCTCGTCCTCGCTTATCCTGGCTCACGTCACATGCTCGTTTATCTTGGCTCATGTCACGTGCTCGCTTATCCTGGCTCACGTCACGTGCTCGCTTATCCTGGCTCACGTCACGTGCTCGCTTATCCTGGCTCATGTCACGTGCTCGCTTATCCTGGCTCTCACGTCACGTGCTCGCTAATCATAGCTCTCACGTCTCGTCCACGCTATCCTGGCTATCACGTCTCGTCCACGCTATACTGGCTCTCACGTCTCGGCCTCGCTTATCCTGGCTCTCACGTCTCGTCCTCGCTATCCTGCCTCTCACGTCTCATCCTCACTTATCCTGGCTCTCACGTCTCGTCCACGCTATCCTGGCTCTCACGTCTCGTCCACGCTATCCTGGCTCACACGTCACGTGCTCGCCATCCTGGCTCTCACGCCTCGCCCTCGCTTATCCTGGCTCTCACGTCTCCACGCTATCCTGGCTCACAAGTCACGTGCTCGCCATCCTGGCTCTCACGTCTCGTCCATGGTATCCTGGCTCACACGTCACGTGCTCGCCATCCTGGCTCTCACGTCTCATCCTCGCTATCCTGGCTCTCACGTCTCCACGCTATCCTGGCTCACACGTCACGTGCTCGCCATCCTGGCTCTCACGTCTCGTCCACGCTATCCTGGCTCACACGTCACGTGCTCGCCATCCTGGCTCACACGTCACGTGCTCGCCATCCTGGCTCTCACGTCTCATCCTCGCTATCCTGGCTCTCACGTCTTGTCCACGCTATCCTGGCTCACACGTCACGTGCTCGCCATCCTGGCTCTCATGTCTCGTCCATGCTATCCTGGCTCTCACGTCTCGTCCACGCTATCCTGGCTCACACGTCACGTGCTCGCCATCCTGGCTCTCACATCTCGCCCTCGCTTATCCTGGCTCTCACGTCTCGTTCACGCTATCCTGGCTCACGTCTCGTCCACGCTATCCTGGCTCACACGTCCCGTCCACGCTATCCTGGCTCACGTCACGTGCTCGCTATCCTGGCTCTCACGTCTCGCCCTTGCTTATCCTGGCTCTCACGTCTCGTCCACGCTATCCTGGCTCACGTCTCGTCCACGCTATCCTGGCTCTCACGTCACGTGCTCGCTATCCTGGCTCTCACGTCTCGTCCACGCTATCCTGGCTCTCACATCACGTGCTCGCTATCCTGGCTCTCACGTCATGTGCTCGCTAATCCTGGCTCTCATGTCACGTGCTCGCTTATCCTGGCTCACGTCACGTGCTCGCTTATCCTGGCTCACGTCACGTGCTCGCTTATCCTGGCTCACGTCACGTGCTCGCTTATCCTGGCTCACGTCACGTGGTCGCTTATCCTGGCTCACGGCACGTGCTCGCTTATCCTGGCTCTCACGTCACGTGCTCGCTAATCATAGCTCTCACGTCTCGTCCTCGCTATCCTGCCTCTCACATCTCGTCCTCGCTTATCCTGGCTCTCACGTCTCGTCCACGCTATCCTGGCTCTCACGTCTCGTCCTCGCTTATCCTGGCTCTCACGTCTCGTCCTCGCTTATCCTGGCTATCACGTCTCGTCCACGCTATCCGTGCTCTCACGTCTCGTCCTCCTCCTCTCATGAGCACGTCACGTGCTCGCTTATCCTGGCTCTCACGTCATGTGCTCACGTATCCTGGCTCTCACGTTACGTGCTCGTTTATCCTGGCTCTCACGTCTCTTCCACGCTATCTTGGCTCTCACGTCTCGTCCCCGCTTATCCTGGCTCTCACGTCACGTGCTCGCGTATCCTGGCTCTCACGTCTCGTCCACGCTAACCTGGCTCTCACGTCATGTGCTCACGTATCCTGGCTCTCACGTTACGTGCTCGTTTATCCTGGCTCTCACGTCACGTCCACGCTATCTTGGCTCTCACATCACGTCCACGCTAACCTGGCTCTCACGTCATGTGCTCACGTATCCTGGCTCTCACGTTACGTGCTCGTTTATCCTGGCTCTCACGTCACGTCCACGCTATCCTGGCTCTCACGTCTCGTCCACGCTATCCTGGCTCACACGTCACGTGCTCGCCATCCTGGCTCTCACGTCACGTCCACGCTATCCTGGCTCTCACGTCTCGTCCACGCTATCCTGGCTCTCACGTCTCGTCCACGCTATCCTGGCTCACACGTCACGTGCTCGCCATCCTGGCTCTCACGTCTCATCCTCGCTATCCTGGCTCACACGTCACGTGCTCGCCATTCTGGCTCTCACGTCTCGTCCACGCTATCCTGGCTCACACGTCACGTGCTCGCCATCCTGGCTCACACCTCACGTGCTCACCATCCTGGCTCTCACGTCTCATCCTCGCTATCCTGGCTCTCACGTCTCGTCCACGCTATCCTGGCTCACACGTCACGTGCTCGCCATCCTGGCTCTCATGTCTCGTCCATGCTATCCTGGCTCTCACGTCTCGTCCACGCTATCCTGGCTCACACGTCACGTGCTCGCCATCCTGGCTCTCACATCTCGCCCTCGCTTATCCTGGCTCTCACGTCTCGTTCACGCTATCCTGGCTCACGTCTCGTCCACGCTATCCTGGCTCACACGTCCCGTCCACGCTATCCTGGCTCACGTCACGTGCTCGCTATCCTGGCTCTCACGTCTCGCCCTTGCTTATCCTGGCTCTCACGTCTCGTCCACGCTATCCTGGCTCACGTCTCGTCCACGCTATCCTGGCTCTCACGTCACGTGCTCGCTATCCTGGCTCTCATGTCTCGTCCACGCTATCCTGGCTCTCACATCACGTGCTCGCTATCCTGGCTCTCACGTCATGTGCTCGCTAATTCTGGCTCTCATGTCACGTGCTCGCTTATCCTGGCTCACGTCACGTGCTCGCTTATCCTGGCTCACGTCACGTGCTCGCTTATCCTGGCTCACGTCACGTGCTCGCTTATCCTGGCTCACGTCACGTGGTCGCTTATCCTGGCTCACGTCACGTGCTCGCTTATCCTGGCTCTCACGTCACGTGCTCGCTAATCATAGCTCTCACGTCTCGTCCTCGCTATCCTGCCTCTCACATCTCGTCCTCGCTTATCCTGGCTCTCACGTCTCGTCCACGCTATCCTGGCTCTCACGTCTCGTCCTCGCTTATCCTGGCTCTCACGTCTCGTCCTCGCTTATCCTGGCTATCACGTCTCGTCCACGCAATCCGTGCTCTCACGTCTCGTCCTCCTCCTCTCATGAGCACGTCACGTGCTCGCTTATCCTGGCTCTCACGTCATGTGCTCACGTATCCTGGCTCTCACGTTACGTGCTCGTTTATCCTGGCTCTCACGTCTCGTCCACGCTATCTTGGCTCTCACGTCTCGTCCTCGCTTATCCTGGCTCTCACGTCACGTGCTCACGTATCCTGGCTCTCACGTCTCGTCCACGCTAACCTGGCTCTCACGTCATGTGCTCACGTATCCTGGCTCTCACGTTACGTGCTCGTTTATCCTGGCTCTCACGTCACGTCCACGCTATCTTGGCTCTCACGTCACGTCCTCGCTTATCCTGGCTCTCACGTCTCGTCCTCGCTTATCCTGGCTGTCACGTCTCGTCCACGCTATCCTGGCTCTCACGTCTCACCCTCGCTTATCCTGGCTCTCACGTCTCGTCCACGCTATCCTGGCGCTCATGTCACGTGCTCGCTATCCTGGCTCTCACGTCTCGTCCACGCTATCCTGGCTCTCACGTCACGTGCTCGCTATCCTGGCTCTCACGGCATATGCTCGCTAATCCTGGCTCTCATGTCACGTGCTCACTAATCCTAGCTCTCACGCCTCGTCCACGCTATCCTGGCTCTCACGTCTCATCCTCGCTTATCCTGGCTCTCACGTCTCGTCTTCGCTATCCTGCCTCTCACGTCTCGTCCTCGCTTATCCTGGCTATCACGTCTCGTCCACGCTATCCGTGCTCTCACGTCACGTCCACGCTATCTTGGCTCTCACGTCACGTCCTCGCTTATCCTGGCTCTCACGTCTCGTCCTCGCTTATCCTGGCTGTCACGTCTCGTCCACGCTATCGTGGCTCTCACGTCTCACCCTCGCTTATCCTGGCTCTCACGTCTCGTCCACGCTATCCTGGCTCACGTCTCGTCCACGCTATCCTGGCGCTCATGTCACGTGCTCGCTATCCTGGCTCTCACGTCTCGTCCACGCTATCCTGGCTCTCACGTCACGTGCTCGCTATCCTGGCTCTCACGGCATATGCTCGCTAATCCTGGCTCTCATGTCACGTGCTCACTAATCCTAGCTCTCACGCCTCGTCCACGCTATCCTGCCTCTCACGTCTCGTCCTCGCTTATCCTGGCTATCACGTCTCGTCCACGCTATCCGTGCTCTCACGTCTCGTCCTCGCTATCCTGGCTCTCACTTCTCGTCCAAGCTATCCTGGCTCTCACGTCTCGTCCACGCTATCCTGGCTCTCACGTCTCGTCCTCGCTTATCCTGGCTCTCACGTCTCGTCCTCGCTTATCCTGGCTCTCACGTCACGTGCTCGCATATCCTGGCTCTCACGTCACGTGCTCGCTTATCCTGGCTCTCACGTCACGTGCTCATTTATCCTGGCTCTCACGTCACGTGCTCGTTTATCCTGGCTCTCACGTCACGTCCACGCTATCTTGGCTCTCACGTCACGTCCTCGCTAATCCTAGCTTTCACGTCTCGTCCACGCTATCCTGGCTCTCACGTCTCGTCCACGCTATCCTGGCTCTCACGTCTCATCCTCGCTTATCCTGGCTATCACGTCACGTCCACGCTATCCTGGCTCTCACGTCTCGTCCTCGCTATCCTGGCTCTCGCGTCTCGTCGACGCTATCCTGGCTCTAACGTCTCTGCTCGCTTATCCTGGCTCTCACGTCTCGTCCTCGCTTATCCTGGCTCTCACGTCACGGGCTCGCTTATCCTGGCTCTCAAGTCACGTGCTCGTTTATCCTGGCTCTCACGTCACGTGCTCGCTTATCCTGGCTCTCACGTCACGTGCTCGTTTATCTTGGCTCTCACCTGGCTCTCACGTCTCGTCCTCGCTATCCTGGCTCTCACGTTTCGTCCTCGCTATCCTGGCTCTCACGTCTCGTCCTCGCTATCCTGGCTCTCACGTCACGTGCTCGCTTATCCTGGCTCTCACGTCATGTGCTCGCTTATCCTGGCTCTCACATCACGTCCTCGCTATCCTGACTCTCACGTCACGTCCTCGCTATCCTGGCTCTCACCTGGCTCTCATGTCACGTGCTCGCTTATCCTGGCTCGCACGTCACGTGCTCGTTTATCCTGGCTCTCACGTCCCGTCCTCGCTTATCCTGGCTCTCACGTCTCGTCCTCGCTTATCCTGGCTCTCACGTCACGTGCTCGCTTATCCTGGCTCTCACGTCTCGTCCTCGCTTATCCTGGCTCTCACGTCTCATCCTCGCTTATCCTGGCTCTCACGTCACGTGGTCGCTTATCCTGGCTCTCACGTCTCGTCCTCGCTTATCCTGGCTCTCACGTCATGTTCTCGCTTATCCTGGCTCTCATGTCATGTGCTCGCTTATCCTGGCTCTCACATCACGTGCTCGCTTTCCTGGCTCTCACGTCACGTCCTCGCTATCCTGGCTCTCACGTCACGTGCTCACTTATCCTCGCTCTCACGTCACGTGCTCACTTATCCTGCCTCTCACGTCACGTGCTCGCTTATCCTGGCTCTCACGTCACGTCCTCGCTATCCTGGCTCTCACCTGGCTCTCACGTCACGTGCTCGCTAATCCTGGCTCTCACGTCACGTGCTCACTAATCCTGGCTCTCATGTCACGTGCTCGCTTATCCTGGCTCTCACGTCACGTGCTCGCTTATCCTGGCTCTCACGTCACGTGCTCGCTTATCCTGGCTCTCACGTCACGTGCTCGCTTATCCTGGCTCTCACGTCACGTGCTCGCTTATCCTGGCTCTCACGTCACGTCCTCACTATCCTGGCTCTCACCTGGCTCTCACGTCACATGCTCGCTTATCCTGGCTCTCACGTCACGTCCTCGCTATCCTGGCTCTCACCTGGCTCTCATCACGTGCTCGCTAAACCTGGCTCTCACGTCATGTGCTCGCTAATCCTGGCTCACGTCACGTGCTCGCTTATCCTGGCTCACGTCTCCTCCGAAGGGCTTTCACCCACGCTGCGCCGTCCGCACTCCGCATGGCCAAACGAGCTTGGTTTGGCCAAATGGCCGATAATAACCGAGTGATCTGGTGTCTGATCACTCATTTATCTCTTCATTCACTCACTCACTCTAATGACATCAAGCTGGAGCCTGGATAACCTAGTTGTCTCGTTTGTTCAGCGACGTGTATGGCATCATCGAGTGAGGTGAACATTTCAAAGTAACGGTTTTGACGGGATGGTTCTTCTATACGAGATGCCCAACGTCTTGTCGTAGTTTTAGAAATCAAGATGGAAAGAAGACTTTTATAAAAATTCAATTTCTGTGATGACTTTGGTGTTTCTGAAGGTTTTGTTTTCAATGAACCCTTATTAACCCGTCCCCTGCACAGACTGGATTTTGTAATCACTTCTGTGTGTGTGTGTGTGTGTGTGTGTGTGTGTGTGTGTGTGTGTGTGTGTGTGTGTGTGTGCCTGTCTGTCTGTCTGCGTGCGCGTGTGTGTTTGTCTGTGTGTGCGTGACTGTCTGTGTGTGCGTGTGTCTGTCGGTGTGTGCGTGTGTCTGTCTGTCTGTGTCTGCGAGTGTGCGTGTGTATGTGTGTGTGTGTGTGTGTGTGTGTGTGTGTGTGTGTGTGTGTGTGTGTGTGTGTGTGTGTGTGTGTGTGAATAAGAGAGAGAGAATTGTGAGGAACATAAATGAAAAAACGAGGTGTGTGTGTGTGTGTGTGTGTCTGTGTGTCTGTCTGTGTGTCTGTCTGTGTGTCTGTCTGTATATGTGTGTGTGTGTGTCTGTCTGTCTTTGTGTGTGGGCGAGTGTGTGTGTGTGTGTGTGTGTGTGTGTGTGTGTCTGTCTGTCTTTGTGTGTGGGCGAGTGTGTGTGTGTGTGTGTGTGTGTGTGTGTGTGTGTGTGTGTGTGTGTGTGTGTGTGTGTGTGTGTGTGCGTCTGTGTATCTGTGTATGTGTGTGTGTGTCTGTCTCTGTCTGTGTGTGTGTGTGTGTGTGTGTGTGTGTGTGTGTGTGTGTGTGCGTCTGTATATGTGTATTTGTGTGTCTGTGTGTGTGTGTGCGTGTGTGTGTGTGTGTCTGTGTGTGTCTGTGTCTGTGTCGTCTGTGTGTGTCTGTGTGTGCGTGTGTGTGTCTGGGCCGTAACTTTTTTTTTACCATTTGAACTATTGTGCTGAAATTTTCAACAAAGCTTTATTATGATAATATGGAGAAAGCAAATTAATAATTTTATCAAAAGGTCAAAGGTCAAGATTGTATAAAACTACCAATTTTCACCCGATGGACCTGAAATTTAAATAATTTGCATATTGGGTCACTGAATTGGTTCCCCAATCAAAAGCTAGAAGCTGATTAATTTTTTTTTAGATCAAAAGGTCAAAGATCAAGGCTGCATAGAATCGTCAATTTTCATTTTGTATTTTTTAAAAAGGTTTCGTTATGTTGAGCATATGGAAGAAGAAGAAGACGTTTGAAAGCGGACAGGGCTTTGCATTTTCAGAAGCTTTCTAGTTGAGGAATTGCGCCGATGTTTATGTATCCTTGAAAAGTCCACACCTGTGCACTTCCCAACTCGATGGGAATTAATATCCGACTTGTTTATGGGAATCATTTAATAACCCGTCCAAATAATGCACGGCATGTCACACGGTTCACGTGAAGGTTTCTCGAGGATTTCCATCCCATAGCCCCTGCTTTGAAGATCGTGGACCCGGGGGTGTCAGAGCTGCCGGCATCGCTCGCTCTCTACTCGCTTCGGCCACTCGGAAATGAAGTGCCCGTGGGGTGATGATTAAGTGCGCGTGTACCGAGAGGGAGCGCATGCGAATTACAGGTAAAGTGGCTATGCCGGCGGAATTTTTAATTAGAGACCGAGGATTCATTAAATTGTAATAAAGCTCAGTTATTTTAGAGCTCGACACACCATCTTACCTTTTGTAATTGTTCAATGATTAACAAGGTGCGTTCTGCCGTTCTTATAAAGCGGCCGTCTCCACTCGGAGCCGCGGCCGCCATGTGCAAATTGTTCCGCGAGTGTAATTTCCTTATATCCGCAGGACCTTCGGTGACGTCGGCCGAGGCACCGGCTCTGGGAAGGCTCCGTTCGACGCGATCACGTGGGCTTCCTCGCCCGCGGCTCCCGACTCGATACCTCCTTTTGTGGGGACGAGCGGGGACGCCGCGGCCGTCGAGTCCATAACCGCACGCTCATGACCGGCGCCATCAAGCACGGGTACGGAATGTTCGAGGGAACCATTTTGAGTTCGAGATGGTCCATTGCCATGGTTCCCTCGATTTATCCGAGGAAGGTGACGATGCGATCCGGCATTGATTCCGTCGTGATCCGTGCTCTCCGACCTGCACATCCACACAAACACTCATGTTACACTTATTATTTTAAAAACATTATAATTTCCAACATTCTTTACTTTAATAAATCGAACGACGTTGCCGTGGACCCAATTATCCGTTGGATATCAATAGTTGGCCCTGCGCAGCAGTGGGGTTTTGCAATCACTTCCAGGTGTGTCTGTCCGGGTCGTAACTTTTTTTTACCATTTGAGTTTTGTCATCAAATTTTCACCAAAACTTTACTGTGAGAATATGGAGAATGCGAAGTAATAATTTGGTCCAAATGTCAAAGGTCAGCATCACCAAAAATCATCAATTTTCATCCAATTGACCTGAAATTTCAATTTACCATTTGAGTTTTGTCATTAAATTTTCACGAAAACTTTACTATGAAAATATGGAGAAGGCGAAGGTGAAATTATATGGAGAAGAATTTGGAGAAGATAATATAATGTGGAGATATGGAGAAGAAGGAGAATATGGAGAAGGAGAAGGTCAAATTTCTAAGGTTAATAATTTCGAAGGTTTCGCGAAGAAGGTGAAGGTTAATATGGAGAAGGCGAAGATCGAATTTGGTCACAAGGTCAAAGGTCAGCATCACATAAAATCGTCAATTTTCATCCGATTAACCTGAAACTTTAAGAATTTGCATATTTGTTCACTGAATTGGTTCCTCAATCAAAAAGCTAGAAGCAGATTATTTTTTCTTAGATCAAAAGGTCAAAGGTCAAGGTTGCATGAAATCATCATTTTTCATCCAATTGACATGAAATTTTCAGACTTTGCCTATTGGGTCACTGAATTGGTTCACCAATCAAAAGCTAGAAGCTGATTTGTTTGTTTTTTAATCGAAAGCTCAAAGCTGTGTAATACCATCAATTTTTATTTTGTATTTTTTTTAAACCATTTTCGTTATTTTGAGCATCAGAAGAAGACGAAGAAGTCTGAATACAAACGGACTCGGATGGGATTTGTATTTTCAGATGCTTTATACTTTTAATTAAATTGAAAACTTTTCACAAGTCTGAGAGATAAGTGTATATAGTTAGTACCTTCTATACTTCACTATATATTTCAATTATTCCCTATTGTGGAAACGAATTATTTTTTAAAACTACGATCAAACCAGTCCCAACATAAAGTGGTGCTTTGGATAATGCGAGTTGAGATCAAGAGATGATACAAGATGTGCATTTGTGAACATAAAGTACAGGCTTAATGTGACAGGTGTCCTTTCCTGTGTTTTAACATCTTTGGATTGTTTTGATTCTTAAGACCATCACAGGAATATTCTGGTGCAGGAGAAACCTCATGGTGAGTGTGCACAGAGCACACTCACGAATCTGTGCCTGTCCCACTTACCTTGGGGAGAATGGCTGCGCCGGGTACGCCGAGTGATGACGATGACGCAGGCAACCTGCACATCATGAGAAGTCCGACTGATGGTGAAACTTGGCAGAAAGGTGGGGGAGACGGGTCAGAGCTAAGCCGATTATAATGGTTGTCCTCGACCAATCACAGCAGGCTCTTCTCCTTTAATGCCAGCACTCGGGTCACTTAGCTATATCAAAGGGAGGCGCAAAGCACCCCTCTCTTCATATAAGGAATCGTTTCTCTGTAAGTAGCTTTAACATGGGGACCGAAAATGCGTTTCTCGGCTTCTACTGGATGAAATCGGCTGCAAATTTCAGGAAAAAAAATGCTTTGTACATCGAGGTAATATGTTCCAAATTTCAGCAACATCCGTTTATGCATTCTTGAGTTATATTCATAAAATCCTCAAAATCACGTTGGTGTCTGTCCGTCTGTCCGCCCAAAATGTGTTGGCGCTCATATCTCAAGGACTATACATTGAAGCTAGCAGAAACTTGGAATATACATCGGCCAACAGGTCTAGTTAATGGCTTTCAAAACAAATTCTGCATAAGTTTTTGCTTTAAAATGAAATACAGTATATTAAAAAAAATATATGTATGCATAAATAAAGATGTAAAAATGTATACACAATTTATAACTCTTCAAAATATTATTACACAAATCTAGCATGCTGGGCCAATGGCCTAATGGATAAGGCATCAGACTCCCAAGCTGGGGATTGTGAGTTCAAATCCAATCTGGGTTGAATATTTTTTCCGCTTACTTTTTCAAGTCTTTTATATCGTCTTGAATAAAGTCCTGAACAATGAACAAATGCATTTTATTTGTATTTAAAATTTATCTTGGGGAAAAATGCCAGGGGCATAGAAAAAGCCCCTTTATATGGGATGTGCCATGTGGAAAACTATAGAAAAAAGGGACATTCTTGGGTAAAATGCCAGTGGCATAGAAAAGGCCCCTTTATATAAGAGTATGTGCCATGTGGCAAAGTATAGAAAGGAAGGGACATTCAATAGCTTGTAGAAAATGCCAAACAATACAAAATAAGGGGCATCAACAATCGTGTGTGCATGCTACCTTGTCGTGTGTACAAACTACCCTTGTGTTCTGAGGAGGAACCAAGTAATGCTCTCAAAGTTCATATAAAGGGGTGCCAATTTAATTCATACAGCTTCATGAAGAAGTAAATGTATTTTATTTGCCAGATGTACGGTGCCCCTTTCTATGGACTTTTCTAGAGCATTACTTGGTTCCTCCTCAGAACACAAGGGTAGTCCAGCATGCACACAAGATTGTTGATGCCCCTTATTTTGTATTGTTTGGCATTTTCTACAAGCTATTGAATGTCCCTTCCTTTTTATACTTTGCCACATGGCACATACTCTTATATAAAGGGGCCTTTTCTATGCCACTGGCATTTTACCCAAGAATACTGTTTCTATCTTAGGCACATGTCTGACCAGATCCAATACTTTAATAGTTCGACATTACTGTTTGACTTTGTTTTTCCTTTAATGTACCAGCAGTGCAATGAATGGACACCACTAGTTGGCTCCATGTACGAAAAAGGGATTTCAGCTCAAAACGGACAGACAGACGAACAGATATGACAAAATGGAGGTGATCATCGAGCTTGTACCCAATCGGCCATGAGTGTGTCGGTGGAGGAATGAGTGCGTCCCTCTAAGCCCTCTGTTGATTTTATTTATGAATAAGTTTGCACAATAATCCTTAGGATTCGCACATCATTTGATGTCTCTTCTGACATTTTTTTTCTACCACGCTACAACTACAACCAAATGAACGCTAGACTAGTTCATGAGCATGGATGTGCTAACCTGGCGAAGCAAACACAAGCAAGCGCATCTCATTGTTTCGTGTTCGACACATTTGTTTCATTAAAATATCTCTCCTCCACTCGAACGTGCTAGGCTTTAATTAGGTCAAAGTTAATTGATGTTAATATGCACTTCCATTTTAATATTTCCTTCAGGCAATATAGTCTGTTTCATTTCATTGATCTACTGAGCTGGAATTGCCAAGAAATTGCCTCAAACAATAATTACTCATAACCCTCATGCTTGGTGCTTTAAAGGCAGATTTTCACTCCACTCTGGCTCTCATTTGGATGTGGATGAGGAAATGATTTTTTTTATATTTCAACACAGTCATGTGACTGTGAGGATGAACGGAATGATCTTAAAAACCTTAAGTCGAGGCTCATATTAGGGCCGGACTACAGGACAGAACAGCTCAAACACCGTGCAAGTTGTTGTGGGAAACACACCAACAGGATGGCCATTAGACCAACAACAGAGGGGACATTTCCAGGAGGAGGTTAAGAAGAAGGGTAAGAGGAGTAAGGGGATGAAACCAGAGGTGAACAAGCTGGATATGGGTAAAGAAAGGGGGAGAATGACATGAGGTGAACAGTGGGCATCATTATTGGATGACATGGGATGATGGATGACATGAGATGATATCGATATTGATTGTCGATGTCATGAGATGATATAATAAATAGCGAAGGTGGATGCCATTAAATTATGTCATGGAATAGTCATGGTGGATGACGTGAGATGATATAATGGATAGCGATGGTGGATGACATGAAATGATATAATGGATAGCAATGGTGGATGACATTAAATTTTATAATGGATAGCAATTGTGGATGACATGAAATGATATAATGGATAGCAATGGTGGATGACATGAGATGATATAATGGATAGCGATGATAGATGAGATGATATTGTTGCGGTTTTGAGTTTGTATAGTGAGTCTAATAAAGGTTAAAATTTGCCCCCCCATAGTTAGTCACACAAGCAACATGTAGCCTCGCGATAGTATAGTTATGTCGTAGTATTTGTGAGCTTAGTACCTTTCCATTGTTAATTCTGCGTTGTTTAGGAGCCAGGAGAAAATAGGCCCTACTTCCACCGATCATCCTACGTCCATAGCCTCAATCTCTTTTGCGCTAACGTTGGTTCATTTTGGGCGAGTTAACACGAGACAGGCAGAGGAGGACCGGGGCGGAGTCGAGGGCGGAGCGCTGACGGTAAGCACGAGCCGCCAATCAGGGCTCAGAGGTGGTGACGGCGGCGTTGCGTCACAGGGCATGGTGAGAAGGATCGAGAGTGTTCCAGAAGGTTCGGGGGGCGTAGCTATAAGACCCGCTGCGCAAAGCCCTCGAAAGGACTAGCGCGGGAAAGCCGATGAAACAGGACTCGCGAGTGAGGGACGTGAACTAAAGGACTCGCGTGAACAGGATTGGTGAGAGGACTTGCATGAGGACTAGCGTGGAAGAGGATCGTTATAAAGAACTAGCACGAGAACTCACGCATACTAAACCAGCTCAGAGGATCGAGAAAGAGGAGTTGGCCGTGTGGGAGAACTGTATAGATATGCGGGCGCAGCCAGACGTGCTTAAGCCGATATACAGTGCATTTTGAGACGCGCGAGTGAGAACGGCTGAGTAATCGCCAGCCGCGCTAAAAGTCCCGCCCTTTGCCGATCCGCCCCATCATCTGCCTTGTTGGGGAGACGCGCTACGAGTCCCTGCCTTCGCCTGCCACCATCTTCACGGGACGTGCCGGGGCCGTGGAGAGCCGGACAGGGACTGTCTCTGGACGACCACATAGACGCGTTGGGGAACATCTACCCTAATGCAATTCCCTGTGTGAGTGTGAGCCGGGCCCGTTGTCTGGGTATAAGTTAAGACTGTCTAAGGTTGCTCTGTGTCTCTGCGTCCCTGAACATTGTATATACGTGTGGGAATAATTAAAACCCGTGTTCTTCCTTTTCCTGATTCGTGATGGGTGACATGAGATAGTTCCTGTGAGTTCCTGTGATTTCCTCATTGACGAAGCGTGGCACGAGCACAACCGCTCTAATCGGGTTCCAACCTCTAGGTAACTGCGCGGACCACGTGTACGCAATCCGCTTGGCGTACTCAAACCACACGTGGTTCGTGCAAGGCTTGTTTCCTCGCTCCCAGGGCAGCGCGGGAATTAGGTACGAGCGAAAAGTGGTCCCGAAACCCTACGCCGCGTTTGTCCGGAAGGGACGTTGCAAGTCTCGGTTCCGCCAAGCCCAGTAAAGACGAGTGGATTAATCCCCCCTTGGTAAGGGGAAGAAGGGCAGCATAGAGAACCGCAACAATATAATGGATAGCGATGATGGATGACATGAGATGATATAATGGATAGCGATGATGGATGACATGAGATGATATAATGGATAGCAATGGTGGATGACATGAGATGATATAATGGATAGCGATGATAGATGACATGAGATGATATAATGGATAGTGATGGTGGGTGACATGAGATGATATAATGGGCAGTGATGGTGGATGACATGAGATTATATAATGGATAGTGATGGTGGGTGACATGAGATGATATAATGGATAGCGATGATAGATGACATGAGATGATATAATGGATAGCGATGATGGATGACATGAGGTGATATGATGGATAGCGATGATTGATGACATGAGATGATATAATGGATAGCGATGATGGATGCCATGACATGATATAATGGATAGCAATGATAGATGACATGAGATGATATGATGGATAGCGATGATTGATGACATGAGATGATATAATGGATAGCGATGATGGATGACAAGAGATGATATAATGGATAGCGATGATGGATGACATGAGGTGATATAATGGATAGTGATGGTGGGTGACATGACATGATATAATGGATAGTGATGGTGGATGACATGAAATTATATAATGGATAGTGATGGTGGGTGACATGAGATGATATAATGGATAGCAATGGTGGATGCCATGACATGATATCATGGATAGCGATGATAGATGACATGAGATAATATAATGGATAGCGATGATGGATGACATGAGATGATATAATGGATAGCGATGATGGATGACATAACATGATATAATGGATAGCGATGATGGATGACATGAGATGATATAATGAATAGCGATGGTGGATGGCATGACATTATATAAAGGATAGCAATGGTGGATGACATGAGATGATTCAGGAAATTTATTTTAATATCTTCTCAGAAACCATCAGCCAGATCCCAACCAAACTCACTACGAGGCATCAGGACAATGCCCTGACCTTAAGTTGTGCTCCCCATGACCCTGCCTCCCTCGGAAAAGGGGCCCTCCCCTTAATCCCACATTTTCACGAAAACATCTTCACAACTACCTGAGCGATGCAGACTAAATATGGTATAATGCATCAGGACAGCAAGAATCTTACCCTCAGATTTCGGCAACGGAAGATCCGATCGGCATAAAAATTGGTGCGTATATAGAAGGTCATTAGACGAACATGCCTGTGTCGTAATTTTGTAGACAAACATACATACATTGAAAGAAGGCAAAAAAGGGACAACACTTCAGATTTATAAATGAGCTAATGCAAATAACACTAATTTTAGAAATATTTTACACACACACACACACACACACACACACACACACACACACACACACACACACACACACACACACACACACACACACACATATATGGAGCAATTACGGTTTTGGATGGACATGCGACCATAAAAAGTCATGTAATATCTTAGCGGTACGTGCGACTTTCGTAAATTTGGCATCAAAATTTGCGTGAGACTCGAGAGAGGAAAGTAATGAAAGGAAATGTTCTGATCGGCGGGAGTTTGGAAGTTATCCTGAAAATCGGCGGGGGGGGGGGGGGATTTGGGGGGGGTGTTTTGGCCTCTCCCAGCACAGATAGTTTTAAGAGTGGTGAGGAAAGAATAGAGTATTCCTCACATGGAGAAATTGTGAGGCTGAAAGTGTGAAGTTGCCAATTTTATAGAAAATAGATGTCAACCATAAATGTCCATCAAAGTGGTCACACTTAGCATTCCTTTTGTCCAAAACTTTTTTGGGTGGATGTTTACACGTATATTTGGCTAATTTTGGATACTAGAAACACGCGCGACTTTCTTGGACTTTGGTTCTCACTAAACACGAAACAGAACAGCGCAAAGTGGATTAACTTGGTAACCTATTTGGTAACCTAGTTTGGGTTGGTGCGCATGCGCAAGATTGGAGGTCACGTTTTTCGAAGCTGTCCATGAGCTCACGCTTTCGAAGTTAAGTAATTGTTCACAATTGTGTTTTTGTCAAAACTGTATCTATCTTTTGGTGTGTGTACCTATAGTGTGTCTTTAGTAAGTAAGATTCTCGGTGTTAATTTTTCATACATGTATACAAATTCGTCGGTTAATTCGTGTCGCATATTCTGAGGCCGAGTAGGCTACCGTGTCCGACCTTGAGGCTTTGTTTTTCTCTCAGCGGTTCGTCGATTGCGCTGCAATTACTTTCGTTCTCTGTTTTTTGACCCAGTCTTTCACCCAATACTTCGTTGTTTAAAATCTCAACTCAAAAAAAGATATATATATATATATATTTCCTTCTCTGTTCTTATTCGTTTATTCGTTGTTCTTATTTGTTCGTTCGTTCCTCGATCACGTTGTTTAAAATGTTTAAACTTTTCCCTGAAGAACTGTATTCTGTCGTATATTATAACAACTTTTTCTTCTTCTTCTATAAAAGGATGGTTTCGACTTGCTCACCAAATCTATTCATTCCAAAAAAAAATTCCATCTCTTACAGTTCCTTTTTTCTACATTCCCGAAACTCTCTTGCACTCCACCCCTCCTTCAGCATACTCAAACGTATTTTTGAATCGAAGGTCTCAAGAAACTCATTTTGCAATAAATGTTCGTTTCCCATTAATTGTACCCTTTTCAAAATCCAATCTCACCTCTCCCCTCCAAATCTTCCCCATCACCCCTCCCCTCCAAAACTTCCCCATCACCCCTCCCCTCCAAATCTACCCCCTTGCCCCTCCCCTCCAAATCTTCCCCATCACCCATCCCTTTCAAATCTTCCCCCTTGCCCCTCCCCTCCAAATATTCCCCATCACCCCTTCCCTCCAAAACTTCCCCATCACCCCTCCCCTCCAAAACTTCCCCATCACCCCTCCCCTCCAAAACTTCCCCATCACCCCTCCCCTCCAAAACTTCCCCATCACCCCTCCCCTCCAAAACTTCCCCATCACCCCTCCCCTCCAAATCTACCCCCTTGCTCCTCCCCTCCAAATATTCCCCATCACCCCTTCCCTCCAAAACTTCCCCATCACCCCTCCCCTCCAAAACTTCCCCATCACCCCTCCCCTCCAAAACTTCCCCATCACCCCTCCCCTCCAAATCTTCCCCATCACCCCTCCCCTCCAAATCTACCCCCTTGCTCCTCCCCTCCAAATATTCCCCATCACCCCTTCCCTCCAAAACTTCCCCATCACCCCTCCCCTCCAAATCTACCCCCTTGCCCCTCCCCTCCAAATCTTCCCCATCACCCATCCCTTTCAAATCTTCCCCCTTGCCCCTCCCCTCCAAATATTCCCCATCACCCCTTCCCTCCAAAACTTCCCCATCACCCCTCCCCTCCAAAACTTCCCCATCACCCCTCCCCTCCAAAACTTCCCCATCACCCCTCCCCTCCAAAACTTCCCCATCACCCCTCCCCTCCAAAACTTCCCCATCACCCCTCCCCTCCAAAACTTCCCCATCACCCCTCCCCTCCAAATCTACCCCCTTGCTCCTCCCCTCCAAATATTCCCCATCACCCCTTCCCTCCAAAACTTCCCCATCACCCCTCCCCTCCAAAACTTCCCCATCACCCCTCCCCTCCAACACTTCCCCATCATCCCTCCCCTCCAAAACTTCCCCATCACCCCTCCCCTCCAAATCTACCCCCTTGCCCCTCCCCTCCAAATCTTCCCCATCACCCATCTCTTTCAAATCTTCCCCCTTGCCCCTCCCCTCCAAATCTTCCCCATCACCCATCCCTTTCAAATCTTCCCCCTTGCCCCTCCCCTCCAAATCTTCCCCATCACCCCTTCCCTCCAAAACTTCCCCATCACCCCTCCCCACCCAATCCCCTCCCAAGCCCCTCCCCTCCAAATCTACCCCGTCACCCCTCCCCTCCAAATCTTCCCCATCACCCATCTCTTTCAAATCTTCCCCCTTGCCCCTCCCCTCAAAATCTTCCCCATCACCCATCCCTTTCAAATCCCCCCTTACCCCTTCCCTCCTAAACTCCACCCACACCCCTCCCCTCCGAGACTCTCCCTCGCTCCTCCCCTCCGAGACTCCCCTCTCACCCCTCCTCCTCAAAGCGTCCTCCCTGCTTCTTCCCCCTTCCAACTTTCACCTTCATCTCCCCCAAACTTCTGCCTTGCTAGTCCCCCTCCTCAAATAACACCTCACTGTTCCTCACCCAATCACCATCAAACCTTTTGCCCACCCCATTCTTCCCTTTCTCCAAGCTATTCTGAAATCTCTGACACACCTTCAACAGCTCTCCCTACCTCTTCCTCCTCTTCCACATCTTACCCTACCCCTCACCCCCTTGTTCTGTATCCGATGCTCCCCCTTCCTCTTCATTAACGGTATGGACCTCAAACATCCCGGGCCTTCGCTCAAACTTGACTGATCTCTCCATACAGGTTGCTTCTGACAAACCAGACGTGATCTGCTTAACACAAACTTTCCTCCTTCATGATGTCTCTGATTCCTTGGTATCTCTCCCAGGTTACTCCCTCCTCCGGTATGATAGACCTGAGCCTCGTCCTGGAAGTGGGGTTGCTATTTTTATTAAAAACTCTCTTCGACACTCGACCTGCACTGCACTCTCTCCACCTCACCCCCAGGAATACCTTTGGCTACGGCTTCCCCTTCGCTCCCACCTTTTGTTCATATGTGTGTTGTACCGTCCACCAAACAGTGATGACTCCATCTACATCTCGCTGTCTGATAATATGGACCAACTTCTATCTACCCATCCCAACTCTCTCTTCCTCATATGTGGTGATTTCAATTGTCACCGTGCCAGTTGGCTGTGTGTGGGTACCTCTCTCACCAGCCATGGCTCTTCGGCAAAGGACTTCTGCGACTCACTGGGACTGACACAATCTGTCAATTTCCCGACCCGGATCTCCATGAACGGAGCATCTTCTCTTCTGGACTTGGTTATGACTAACTTCCCTGAAAATGTCTGCTGCTCTTCTTCTGCTCCAATCGGCTCATCTGATCATGTGCTTGTTAAAGTGGACATCTCTCTGACCGTTCTCAGATAGCCTCTTCAGCGTCGACGAGTCTGGCATTTCACTCAGGCCAACTGGCACGGTCTTCAAGCTGCCATCAATCATCTGGGCTGGTCTCCCATCTCTACCGTCTCTGACATCAACTCATCCTGGGAATTCTTCCAAAGTAAATTGCTCTCTCTCATGCACAGATTTATCCCATCTCGTCTTCAGTTGTCATACCCTTCCTCCCGTCCATGGTACACGGAATCTTGTGGTGAGGCTGTTGCCCAGAAACAACTTGCTTTCGTCTCCTGGAAAGCAAATCCAACGGAAGGAAATCTCATTTCCTTTCACAAAGCCCGAAACAAGTGTGTGTCCACCCTCAGGAGAGCCAGGAAACAATATCTCTCCGTTCTCAAGACCGAACTCTCTTATCTGTCTCCCTCTTCCAAATCCTGGTGGCATCTGGTCAAATCTGTTTCTGGTGTTTGTTCCCCCTCCACCCCCTCCCTCACCTCAAACGGCTACACGGCTAACTCCGCACGCGAAAAATCTGAATGCCTCAACTCTGTGTTTGCCTCAAAATATTGTGTCCCAAACCCATCCCTCTCTGTACCCACCATGCCCAGTCGTACCCAGCTGCTCCTGGAGTCTGTGTCCTTTCCTCCTGACAAGGTGGAAAAGTTTCTGTCAACCCTCGACTCTGATTCTGCAACTGGACCTGACGGCATCATCCCACGGGTCATAAAATCCTGTTCTTCCGCTCTTTCACTCCCTCTCTCTGTTCTCTTCACCCTCTCTTTTGCTCAAGGTCATCTGCCATCTGCTTGGAAATCAGCCAACATGACTGCTTTGCACAAAAAAGGTGCAAAAACAGATCCTAGCAACTACAGACCAATCAGCCTTCTCCCAATTATTATCAGCAAAGTCATGGAATCCATCATTGCTTCAGATATGAAATCTTTCCTCTTCTCCAATGGCTTGATCTCTGATCATCAATTTGGTTTCAGACCTGGACACTCGACTCTGGACATGCTGCTTCTGCTTTCTCAACAATGGATGGAGGTCCTCAATGCCAAACAGGAAATTAGAGCTGTCTCCCTTGACATATCACGTGCCTTCGATATGGTCTGGCACCCTGCTCTGCTCACCAAACTCTCCTCCTTTGGTATCCATGGAAATCTCCACGCATGGCTGGTGGACTTCCTCTCTAGTCGTAGTCAACATGTGGCCCTGAATGGGTTTCTCTCATCTCCTCTTCCTGTTCAGGCTGGAGTTCCCCAAGGCAGTGTTCTGGGCCCTGTGCTTTTTCTGGTCTTCATCAATGATCTCTCTGACTCTCTTGAAAATCCTCTCTATCTCTTTGCTGATGACTCTACTCTCTGTCGCTCCATTCCTCATCCCTCAGATCGGCAGTCTGCAGCCTCCTCACTCTCTGCAGACCTGGACAAAATCACAGACTGGGCAAACAGGTGGAACATGTCTTTCAATCCTGACAAATCTCACCCTCTTACGATGTCTCTCCGAAAAGACCGACTGGACAACCCTCCCATCCACTTTCTGAATAATCCTCTCCAAGAAGTTCTTTCACTCAAGCTTTTGGGTCTCACTATCTGCCATGACCTTTCCTGGGAAACCCACATTTCAAATCTGGCCTCCAAAGCCAGTCGCCGACTGGGCATCCTCCGTCGTGCGAAGTCCTTCCTTGGCACACCTGAGCTCCTCACCACATACAAGGCTTTCATCCGCAGCTCAATGGAATACTGCTCTCCCCTCTGGGCTGGTGCTCCTGCCTCACACCTAGCTCGTCTTCACGCTGTTGAAACCAAAGTGTTCAGAATCGTTGGAATCTCCCGCGATGAAGCTAACTCCAAGGGCCTTTCACTCACTCACCACAGGCAGGTTGGTGGTCTTTCCGTCTTCTACCGACTCCTCTCTGGCCTTGCCCCCCCAGCTCTCTCTGGGCTCTGCCCCCCAAATATTCCTACAGGTTGCACAAGATCTGCCTGCAACCCTCTTATGGTTCAACTGCCAAAATCAAGACTCTCTGCTCACCTTCACTCCTTCATTCCTCTTTTCTCCCGCCTCTGGAACAAACTCCCTCACTCTCCTCAATCCCACTCCACCCTCCAGGTCTTTAAAACAGCTGTTCACAACCATCTCTTATCTTCCCCCATCCAAAACCTTGATCTTTTCTACCCCCGCTAATTTCACCCCAAATCCACTTTTTTGAAATACCAACTTCTGTCCTGGAAGTCCTTGGTGTCCTTGTGTTTTATACTTCTCCCCCCCCCCCCCCCCTTCCCACGCCTCCTCCCCCCAAGCCCTCTCCCTCCCACACATCTCCCTGCTCTCAAATGTTGTGTTTGTGTGCTTCCCCTTCTCTCACCATCTTGTCTTTCGCTCCCTCTTTTTATATATTTTGTTTGTCTGGTTGATTTGTTTGTGAAATAAATGTTAGATCTTTCACGAGCCTCGATTCAGTATACAAAAAAACCAAAAAAAAAACCTGGTTTCTTTCACGTCACACATCTCCATTTTCATCGATATTAACTGCATCGTGACATTAGTCGCCATCGATTGCAACATTAATCAGTATGTAGGCCTACACTTCTTTTCAGGTAAGAGTGTGGTGGACCTACACCTATAAGTTATTATGTGAGAGAATCATCAAAGCTGAAGTTGCCACACACACCAATGAATGCTCAGAAGAAAACACAACAATCGAAGGTATTTGATACCAATTTTACAAGAAGGTGGAAATTCGCATTTCCTATGTCGGATGTATTGCCCAATAGAAGGCTGGTGGAGGTATGCACACTCGTCTCTAAGCTGGCTAGCCTGGGTTGCCATGACAACACAGCTGTAACACCCATCCACACGCGCAACGATTCATCAATGAGCATGCCATCTCTTAGTCTCGGATGGACGTTAAACAGGTTGTTAGCATCAGTTCGTGGACGTTAAAGATCCCACGGTGTCATCCGTGAAGAGGAGGTGACCCGTCACTGGCACCCTTAACAAATTAAAAATTGCTGTCGCCTTTAGTCAGACATCAGGCCTGGCAAGTCAGTTCAGGAAAGACTTGGGCCAAACATGTTTCAGGCCAAGCACACAAGGTGGGACAAATTGGGGCCATTGAATAAGTAATTGAAGATATACAGTAAGTACATGCAGTGGATATTTAAAAGTTAGCGAATTTACAACCACATGCAATCATTGTTCATCGCCACTCCTTTTTTTTTTTAATGTCTTCTGCCACTTGTGCAACCGCATTCCTGGGGCGGTGCAATTCCATGCTTCCCAACAGAGCTTAAAGGTGGCAGTGAACCTTCATCTCATGTCATCCACCATCACTATCTATGACATCATCTCATGTCATTCACCATCACGATCCATTATATTGTTGTGGTTTTTGGAATAAAGGCAACCCGACCACCGACCTTTTAGTTAGTTGCACCACAACATGTAGCCTCACTTAGTTAGTTATTTCATATTAAATGTGAAGTATAGTCTCCTTCCCAGTGTTAGTATGTCAATAGTCAATATATTTTCAGCTTTACCGATTGACCAATGTGCAGATTATGAGATAGTGAAGAAAACCATTCTGAAAGCCTATGAATTGGTCCCTGAAGCTTACCGGCAAAAATTCAGGAATGCCAGGAAGAGGGAGAGAGAGACCCATGTGGAGTTTGCCAGAATGAGGGAAACCATGTTTGATCGGTGGTGTGATTCGAAAGGGGTTAGGAAAGACTTCAAACTGTTGCGACAATTGATCTTGGTGGAGGAATTCAAACAGTGTGTCCACGAGGACATTAAAGTACATCTGGAGGAAAAGAAGGTACCAGAGTTGTATGAGGCAGCCACCGTGGCAGATGACTATGCCTTGACACACAGGATGGGGTTCCACAAACCTAATTTCCCGCCTAGAGTTCGCCCGGGGAGTTATGGTACATCCGTTGTGGAGAACGAAGATTCATGGGGGCGGCCTAGAGAGGACTATGAGGACAGATCTGATACCGCAACTCTTAGGGATCAGAAGTCTACAGTTCCAAGACAGACTTATCTTCCGGGGGGCTCGAGGCACACCACGAGTTTTTCCTCTGGGCCTGCTTGCGCTTTTTGCAAGAAACCTGGACATTTGATGTCCCAATGCTATGCCCTGGAAAGGAAAAATCAGGAGCGGAGTCAGACTAGTACAACTCCGAATGCAATGGCAAATGTGAGAAATCGTCCTTGGAGGACAGAGTCTTGTGAAGGTTCCCATGCCAATGTTCCGGCATCTCAGAACGACCTTGTTCAAGAGGGTTACAAACCTTTTATTTCAGAGGGGTTTGTGTCACTGGATGGAGGCTTGACGAACCAGAGACCTGTTAGGGTATTGAGGGACACAGGAGCACATCAATCTTTGATGCTTGAAGGCATTTTGCCATTGTCAGAGAAGACGGCAACTGGTGTTAGTGTTCGTTTACAGGGGGTTGGTGGCTATGTTAAAGCCCCACTTCATGTCATCCATTTGAAGTCTGATTTGGGGTCAGGACCGGTCACCGTAGGTTTACAAGCCACTCTTCCTGTAGAGGGAGTATCTTTTGTTATCGGGAATGATTTGGCTGGTGGTCAAGTTTCTGGTAACCCGATGTTTGTTGAAAAGCCTAGTATGGAAAATAACACCGCACAGGTAGAGCAGGAGAATCCGGGTATCTTTCCATCCTGTACCGCGACTCATGCTATGGGTAGGAAGCGCCCTGAAGAGAAGAGGAAGTACCCTGAAACTAAGTGTCAGCACACACAAGTCAGGGATGGAAGCAATGTTGGCAAGCTCTTTGTAGGTGGACTGAACTTCAATACAAGGGAAGATATTCTGGATTCTGTCTTCCGAAAACATGGACCGCTCTTGGAAGTGCTGCTGATAAAAGACAGGGAGACGCAAAAATCAAGAGGATTTGGCTTTGTCACATTTGAAAACACAAAGGACGCCAAAGATGCAGAAAAGGATTTGAATGGCAAGGATTTGGATGGTCGGACCATAACAGTAGAGAAGGCAGGCCATAGGCGTCGAGGGGGCTATAGAGGAGGAAAACATGGAGGTAATTTCAGGGGTGGCTATGGCTCCCGGGGTGGGAGTAGTAGTTTTGGTGGTGGCCGCAGTCGATATTACTATGGAGGGTTCCCAGAGTTACGGCAGCTCCCGAAGGGATGATTATCAGGGTAGTGGCCGAGAAGGAGACCGCTATTCACGTGACTACAGCGACAAGCAGTCCAACCGTGATTATTATGAAAGTTAGGAAGAGGTGAAGCACTGAATGCTGCGGAGCAGCCGAGCCAAGATTCCTACACTGATTAACCGTGAACGTCACGTTCCTAAAGGCGTCCATGTAGTGAACTTGCCTACACGGATTAACCCTGAACTCCACATTCCTAAAGGCGTCCATGTAGTGAACTTTCCTACACGGATTAACCGTGAACTCCACGTTCCTAAAGGCGTCCATGTAGTGAATACTTCCAGGCCTCACCACCCAACCACCATGGAACCTGGCTCTCAGCTCGGCCAACCGGAAAAAGTGCTATAGATTTGCTTGACTCTTTGGATTTTTGATCACAACCCCTTAACCTTCATTCAAAAAAACTAAAAATAAAAATCAGAGGTTGATGAGATGGAGTTTGGCTTTGCATGAGTTCAACTGGGAAATTGAGCTTGTAAAGGGCAGGGACAATGTCGTTGCTGATGCTTTGTCCAGAGTGAATTAACTTTGGAAATCTCTGTAGGTTGTTTGAAGTTTTGTTGCTTTATTTTTGGGAAATATTGATTATCGTTGCTCACGGGAATTGATGATTTGGGTGTGAGTTTACTTTTGTTTGTTGGGAGAGTTTTGCCTACAAAGAAAGTTTTCGGTTGTGTGACTGCCCTGGCCATCCACACGGGATTCTGGTCGTTTGGACATCGTTCTAGCGATTGGTGGAACGAATCAACTTCGTCTTGGAGCCGGGAATAAGAGACATTGGGGAATGTTCTTGTTACACTCACTTGGAGCACAGTGAGTTATATATTGCAAAACTGATGGTACCATCATAGGACATATTGATTGTACTTTTGAATACTATTGTTGTTGTACCGTTATTCTTGTGTGATCTCAATACAGTATTTGTTTGTGAGTAACAACTGGGGTGGCTTCTCCATTGATCTTTGACCCACAGAATAACACATTTTTCTGCCGTGACTCCTCTCGGGCCTCGGAGGTACACCATGACCAGGGGGTCGGGGAGGAGCACGTAACAGTAGTTAGGAAGTGAAATCCCTTCGCACCATCCACAGCCATTCACCGAGGAGGACGAGCTTCACACCAAAGGCTCTGTAAGCTATTTGAGAAGTGAGACGCATCATGACGTGAGTGAGACATTGTTTTGTTCCATCCCTTCCTTCCTGGGAGGGATTTGGGGCTGAATTTGGTGTTAGAGGGGGATATGGGAGACAAGACGTAGAGATGAATTGTAAATACAAGGAGGGCTAGGGTAGTGTAGCCAACGGTGGGGGGTACGGACGGTTAGGGACGAGCTTGCTCCGCTCCCTCTGCCGCATTCCTCGCACCGCACCAGATATGGTGGTGCCTGGTCACCTTGTTTTTCGTTTGCCACTGTCTGCTTTTCCTTTTGCTTGTTGCGGCTTGTCTTCCCTCCCCGCCCCAGGACCATTTGGAGGCCGACCTGTGCAGCACCCTGCTGCCAATCCATCTTGTACTCATGGACCACAAGCCTTGTGGCCCCGCAACTCTGCTGTGTAGCATCTTGCTGCCAAGTCACCTTGCACCTTCGGACCACCTGTTGAGTGGCACTGATGCCACGCAGTTGGACCACGTGAAGAGTGGCCCTGCTTGCAAATAAAAAAAAGTGTGTGCAATTGTGTGCCATTTGTGAAGATGTGAAGATTTAGATGGCCCTGATGTCCAAATGTCCAATTTAGATGGCCAGCCAGTTTTTGTTAGCCCGCACACACAAGACAAGAAGATGCAAGATGCAAGCAGCAAGTGCCTTCATTTCCTTCCTCAATTTCTTTCCTCAAAGTGCAGGTCCTGGGTCGTAGTATTGTAAATAAAGGTTAAGTTCTGTGCTTGTACATATAAGAATGTTCCCACCGGCTATGTGTTTAGTTTAAAAATTCCGGAAATACACGGATATTTGTGGGTGTGAGTCTGTTACATTAGCTGCTCAACGCATTAGGAGGGACATATCTAGTGTCAAGAATGTCGCACACATGGGTTAGAATAAATGTTAGGGGGATTACACCTATGTGTCACATTAATGGTAAATGTAAATTGAATGCCAGACTCTACCGGTCGTTCCAACTGAGGTCGACTCGGGACGAGTCTGGTCAGAGAGAGGGGGGTCATGTTGTTGTTTTTGGAATAAAGGCAACCCCCCTTTTAGTTAGTTGCATCACAACATGTAGCCTCGCTTAGTTAGTTATTTCTTATTAAATGTGAAGTATAGTCTCCTTCCCAGTGTTAGTATGTGTTGAGGCAGGTAAAGTAAGGGTAGGCCTCATTGAAGCTTTGAATGCCATGTGGTGGGATGAGGACAAGTCGAGCAGGCCTGAGGGAGGAGCTTGAGGGAGTGGCTGGTAAGCAGCAAACAGCCAACGGGAGCTAAAGGGGAGTGGCCAATAACGGCGGCCAATGGGAGCTAAAGGAGAGTGGCCAACAACGGCGGCCAATGAGAACTAAGGGGAGTGACTGATGAGGCGCTATCACGACACGTGACCCCCGCGGCCAGTGGAGGCCTTTATAACATTCTGGTGGGACTCCGGGGGCTATAAAACCCGGCCCGGACCCCGGAACTCTCTCTCTCTGGCCCTGGACTTCGAACTCTCTGCCCCCGCTCTCTATAGCCCAGGACTCTGAACGTACTCTTGTTGGCCCTGTACTCTGACGATCTCTGGACTCCGGGCGCTCCCTGGATTCGCTCTCTGGCCTGACGATCTCCCTGCCTGGACTGCCTACACGTGCGCTTTGCCTTGCTGGCTTCGGGACACGCTGCGTGGATTCCCGTTCGTGCACCACTGAGGTCGACGTCCCTGCCGCGAACATCCTCGGTGGGGAAACGCCCAACGAGCCGTCCAGGGCGAACTGCACTAAGCGACCATACTTTGTGCACGTCCCCTTCTTCCTCCCCTTCCCCGAACGAGTCAGAGGGCCCTTGTCTGGGTAACGTAAGTATGGTGGTTAAATTTCTCTTCTGTGTCCCTTTTTCTATCACCAGTGTACATTTGTGAACAAATCTGTGGTTTGTTTCCAACTTGACCGTTTTCATCCCTTCACCATTGGCCTCGCATTGCACGAGATAAAACCGCTCGATCGGGTTCATAGTAATTAACGGCATGAGTTACGCGACAAACAAACCGCTCGGTGTTAAAGACCAGTGTGACTCGTGTGAGGTCCAGCCCCCGTCCTCGCGGTGGCGTGTGTATCGAAGGTACTCTGGTTGTGAGCGGAAACCCTTCCACGTGCTAGCTGCGGGTTTGGCGGCTGGAATTGCACAGCAATCAGCCCCCACGAGTGTAGAGTGGGTAGCGGCCTCGTGGACTCGAAGCTCGAGGGGGAGCAGGGCTTAATCCCCCCTCAGTACGTCGACGAGCTCGAGATTCGCAACAATATCGTATGTCATCCACCATCGCTATCCATCATATCATTTCATGTCATCCACCATCGCTATCCATTATATCATATCATGTCATCCACCATTGCTATCCATTATATCATTTCATGTCATCCACCATTGCTATGCATTATATCATTTCATGTCATCCACCATTGCTATCTATTATATCATTTAATGTCATCCACCATTGCTATCCATTATGTCATCTCATGTCATCCACCATTGCTATCCATTATGTCATCTCATGTCATCCACCATGGCTATCCATTATGTCATCTCATGTCATCCACCATTGCTATCCATTATGTCATCTCATGTCATCCACCATCGCTATCCATTATGTCATCTCATGTCATCCACCATTGCTATCCATTATGTCATCTCATGTCATCCACCATTGCTATCCATTATGTCATCTCATGTCATCCACCATTGCTATCCATTATGTCATCTCATGTCATCCACCATGGCTATCCATTACATCATGTCATATCATCCACCATATTAAATATTGTACATTGTATTATGTGAAACTAGAACACCCATAGTCGATACGACCGACGGAGAACAAAATTAAAATGGAATGACTTTAATGAAAATGTGACGTGTGTGCATCGAGCGAATTGGCTAATAAGTTCATGATACGTGGATCTTCCGAAGCAGTGATGGTCGGAACAAACTTTCTCTTTCCAAGTGCCTCTAGCTAAAAGGTGTGGGAATGGCCATGCTCGTCGGGGGCTGGGCCACCGACCTCTGGGAGAGGTTTAGCAACATAGCCTGAGGCTTTTCTTGCAGCTCGCACTGCCCTCTAGCGAGTCGAGTACCCACTGTAAATTATTTGTCTTCGACGCCATCGTGCCACACTGAGTCGTAAAACAATGCAAGGAGAAAATCGTAACACTCGACCGTAACACCCTGAATGCCCCATAGTTACTCTTCATCACTCTTCCTCATTTACCCCTGTCTAAATTTCCAAAAGCCTCCTTTACCTCTCTTCCCTTCCTCTTTAAACTCTTTAATTCTTCTTCTCCGTCTTCCTTTCTTCTTTAATTCTGCTTTTTAAAATTCTGCTTCTTTAATTCTCGCCCTTCTCTTCTCTTCCTCCTTTTCTCAAATTGATTTTTCTCAATTTGCTGCCACCCCAACCCATTTAAGTACAAAGTATGTATATAAACCATAATTTATAAAATTCCTTCTGGACACACACATATACACACACACACACACACACACACATACATATACATATACATATACATATACACACACACATACACACATCTCCTTTTTTCATTTCTGTTCCTCACAATTCTATCTCTCTTTTATTCACAGACACACACACACACACACACACACACACACACACACACACACACACACACACACACACACACACACACACACACACTTGCCATACCAGTATTCCAGTAGAGCTGCGAAATAATAAACTGGCCACAAGCGGAAACAAACAAGCTAGATATCAAAACAAGGAAACTCCTCACTATCCAACAGACAACCGAATCCAATTTGTATGCAAACATGAAGACAGCAAACCAGAGTAGGTATCCCTAACCCACCTAGCAATTTTTTTTTTCAAAGACAGGTGTGAATAGAAGATGTCACACATGAAACCGAAACGGCAACAAATACAGCCCCACCGATTGCAAAAAAGATGAAATAAAAATATAAAGTGAAATATCAACAAATATACACTGACAACCGTGACAACGTTAAAGAGCATGAAGGTATAAAAAAAAGAGTTTAAAAAAAAGATACTTTGAGGCCTGAGAGGACACCGTTCCACCTTCTGAAACCCACATATAGAGATAAAAAAATCAATGACACACACACACACACACACACAGACACACACCATCTCGGCATGAGACTCCTGAACAATAAAGGAGGGTAGAACGGGTAAAGCCCGGGCTGATTCGAGGCTGCTCTAGCCCTGGTCGAGATGTTGGTGGCCTGCGAGCTGATTTTAAGAGGGAGAATTTATTTCCGGGACTGTGGAGGTGGTGGGGGCAGGGAGTTGGGAAGAGACGAATAGTGTGTTGAGAGTGAAAGAGAATAAAATTTCAAAAACGGGGACATAGACCCCTTACAGGCAAATCCCTGTGTCTGTGCAGCCAGAATGTGTGCTGATAAGAAAGATGACTGCACTTCCTCAAATGGACCAAAACATCATGTCATTATGAGGCAGAGATCTGCACCACGAAAATCTGTGAAGGTGCTACCTGGCCCACAACCACCAAAGGTAAAACTCCAGATGAGAGGCTCAAATAAGGAAAGCTGGAGTTTGGAGGGAAAATAAACCATTCTTTTCTGCAGAATGCATGCCATGCATGAAGCGTGGGGTGAATGGAAAGTGGCAAAGATTCATTGACCAACTAAAGTTTACTAAATTGGTTGGCAGGACAGAGATTATCCCACTCTATTATTTTGAAAAAATGGTGTTGACGATCCACAAATATCTAACTCGAGACAGAATCTAAGAAATTAAAACTAGGACCAGACAGCAAGTGGCAAGGGAACTGAGTGCTCGCCAAGGGATGAATAGAAGGTTAAAGTGGACTTGACTGTCATGGCACAGGGAGTGGGCAAGCAACGAAGCCAAACCTTGGACTGCGCCTTAGCACCAGAGGTCCAGAGATGGAGACCAAGTACAACAGAAAGAAAAGATGCAGACCAACTCCTGGAGAGAGAGAACAAGTCCAATCCGCAAACCCAAACCAAATGACACCTACTCAGGCAGAAGGGATAAGAGCAAGTCTGATAATGTAGATGATAATGAGGATGCATGGAAGAAGTTTCGGGAACTGAGTGGCGTGCTTATGAGGATGGGAGTGTCGCTGAAGCTGAAGGGAAAGGTGTATGCTGCATGTGTGAGAAGTGTTATGATTTTGGGAGCGAGACATGAGTAATGAACGTAGAGCAGCAACGAAGGCTGGAAAGGGTGGAAATGCGAATGGTTCGACGGATGTGCGGAGTATCGTTGAGAGAGAGGAAGACAAATGATGAATTGCGAAAGATGATGGGAATAGAGCCTGTGATTGATGCTGTGAAGAGGAACAGGTTGAGATGGTTTGGTCATGTGTTGAGGAAGGATGAAAGTGACTGGTTGAGAAAAGTGATGGAAATGAATGTAGAAGGAAGTAGAGGACGGGGAGGATCGAGAAAGACTTGGCTAAAGATGGTGGAAGAAGAAATGCGGGCAAGGGGGTTAACAAGGGGAAATGCAGAAAATAGGGCAAAATGGAGAAGATTGTCATGGGGACCGCAAGGCTAACCCCCGCTCTTGCAGGGAAAATGGCCTAAAAATGCATGTTGTTGTTTGTTGTTGTTGTTGTATAATGAGGAGGGAGACAAGGTAGAACAACTGAGCAGAGAAGATGAGGATGATGGTGAGCTGCGTAGACTGGAAGAAGAGTTGGCCAACAAAATGGGGGAGATGAGACTGATACCACTCCGGGAAAGACCACAATGCTACAGAATAGAAAACGCTAAACAGACAAATATAATATAACAGAGAACGAACCAACGGAGCACTCAGATGAGTGACAACAAAAATTCGGTGCGCTTTGCAGCGGCACTGCTCATTCAAGAAAATGTACCAGGCAAACAACACAGTAAGAAGAACAAACCAGGTCCAACAAACAGAGACTAAGCACCACCATGGAAACTGAGACTAATGACAGAGAGGGAATAATAGAGAAAGGAAACGGGACAAATATAACAATTCATAAGAGGAAACCGAAGCACAAAGCTAAGGAAGAGAATCCAAAAAATATAAAACAAATATAAAACCGAGTACAAAGACCAAAGGTAATAGGTGCTGAAAACAAACTCAAAATAGGAAGACGAAAATAAACTATGAATACGTCAACAATGGGAAAAAGCAAAAGCAAATGTTTGAAAAGAGCACGAGAAGATTCTACTGTGAACTAGGGAAACGAAGGCAAAATGTATCAAATTCCCATGAAAATATATACTTGAAGATTTCTGGAAAGGAATTTATGAAGACCCAGAAGAACATAATAAAGAGGGGGATGAATAAAACAACACTTGTTTGACTTGCAAAAGAAAAACAACATTTTAAGCAAAATTCCTTCAGTGATAATTGATGAAGAAAAAATTAAAAATTAAAACTTTAAAAGCCCAGGCCTGGATGGAATTCCAAACGTCTGGCTATAGCAACCAGATGCTCTCCACAATCACTACGCTTGAGCATGCAATGAGCTTATCCAAGGGGAAAATGTAATCGAGGAGTTACTCACAGAAGGTAACACCTTCCTCATCCCAAAATCTGAAGAAACCAAACTAACCAAACACAAATATAGGCCAAAAACCTGTCTACCAACAACAAACAAACCTCTCACAAAATCATCACAGAAATGATGTACCACCACCTAGCACAACAAAGAGGCTTAAAGGCAGAATAGAAGGGATCCAAGAACAGATAACACAGAACAATAAACCATCTACAACTAAACAAGGGCATACTCGAAAACTGTAAAATGAGAACCAAATTGCCCACAGCCTGGATAGACGGTCATACTACATTCATGGATGATAAAGTGCATGCAAATGTACAAGATCTACCCCCCAAATAATCTAACTGATTGAGAAAGCAATGGAGCTTTGCAGTACCACATTGACATTGCAGCACTCAGAAGGAAAGGTCAAATATCAGGGTTGAAGTTATGATGCGGGTTCCTCCAGTGAGACGACCTTTCACCCCTCCTGTTTTGCCTGGACCTGGACCCACTGAGCAACCTCGTAAATGAGCATCCTAACATCCAATATAAAAACGTCCAAAACAACAGGAAAAGTGACACATGGATAAGGATACTGTACATTGATGATTTGAAGTCTTCGCACCAAAGAAAGGAAAATGAGCAGACCAACTGAAATTAGCGAAACAGTACTCCGACAAAGTTCAAAAGGAATTTGTCCTGAATAAGTGTGCCAAGTGCATATTCATACGAGGTAGGCGAACGGAAACGGAAAACATAAAAATCAACCGAAATACAACAATGCAACAGCTTGAAAACGAAGCATCATACAAATACCTCGAAGTAGAAGAGGGCCACCATATACATCACAAACAAATGCACAAAACAGTTGATGAAGAATACCTGCAGAGAACAAGGCTGATCCTGAAAGCGTACCTCTCCCCAAGAAATAAAATCAAAGCCATAAACCAAGTTGCAAAACCACTGTTCTGTCCAAACTGCGGAGTAATAAACTGGCTTCAATCGGAAATCAAAAAACTAGATATAAAACAAGGAAACTCCTCACCATCTTGCTATAATTCACCAAATGTCTGTCTGTCTGTCCGTCCGTTCCCAGGTACCGCAAAAACGGCTGAACCGATCACAACGAAATTTTAGGTGGATAATCCTGGGACCCCCTGGAGTAAAATAGGCTACATTGTTTTTCCAATTTTTTCCAATTTTCCAATTTTTCCAATTTTCCAGTTTTTCCAAACACGATGGAATAATATTTACCGATATGAAAAGTGATGTGGCTTTTATTGAAATTCTACAAATACTGTTTAGATTTTGATGGTTTGCGTGTGATATGATTTAATGGATGTTTATATAAATCGTTTAAAATAAAAAAATCCTTCAATTTCTGATATTTTGCCTTTTCATTTGGGCCTCCCAATTGAAACCCCGCCCATATAGTCAGGTTCACTATGTTAACAAATATAATTTCGTTCAAAATTTTGGTAGATTAGCAAAACTATACATTTCTGGAATACTCAGAGCATGAGGAAACCAAAAATTAATGTTTACATTTGCGTAGACACCTTTGCGAAAATGACACTCAGGACAGTGATGAAGAGTCAGGTTCACTATGTTAACAAATATAATTTCGTTCAAAATTTTGGGATTAGCAAACCTGTACATTTTTGGAATCATCAGAGCATGGAGAATCCGAAAATCAATGTTGGCATTTGCACAGACACCTGCATGGCCGCCATTTTGGATTTTCAAAATGGCCGCCATAAAATACATATTTTGCACTATCTCGGCTTCTAGTCAATCTAGAGACTTAATTAAATATGCTAATCCTATGTTTTCTGGGTTAAGGAATCCAATAGAGGCCTCAAAATAGTGCTCAGGATTATAGAAAAGCAACAAACAAAGGTAATTGAAAACCATTGTCTTTATATTTGTGATATAACTGTATTACATAATACATGATATTGCAAGTCCTTTGAAGTTATAGGTTTGGGTTTATAAAGCAAGAAAGCAGCCTTGTTAGTATCAGATTGAACTATAAGTCCTATACACAGGATCTACTGGGTCTACACCGTTCAGGAATATGCTTTTACAGATCTTCATCACTGTCCTGAGGGTCATTTTCGCAAAGGTGTCTATGCAAATGCAAACATTAATTTTTGGATTCGTCATGCTCTGAGTATTCCAGAAATGTATAGTTTTGCTAATCTACCAAAATTTTGAACGAAAAAACATAGTGAACCTGACTAATAGGGCGGATACCGTTGATAGTCAATAAAATGTTCTACAAAAATCAATGCATACTTCGATCAATGCATAAGTAACCAGCCTGAAAATAACCATCAGACAAAACTTTGAGAACAAGAAAACTTCACCGCTTGGTCCATGAATTGTGATCTCTTACCCAATCGGTGGTAAATACTTTGAGCCCTGGAACACGACGTTCTGAACCCCATCTTCTGAAACCCGTATGTGGACATAACAGCCAACGACACACACACCTGCGCACGACTCGTAGCGGATGCTCTCAGCTTGAGTTATACCGCTTATTGAGTATAGATGTCATGTCATATGGCATTGGATACGAACCAATTCTTATACGAGTTCATCGCCTTCAATCCAGAAAATATGATTCAATGAAGTTTAAATGAAATTGTTCTTTCTGCGAAGATTGGAAGACTGTCTTGTGGAGTTGTGTTCCACCTTAAGTGCAAATTGATCTACAGTGAACAATAACGACAGTTTGTTACATTTATTTTTCACCGTTCAAGGCATACACTTTCATTTAGCACTTCACTGCACTTGCACGTTCGGGATGACAAACCTTCCACAAAATGCTCGCAAATCAAGGGAAGACCCCGCCGTGAGGCCGGGTCACCCACCCGAAGTCGTTGTTAAACGGCCGGTCCTTAAAGTCACGTTGTGCAGATTAAGGAGGTAATTGTACATCGTAAATGAAAGCGCCGATTGTCCTTCGTACAGTACAAGCCTCTTTGGCTTTGTGGTATTTACTGTGTCGCTGCAAACGCAATGGTTATCATGGTTTTCAAATGGGAATAACATTGTGTACCAGCACACTTGGTATTAAATGCGCGAACTTAGCAAAAACCACAAAATAATCGCCAACTGGGGTTTTTGAGTCATAAGTGGTTCACTCGACCATACTAAAATACGCCATTTCGTGTCTGTCTGTCCGTTTGTCTGTCTGATGAATTTTTGACGCCAACACATTCCGTCGGTACTTATCCAATCTCAACCAAACTTGACAGGATGACGAAGGGTTACATAATGAAGGTTAATTCCCCCCCTCCTTCCTCCCGAGCGGGTTTTCCCTGCCATTGCCGTCAATAGCGTTGCGTGTTGAGGTGTATACCAATGTTAAATTAGCTTTATCGTGGCGTTTTTCCAAATAAGAAGATTTATCGTGGCGTTTTTCCAAAGACGCTTTGAATAACAAAATTAATGATAATCGCATATTATTAATGTTATTACAAAACAATATTAATACTAATAATGTCCCACTTCCCCAAGGCGTTTTTCCTGCAGTGATAACATGTATAAATAGCTTATAGTTATAATGGCGTTTCTGTGTGAGCAACGACCTCTACAGGAAGGAAAAATATTATAAACCACAAACACGTATGCTTAGCTTTTCAAAGAGTCACTAATGCTCTTTACAACACTAAATGATGAAATTTGGAAGAATCCCAACATCCGTGAAGTAAGGTTTACTTACAGAACTGAGTGAAGATCTACTATACTCCATATACCCCACAAGGGTTGGGTAAATAACATGACCCTTCCTGCCGCTAACGTGGCGTTTTTCGTAGTGAACTTTTAAAACTCGGTCCTGCTGTTTGATACGAAACTGAAAGGGAGGAAGACCGGGGTGTGCTCATTTACCCAGCAGCTAGCTTGTGCTTGCCAAGCCAGCCATTCCTTAACGGTTTTGAATAGAGGGCTTGCTCGAATGCTTAAACCACTTGGCGATCTCTCCACAAGAAACTTGGTAAATGAACACACCCATTGTTCTTGAGACCCGACCATAGGTCGACTGTAATCTATATACCCCAAAGAGGAATGACCCTCCCTGCCACTCCCGTAATCAGCGGGTGTACTTGTATATTAATATATGAAGAAATGTTTCTGTAATTGGCATGCGTAAAACTATGCTAGCGATTGCATTTTATTCCTAAGGTTCATGGGAGAACTTCATCAACCCATGCATCATACAAGGGTATTAGGAGACACCAATGTGCTAGTACATGAATCACATGGACATTAGTAAACGATGGAGGGTTTGACCTGGAATTATAGAAGAATTAACTAGAAGTACTCAGATGGGAACGCTAAACAAGCTAACCCAATTATCTGTAAATTATAATAGTTACAATCGATTGTGCACAAAAATGAGTGATTATATTACCTCTGCCACCGAAGGTGACCGGAAGTCATGTATTCACCCCTGTTTGTCTGTCTGTCTATAAGCAGGATATTTCAAAATGTTTATCTATAGATTACAACGAAACTTGGTGGACATGTGGGGTGTGTGACAAAGCCGAATTGGTTGGATTTTGGTGAAGATCCGCATCAAGATACGATAAAAAAAAATTTCTTTCCAAGTGAAATCTTCACCCTTGAGAGGGAGGACCAAAAACGATATATGGCACGATATTTCAAACAGTTATGGATGGATTTGGACGAAACTTGGTGGATGAGTTGAGTAGGTGACAAAAACAAGCCGATTCGATTTTGGTTCAGGTTAAAGCGCGGCGTTACGCGCGCTGCTTGTGAGCAAGGAGGAAGCGGACAAGCGGTAACATATAAACGTCTTTATTGTAAGACTACACTGTAACACTGAAATGCTCCGGGCTGGTCGCCCGGTGTATATCATGAGGCCACGCCTACCCCTCGGGCGTGGCCACCGCCCACTTGGTGCGTGGAATGATGTCACCACGCCAGTGGGCTTTTGTGTCCGCCACACGCGCCCCCCCAGAATTCCCGCGCACTTGGAGGGCCAGTTTGCGGGGCAGACGAATGACCCGGCCGAAGCGCCCCCTGGCGATCGGTGGCGTCCGGGGTGCAGGGATGCCAGGTGGGATGCGCCTGGCTGCCCCTGGGATGGGTGCAGGACTGGGGGGCGGCGTGGCGGCGGGACTGGGCGGTGCCGGGGGTCCGCCCGCAGGAGGGCGGCCCCGACGTGGGGGTCGGGCCACTGGCGGTGGATGGTCCACATCGAGGTGGGCCGGCTTGAGGCGGTCTACCGAAACGCGGTCAGGAGTACCGCCGATGTCCAGGGTGAAGTGCTTCGCCCCGGTCTCCAGCACGCGGAAAGGCCCGTCGTACGGGGGCCGCAGTGGTGTCCGATGGGCATCGTGGCGGACGAAGACGTACTCCGCCGTGCGAAGCTCCGGGGCGACGTGCGTCGGTGGGTGCCCGTGGCATGCCGTTGGCACCGGGGCGAACCTCTGGGCGGTCTCTTGCAGAGCGGAGCGCTGCTGTGCCGCGGACCATGGTGCTGTGGAGTCGGGGAGGAACTCGCCCGGCACCCGCAGCGGTTGCCCGAAGACCAACTCCGCCGCAGATGCGTGCAGGTCCTCCTTGGGCGCCGTCCGGAGGCCCAGCAGGACCCAGGGGAGCCTGTCGACCCAGCCGCCGTCGCGGAGGGTGGCCCGGAGCGCGGCCTTCAATGAGCGGTGAAATCGCTCACACAGGCCGTTAGCCTGGGGGTGGTAGGCCGTGGTTCGGTGCAGCCGGACCCCGAGCCCCTGCGCAACCGCCCCCCAGAGCTCCGAGGTGAACTGGGGGCCGCGGTCGGATGAGATGTCTGAGGGGGCGCTGAACCGGGCGACCCAGGTGGCGATGAAAGCCTGCGCGACATCGGCCGCCATTGTCGACGCCAAGGGCACGGCCTCCGGCCACCGGGTGGTGCGGTCCACCATGGTGAGGACGTAGGTGAAACCCTGCGAGGGGGGCAGAGGTCCCACCAGGTCCACGTGGACGTGGTCAAACCGGCGTTCCGGCACCGTGAACGGGGCCAATGGGGCCTGGGTGTGCCGGTGCACCTTGGCGCGCTGGCACGCGAGGCACGTCCTGGCCCAGCCGCGGACGGCCTTCCGGAGGCCATGCCAGACGAACTTGTCGGCGATCAGCCTTTGGGAGGCCCTCGTGCCCGGGTGGGACAGGCCGTGGATGGCGTCAAACACCTGGCACTGCCAGCCCGCGGGCACGATGGGGCGAGGACGCCCGAGGGAGACGTCGCACAAGAGGGCCACGCCCGCGCCGTCGAACGGCACCTCGGTGACGCGGAGGCCCGTGACGGCGGTCCGCAGGGCCTGGACGTCGGGGTCAGCGGCCTGGTCCGCTGCCATCCGGGCATAGTCGATGCCGAGGTGGACTGCGTGGGCGACGGCCCGGGAAAGGCAATCTGCCACCGGGTTGTCCTTCCCCACGACGTGCTGGATGTCCGTCGTGTACTCGGACACGGCCGAGAGGTGACGCTGCTGCCGGGCCGACCACGGCTCGGTGACCTTGCCCATCGCGAAGATCAGCGGCTTGTGGTCGACGAAGGCAGTGAACGCCCGGCCCTCGAGCAGATGGCGGAAGTGCCTGACCGCCAAGTGAAGTCCGAGCAACTCGCGGTCGAAGGTACTGTAACGGCGTTCGGGCGGGCGAAGCTGCTGGCTAAAGAACTCCAGCGGTTGCCAAGCTCCACGCACCCATTGCTCATGCACCGCGCCCACCGCGTAGTCCGAGGCATCGGTGGTGAGGGCGATCGGTGCATCGGGCGCCAGGTGCGCGAGCATGGTGGCGTTAGCCAAGGCGAGCTTCGCGCCCGTGAACGCCGTGTCCATCTGCTCGGTCCAGGTAACGTCGCCTTTGCCCGGCTTACCTCGGAGAGCTTCGTGCAGGGGGCGCAGGAGCTGGGCGATACGGGGCAGGAACCAATGGTAAAAGTTCACCATGCCCAGGAGCTCCTGCAGCCCTCTGATCGTGCGGGGGCGCGGAAACCCCTTCACCGCCTCCACCTTGGCCGGCAGGGGGACGGCTCCGTGCCTGGTGACACGGTGCCCCAGAAAATCGATTGTGGCGGCGCCGAACCGGCACTTTGCGGGGTTCACAATCAGGCCATGCTGGCCCAGGCGTTCGAAGAGCGTGCGGAGGTGGCGTAGGTGCTCTTCGCGGGACGCGCTGGCGACGAGGATATCGTCCAGGTAGACGTAGACAAAATCCAAGTCACGCAGGACGCTGTCCATCAGTCGCTGGAACGCCTGAGCCGCATTCTTCAGACCGAAGGGCATGCGCAGGAACTCGAAGAGTCCGAATGGCGTGATGACCGCCGTCTTCGGGATGTCCTCCGGCCTGACGGGGACCTGATGGTAGCCGCGTATGAGGTCCACCTTCGAGAAGAAGGACCTGCCCGCCAAACGGGCGGAAAAGTCCTGAATGTGGGGGACGGGGTAGCGGTCGGGAGTCGTGGCGTCATTGAGACGGCGATAGTCCCCGCACGGTCGCCATCCCCCGCCGGGCTTCGGCACGATGTGCAGCGGCGACGCCCAAGCGCTCTCTGAGCGCCGAACGATGCCGAGTCGCTCCAGGGTAGCGAACGCCGCTTTTGCCACCGCCAGCTTCGTCGGCTCGAGGCGGCGTGCCCGGGCGTAGACCGGTGGCCCGACGGTGGGGATGTGATGGGCCACCCCGTGCTTGACGGCCCCCGCCGAGAAGGTGGGCCGCGTGAGGGCCGGGAAGCCGGCGAGGAGGCGGGTGAATGCGTCCGCTGCCGGAAGCGTACAGACCAACGTGGCCGGAACCGAATCGTTCGGCAAGCCGCTTGGCAAGCCGCTCGTTGAGCTGGGCAACGCACAAGCGAGCGAGCTGAACGTCTCGGCCTGGACAAGCCATCTGCGCTTGACGTCGACCAGGAGCCCATTAGCGCACAGGAAGTCCGCGCCAAGCAGTGCCATGGGCACGTCGGCGGTGACGAACGTCCATCGGAAAACCTGCCCTCCAAACCGCAGAGAGAGGCAGCGTTTCCCGTACGTACGGATGGGCGTCCCGTTCGCGGCAAGCAGCGTGGGGCCCCCACCCGCGGCGTGCTTGTCTGACGTGCCGGCGGGAATGACACTCACCTGCGCTCCCGTGTCGCACAGGTAACGGCGCCCGGAGAAGGTGTCCATTATGAACAGCAGGCTGCTCGAACGGCCGGCGCTCATCGCCACTATTGAGCGCCGGCCCGGGCGTTTCCCGACCCGTTGAAGGAGCACGGCGGATGACACCGCCGAGCTTCGTGGCCGAACTTGGCGTGGAACCAGCACCAGGTGGTGGAGCTGGAGGAGCGCGGCTGGCTCCGCCAGGCCGGTGGAGTTGGCGGGTTTCCCCGCGGTGGCGGTTTTCGCCGCGGCGGAGGGCGGGGCGTGGCGGCGTTCACGAGGTGCGTATCAGCATGCTGCTGAACATCAGCGCGCTGTAGAAGCTGATGCTGTGGAACATGCTGCTGAACATCAGCGTCGAGGGCCGTGACGGCCACGCCGACGCTCGCCCGCGTGTCCGAAGCGGCGAAGTACCTGTCCGCCTTGGCGGCCAATGCTCGGGGTTCCGTTAGCTCGGTCCCGGCCAACGCGAGGCGAACCTGCGCTGGACGTTGGCGCCGGAAAAGTGCCCGGAATAGCGAACCGGGGGCTTCGTCGCCCAACAGTGACAGCATATGGTCCATTCGGACCGACGGGCGTGTCTCACCGAGCTCGGGGAGATCCAGGAGGCGGTCGGCCCGTGCGTCGTCCGTGAGGCCGAACGTGGCTAGGAGTAGCCGCTTGAGTGCCTCGTACTTGTGGCCGTCCGGTGGGTGGCGAAGGACGGACACAACTCGAGCGGCCGTGCCGGGCCCGAGGGAGGCGACGACATGGCAGTAGCGCAGGTCGTCGTTGGTGAGGTGCCGAAGCTGAAATTGGGCTTCGGCTTGAACGAACCAGACTTCGGCCTGGGCCTCCCAAAATTCGGGAAGTTTAATCGCCATTGCCTTGTCGTTGGCCATTGCAATGGCGTCGTGTTCGGAAGGATCGCTACGGCAGATCCAACGTCGAGGGTCACCAGTAAAGCGCGGCGTTACGCGCGCTGCTTGTGAGCAAGGAGGAAGTGGACAAGCGGTAACATATAAACGTCTTTATTGTAAGACTACACTGTAACACTGAAATGCTCCGGGCTGGTCGCCCGGTGTATATCATGAGGCCACGCCTACCCCTCGGGCGTGGCCACCGCCCACTTGGTGCGTGGAATGATGTCACCACGCCAGTGGGCTTTTGTGTCCGCCACAAGGTCCTGATTCGGATCCATCCTATCAGTGGGATACAAAACGTAAACTCTTCAGCCTCGTGGAGGTATTCGCTCTGCCTATGCACTCTACCGAGTGACGTTCTAGTTGCTTTATTGAATTTCGGGTGAAAAATTTCCAACGAAATCACTAATCACACCACATATCACCAATGGATTTTTGGAAGATACGTTTTTTTTTGGCATTTCGGGTGAGGTACACAAGGTGGCATTTAGGGACCATAGTTTGCCAGCAAATAGTCAAATAGGGTCTAATCTCTAAATTTTAGTGTTAGGGTAACGCCTTATGTTGTCGTAAACACATGATTCAGTCTCATGTTTATGCAAAGGACTTCCGTGCACGTGCACCATGTTCAGGCATATATCGCCACACCCTCCCATGTCTGTACATGCCAGCTGATTTTTGTAGCACCCACATGACTTTCTTTCGCAACCCGTCTTACAGTTGCATTTATGAGCTCAAGTCGTGCCACAGGAGTTGGAGTATTGATGCAGTAGACTGACTTGAGTCGTTCATCCACCGGTCATCCACTAGCTTCCACTAGTAGTAGCCTGCAGGTGATGGAAGTTGTGGACGAGGCCTTGGTGAAGATTTCCAGTCTCGAGCCATATTGTGAGCTCTGCATTTGTGTGGAGTTCATGTTCCCAAAGTTGGAGGCAGCATACCACCCTATGAAAGCTTCAGCTATCTTGCTTCCCAGCCTCAGGTCTTGGATGTGTATCCTCTCACCCTTCTTTCCAAGTAGAGTTGTTGACTTCTGAAGCCAAGAGGATAGGGACCTGTTAGGAGAACAAACATGTGCGTACCTACCGAAAAATAACAGAGTACATTGTGGATCCTTGTTATTCAAAATGCATTTGATGTAATGCACAAGTTCGACTCCCTCTTCAAAATTGTGTGACCGTCAGCCGTCATCTCTGGCATACCGACGACCTCAGACAGGGCAATTTGGCTTTCATTGTTGTGTGAGGCATGACTATCAGTTTTTGTGACCTGCCCTGGTAACAACTGATGCGCTTGTCTGATATACACTTAGTGAGCTCTGCCTTCATACTGATATCCAAAAGAAAGTTTGTAAGGTTTTTGATTTCAGTATTGACATTGACATTGACAACGGATTGGTGTTGTCCTGGATGTTCTGTTGTCACGTGTCATTTCTTTGAGGGAGCCTTAGAGATACTAATCAAAAACAACCCTGATTTCATCACAAGATGTACTCATTCCCCCAGTGGCCGTGGAGGTGCAGGGAGTTGGGAAGAGACGAATCGTGTGTTGAGAGCGAAAGAGAATAAAATTTCAAAAACGTCCATCCGATGGTTGTGCACACATTGATGCGTCGTCCTGCCTGTGAAACACCAGGATGGAAATATATGACTGGGTCGGAATTCAAACTCAAGATATACAGCTCAGAGCAGAGTGTGCACACCTTTAGGCTATCCTCCCAGGTTATCCTGTCCAGCCACAATGTGGACAAATTTCCTGGCAAAGTGCAGAGAATTTGACATGTCTGGGATTTTTGGAAGCCATATCAACTATGTACATTGCCTCAATGATTAGAAATGAAGGAACATCATCTTCTAATTCAGGTTGGGCTGTGCCTTCTGGTAAAGGTAAATTGAAAACTGAAGACAAGACCTGCGATTTGCCTGAGAGCATTATCATGGATGCTTCTGGATGGAAAATGGAATGTGGAGTTACATTAGATTCAAAAAGCTACATTAGATCCTCCTGTATCCATCTTGTCCAACCCATGCATTCTCTCCTGCCCCCCATTACTCCTCACACCCATTTTGTGTCCAAATCTGCCTCTATCCTCTGCTGTTGGTGTTTCCCCGCTTCCTCAACTGCTCCTTTTGTCATGTTGTGTCTTGATCCGTTTAGTGCACTAATACTACCTCTTCCACGAACCTCGACTATATATATACCAAAAAAAAAAACGCTAGAAAAGAGGAAACAAACTCTACCAATGCTTTTTCACCTCAAATTGTTATGGTCTTCAGTATCACTGCAAACATTGCTCGGGGTAACAGCAAATGTCACAACATTAAACATGTCGCATTACAAATATGGGTTACCCGGCTTAGCGGTGACTTTGACAACCTTTGCTGTATTTCCGATCATCTACCTCCTCTTTCCTCCAACAATTAGCTCAGGATGGAGTGAGCTTGCCTTTCTGGTTTCAGTTCTTGCGTAGTCTTTGAATTCTTGTGCAAGTTTACAAAGTCTGGGACCTATAATGAAGTCTTCAAGGTCTCCAGAGCACGCTCATTGTTTGTGATGCCATTGAAACCTCTTTTGATCTTGATCTTCTTGTGGTCTTGCTCACAAGCATGGTCTGGGTTTATAGCAGCAAACATAACGCCATGTTTAGTGATCGTCGTCGTCAAAAACTTACATGTTTCATGGTCTGTACTGCATACAATGATCCACATCGTCAATAGTTGTACTGCTCATGAGCATTAAAATAAGGCAAGAGTTCCTCCATTTTAGCCAAATGAAGCTTCCAGTGAGATGTTCGAGTTGTGGCAGTAAACATGAGCAAGCAAGTTATGATGCAGGACAGGACGAGCTAAGATAACGCCCAAGTGTGTTTGGATGCAGGATAACAGGAGCTGTTGTTTTTCATGTTGGAGAAGTTGGGATAACACGCAAAGTAAGGTAGGATGTTGGATACGGTGATCTAGGATAATACCCAAGTGAACTCGGATGCATGAGAGAATGAGGTAGGATAACACAAAGCGAGCTGAAATGCAGGATAGGTTGAGCTGAGATAACACCCAAGTGATCAAGCGAGGATGCAGGATGGGATGAGATGGGACAACACCCAAGTGATCAAGCGAGGATGCAGGATGGGATGAGCTGGGATAACACCCAAGTGATCAAGCTAGGATGCTGGATGGGATGAGATGGGACAACACCCAAGTGATCAAGCGAGGATGCAGGATAGGATGAGCTGGGATAACACCCAAGTGATCAAGCGAGGATGCAGGATGGGATGAGATGGGACAACACCCAAGTGATCAAGCGAGGATGCAGGATGGGATGAGATGGGACAACACCCAAGTGATCAAGCGAGGATGCAGGATGGGATGAGCTGGGATAACACCCAAGTGATCAAGCGAGGATGCAGGATGGGATGAGATGGGACAACACCCAAGTGATCAAGCGAGGATGCATGATGGGATGAGCTGGGATAACACCCAAGTGATCAAGCTAGGATGCAGGATGGGATGAGCTGGGATAACACCCAAGTGATCAAGCGAGGATGTAGGATGGGATGAGCTGCGATAACACACAAGTGATCAAGCGAGGATGCAGGATGGGATGAGCTGGGATTACACCCAAGTGATCAAGCTTGGATGCAGGATGGGATGAGCTGGGACAACACCCAAGTGATCAAGCTTGGATGCAGGATGGGATGAGCTGGGATTACACCCAAGTGATCAAGCTTGGATGCAGGATGGGATGAGCTGGGACAACACCCAAGTGATCAAGCGAGGATGCAGGATGGGATGAGCTGGGATAACACCCAAGTGATCAAGCTAGGATGCAGGATGGGATGAGCTGGGATAACACCCAAGTGATCAAGCTAGGATGCAGGATGGGATGAGCTGGGATAACACCCAAGTGATCAAGCGAGGATGCAGGATGGGATGAGCTGGGATAACACCCAAGTGATCAAGCGAGGATGCAGGATAGGATGAGCTGGGATAACACCCAAGTGATCAAGCTAGGATGCAGGATGGGACGAGCTGGGATAACACCCAAGTGAGCTCGTCTCCATTTGCTAATGCACACAAAACCCAATTTAAAACGCTCGTGTGATCTTGATCTATAGCCTGGTGTTGGCTTAGCGGTTTGGGTGCCAGCTTGGGATCCTAGGATCCTGGGCTCGAATCCCGGTCGATCACTGAATTAACGCCAGGGGGTTGACTCAGCCTGTCATCCTTCCGAGGTCAGCAAATTGAGTACAAGTTCACTGGTAATTCCCTGTGTGTTGCAAGAGACGACTAACAGGGTTGGTGGCAGGAAGGGCATCCGGTCCATAAAACATTGCTTCTAAAAGGGGACCACGGTGCCCGAAAAAGGCCAACCCCTGCTCTGCGGGGAAAAATGGCCTCTAAAGGTGGTTCTTTTGTTTTTGTGTGATCTGGATATTGTACCAAACCAAACACAACAATAACAACCTTTCCTTCCCAAACCTGTCACCTCCTCGTGAAGGATTTGCCAAATTTGATTTTGTCTTTTAAAATGAACATTTAGTGCTGTGCAAACGCGATTTACTGCAATATATAGTGCATTCAGAAAGTATTCAGACCCCTTCCCTTTTTTCACATTTTGTTATGTTGCAGCCTTATGCTGAAATCGTTTAAATTCATTTTTTCCCTCATCAATCTACACTCAATACCCCATAATGACAAAGAGAAAACAGGATTTTAGAAAGTTTTGCAAATTTATTAAAAATAAAAAACTGAAATATCACATTGACATAAATATTCAGACCCTTTGCTATGACACTTAAAATTTAGCTCAGGTGCCTCCCATTTCTCTTGATCATCTTTGAGATGTTTCTACACCTTGAATGGAGTCCACCTGTGGTAAATTCAATTGATTGGACATGATTTGGAAAGGCACACACCTGTCAAGATAAGGTCTCACAGCTGACAATGCACATCAGAGCAAAAACCAAGCCATGAGGTCGAAGGAACTGCCTGCAGAGCTTAGAGACAGGATTGTGTCAAGGCACAGATCTGGGGAAGCCTACAAAAAAAATCTCTGCTGCATTGAAGGTTCCCAAGAGCACAGTGGCCTCCATAATTATTAAATGGAAGAAGTTTGGAACAACCAGGTCTCTTCCTAGACCTGGCCGCTCGGCCAAACTGAGCAATCGGGGGAGAAGTGCCTTGGTAATAGAGGTGACCAAGAACACGATGGTCACTCTGGCTGAGCTCCAGAGATCCTGTGTGGAGATGGGAGAAACTTCCAGAAGGACAACCATCACTGCAACACCCCACCGATCTGGGCTTCATGGCAGAGTGGCCAGATGGAAACCAAGTAGTTCAATCTCGGTTCCATCAGACAACAAAATCTTGTTTCTCACGGTCTGAGAGTCCTTTAGGTGCTTTTTTGCAAACTCCAAGCGGGCTCTCATGTGTCTTTCACTGAGGAGAGGCTTCCGTCCGGAAGTATATATGATATGAAGAGAGCAGATAGAGCTGAGTAGGTAACATGCTTTGAGGTGTCGCGGAAAGGAATCTGACCCTGTAATAAGTTCTTCATGTGTCGGCGTTTTGTCGGGTAAGGAATATACTTGTGAATCTACCAGGAGGTTCGTGTGTTAAGTAGAGTTAGGGATTAAAGAGTAGCGCCCCTGTGTGTCCTCACCTGGTTAGCCAAACCTTTGTCCCTTTTGGCACTGCACACCACATAGACATTCCGACAAGTCCTTAGTGCAACACTAAATAACGCCCTCCCCCTGACATGACTTAGGAAGGACACCAGGCCAGTACACTGCCGCATGGCTGCCGCCATTTACACCTCGGACAGGCCTATCCACCTTGAGTACCACGCGCTCTGACCAAGGAACAGAGAACGAGTGTTGGGGTGGTGCAGTAGGAAGGGGCCTGAGCAAGCCAACGAGTTGGTGGAGGCCACTGATTGGGTGGCGCGCCAATGCTGACGTCACCGCCGCTGAGTGATATGAGGCGCGGCAGGACTTTGGTTCGAGAGAGTGAGGCGCAGGACGAGTTGATGCGTGGTTGTTGGTTCGAGAGGAGAGATCAGCGAGCGCCGAACGCGAGTCTGAAAGCGAGTTGGTTCAGAGCAGTTGCGCGGGAGTTGGTGCAGAGAGTTGCGCACGTGTTGGTCCAGAGCAGTTGCGCAGCACGAGTTGGTTGAGAGCAGTTGGTTCGAGAGGAGAGACAGAGAGTTAGGAGAGAGCTCTCTTTTTTCCCTTCCTTCGTGCTTGGACATCAGTCGTTTTCTCTTCCTGCTTGACTCTTGGAGATTGGAGTCAGAGAGAGATTCCCAGCCCTGGCAGTTCGCAGTTGTCCAGTTCGGTTCGCAGTTCACGGCTTGAGTTGGCAGTCCCGGTGCGATCCCGAGTTTGGAGAGTCCTGTCCCTGGTAGAGTGGAGAGTTACAGCTCAAGCAGCTTTAGTCCCGGCCGGCAGCCCGAGTGGAGTTCGCTTGCTTTTGACCTCGCTTGGAGCCACTAGCCTGCGTTGGACGCACGTTGCTTATCCTGCTTTGGGGCCTCGGGTGCGAACGGAGTGGGCGTTGGCTCGGGCCTTCGCGTTGCTGTGGACCTTTGGAGCGAGGGAGCTCGTGGTGTGCCGTTGAAGCGACGAGGCCTGGTGGTGCTCGGAGGCGGACGGAGAGGGCCGCGGGGCCGTGTTATACTGAAGACGACAAGAGCCAGATAAGCCCGAGCTCCGCGATTACATTTTACACGACGAGACAATTATTTTCCTTTAATCCATCCCCCCGTCTGTATTTGTTGAGTCTGGTGTGCGGGATCCCGAATATAGGATTTAGTTTATTTGATTGCCGTCGCGTTTCATTGTATCGGGTCCGGAATAAATCTTTATTTTTGTACATTGAATTTGGTGTCTGTGTCGAGTTAATCTTCTGCAGGAACGGAGCTACAGTCGACGCGCTCCAGGTAAGCTTTGCCGCAGCCTTCCATTTTCATTCTCCCTCCTGCGCGGCCATAGTAAAATCCGTGTTTGGGTTGTGCCTCCGAATAAGACCCTTGAGGCCATCCGCGACTCTGGTGTTAACTGGAGTTGCGTGACAACTGGTGTCAGGAGTGAGGATTTGGGCCCGTCAGACAGCCTTTTTGTCTGTGGCGAGACATAGACACGGTCGGGTGTACATCGCGCCCAACGTTCAGACGAAAAATTTTCATAGTCGGAGGCGGAAAATTTTATATACTCGATTAGGCATACGAAGCGCGATATCGCGTTTTTGGGCAATTTAAATTCGGTCTTTGAGGGAAAGCCGCGCGGGGAAGCTAGCTCTTCTCCACGGATGGAAGAGGTAAGTTATATGGCAGAAGGAGGGATGGAAGATGCGGGAAGTCTCGGGAGTGAGTCGGAAGTAGAGGGGGTAGAGGGCAGTGTTGGAACTTTCCCCGCCGTAGGGACGGCCCCGATACCCTGACCATGCCTTGATGAAATTTATGAGGGAATTAATGGATGCCCAAAAGAATGACATGAGGGCTCAGAATGAGCAAATGAGTGAGCGATTGGGAAATCAAATTGAGGGACTGATTAACAAAATGGATGCCTGAACGAATGAATTGAGGGAAGGACGAACGAATGGTGCCGACAGGGCACAGGAGAAGCCAAAGGTGGCAGAATGCGAATCGGAACGGGGAGAATTTAAATTGGGAATGGGAGAGAGTACGGCCCATGCAGATGTGCATGTTGCTCAGGAACAGGAAATTGCACCGGGAACGGCATGTGAAGAGGTGAAAGGGGAATGTGTTCAGGTAGATGTGGAGTGCCCACAGGTGAGCGCAGAATGTGCAAATTGTAATAGGGAATGTTTCCTACCTGGTGGCCTGGTGGTTTATCGGAACCGTGTGGATGTCACAACACGCCAACCGGGGGATGAATTCGGAATTGTGCATCACCAGGGTGGTGGTGCAGAGCGAGAGGGGGTAGAGGTATTGGGGGTCCGTGCAATGGAGCCGGACCGGGTATTTATAGGGGATATTGTGGAAGACCTGTCGGAGCCGGAATTGATGGGGGATGATGATGAGGATGATGCGATTCAGTGGCTGGGGACCTGGGACAGTCCCATGGAGGTAAAGGTTGACCAAATGACCAGGTCCAAAGGAGCCTGAGTGATGAGGTGAGTCGGTCCGAGTAGGTGGTTAAGGTGACCGTGGGGACCCTCACCATACACTGCAATTTGGAAACAGAGGCTCCGAAATTGCAGAGCCAGTTGGGGGAGTGTGTTGACTCCAGGCTGGATTTGGACCTTGGGGAGTCGGGAGATAGAGCCTCTGGAGATTTGGTCCCTGTAGGGAATGTGGACCAGCTGTAGGGAGGGGCAGAACAACCCGAGGGAGTTGTTACCTGCAGCTGCGGTTTGGGATGGGAAATCCAAATTTCTAAAAGAAAATTTAAAATTAAATTAAAATGGGAATTTGATTTGGAGCAGCCTTGGTTGGAGTTGGTCCCCGGACTGTGGGATTTGGACAGGGGGAGGTCATTGGTGATGGTCTCGGGGAAAAGTTGCCCCTTTCAAAATTTGGGGATGCCAGCCAGCTGGGGGGATGTGTTGGCGAGATTTGGACGTGGGGTCCAGCCATGGGTGTCATGGTACGACCTGGGCTCCATGGGGGGTCTGGTGGAGTGTTGCGTCCCTTGTCCGTCGGGGTGCCATCCGGGCTGGTGTCTCGGGCCAGCAGGGTCACCGGACCCTGGTGGGGGTTAAGACCTTCAGGGGGTCCGAGGTGGTTTCTCAAGCCTGGGATGGCATTTATTGAGGACCACTAGGGGGAGGTGTTGTGGGTCGCGCTTTGGTGGTGGCACTGCGGACGGCCAACTTGGGCCTGATGTGGTGACCACCCAGGCATGCGGCCTGACACCCTCTCCCTGAGATTCTGGGACAGCCGGCATGTGATGACCTGCCATGCCGTGCTGGGCTATGGACGCGGGTCGAACCGCATGGACATGAATGAGACAGCCCACCGGACAACCTTTGGGGCATCTGTGGAACGTGATGGTGTGAGAGTGACCTTCCACAGATGTTCCGTTATGATTTATGGACTCTCGGGTTGGGAAGAGAGCCATGGGGATGTGATCGGGAATGTGTAACGAGCCGAGCATATGGGCCATGCTCGGCTGGCATGTATATGGCAAAGCATCTCTCTTTGGTGAGTTTAGTAAAATGTGAAAAATGTTTGGCATGGGTAATCTGTGGGTTAGATGCAAATTTAAGGATGAATTTTGTGAAGAGAAATGATGGACACTGTACAGTGACACCATTATTGATCCAGGTGTGTTAGACCAAAGTGTTGGAGGCTGTGATAAAATTGACAGGGTAGCAGGACACAGCTTTCAACTGGTTGTGGGGGCGACTGTGCTGATATTTGGGACGCGGGATCATGGGGATCTAGTTGTGTAGTTGAGGGTCAACGTGGTGCTATGGGTGTCCGAGGTGTGTGGACCATGTCTTCTGGGTGGCTCTCCTGGTGGAGCATGGCTGTTGACTGGACCTTGGTGTGGGTGAGCACTGGGGGGGCTGCGGTTCTGTGGACTGGGGGATGAGAGGACGGCGTAGGTGATGTGAGGGGAATGCCACGCACTGCGACCGTCTCCCCCAGGGCCGAGGTTGTGTGTGCGGTAGTGTGTGTTGTGGCAGCACGTGCTCACCACATTGGCCAGCTGGGGCTGGTGCAGCTGTGTTCCTCGCAGGGGGGCTGAAGGATGGATGGTGGGTCGCACCCTTATGGACACTGCTCACCTTGTCCTGATGAACCTTGTACGGTAGAGGTGCAGAGCTGTCATGGCCACAGGTAGTTGTGTAGTGATGATCACCGTTGGATGCGGATCCACATACCTGCCAGTGTCGTGGGGCCAAAGTGAAATTCGGAGAATTTTGATTGGCTCAATGAGAAATTTTGGGATTGTATGGGTGGATTGCACTTTGGACCTGACCAGCCTTAGTTACCTGTACATCAACGTAGAGGTAAGGCCTGATGGTTACTGTCCCAGGCTCCAGGACCTGCTTATGAAATTTTGGGGACATGTAGTTTGGAGTTGGGAGGCGGGTGAGAGTGATGACATGGCCGGTGAGGGGATTGGATTGTGTGCCACACAGAGTCTTGTGGGTGGCGTTTGTGTTGGTGTGTGGTTATGTGTTTTTATGTGGTCGTGAGGTTGGAGGAAATGGATGAGTGATGATTATTGGAGATAATGAGTGGTGATTATTGTGCTTTTGAAAATGTGTATTGGTTAAATGTGAACTGGGGAATTTCACATGTGGCAGGCCATGGCAAAACTTGTGAAACATATTTTGTACCATCTTCTTGGAATTGTGCTGAGTTGTGTGAGAATTGAATGGCAGCGGGAAAGGAAGTGTGTTTTGGGGTCTTGTGGGTGGGGAAGGTGTGTGTGTCCGCAGGTACGGATCAAGCTCTGAGGAGCGATGCCTGCGGCCCCCCTCTGCGGCAATTACCCCTGGCAGCCAGTGGTATCTGGAAATTGGAGCTCGTCGGTGGATGGTCTGGTTGGGCGCCCTGGGGTAAAGGAGACCCCCGGCGACCCGTGGAGCTGCGCGGCAGCAGGAGGCAATGGAGCCTGGTGTGTGTGGAGACCCTCACCGGCGAGGTAATGGCGGAAAGAGGCTGTTGGGCTGTCACGGGGCCAAGAGGTAAAGGGGGGGGGGGGGAATGAACTTGTGATTCGGCTGACTTGTTTTGGGGACTGCGCACACCACAGCCTGAAGCGCCCCCACCATCTTTTTGTGCGGTACCTCCCCGCTGCCTAGTTGAGGAATGCACACATGTATATGACATCAATGCCATGGTCCTGCAGGGGGTTGTAGTGAAGTAAGTGCTTTGTTGATTTTTGAAATGCAGTAATGAGTGGTGGAATGTGTATGAGTGGATAAGGGGTTTGTGTTGCATGAATGTGGGCGAAATCCACCGAGCCATGTCGCTCACCTGCAACATCTGGACAGGGCCCGTGGAAATTTAGGGGTGCATTGGGGATGGCCCCGCAGGTAAGGTTGTGTCTTGTGGCATCCACCGGGGGACGTGGTCTGTTGACCAGGGTATGTCCAAATGTTTAGAGTTTTTGAATTTCTGGTTAAGGTTAAGGTTTGTATTAAAGTTAGATTTTTTTTGTGTGTTGTTGTTTCCTCCCTCCCCAGGAACAAAGAAGAAAATGTAAATACATGATTGCATGATTGTTAAGGGGTTTAGCTTGTTAAGGAAGTGCAGGTAAGTAGTCCGACTCACTTCCCATAGCCCTCCTGATTTATTTCATAGGTTAATTAAGTGTGAGACAGTAAGTGTTAAGGCTGGAATGGTAACGCCTGCAGTGAACCTTACAGGAGCTACGGTTCCAGGGGGGGATGGGGGGGGGGGGACGGGGCTGTGTTATGTCTGGCGGGGTAGTGATATGTTAGCTGATAAGGTAACATGCTTCGAGGTGTCGCGGTAAGGAATCTGACCCTGTAATAAGTTCTTCATGTGTATGCGTTTTGTCGGGTAAGGAGTATACTTGTGAATCTACCAGGAGGTTCGTGTGTTAAGTAGAGTTAGGGATTAAAGAGTAGTGCCCCTGTGTGTCCTCACCTGGTTAGCCAAACCTTTGTCCCTTTTTGCACTGCACACTACATAGACATTCCGACAAGTCCTTAGTGCAACACTAAATAACGCCCTCCCCCTGACATGAGTTAGGAAGGAAACCAGGCCAGGACACAGCCACATGGCCGCCGCCATTTACACCTCCGACAGGCCTATCCACCTTGAGTACCATGCGCTATGACCAAGGAATAGAGAACGAGTGTTGGGGTGGCGCGGTAGGAAGGGGCCTGAGCGAGCCAACAAGTCGGTGGAGGCCACTGATTGGGTGGCGCGCCAAGGCTGACGTCACCGCCGTGGAGTGATATGAGGCGCGGCAGGACTTTGGTCTGAGAGAGTGAGGCGCAGGACGAGTTGGTGTGCGGTTGTTGGTTCGAGAGGAGAGATCAGCAAGCGCCGAACGCGAGTCTGAAAGCGAGTTGGTTCAGAGCAGTTGCACGGGAGTTGGTGCAGAGAGTTGCGCGCGAGTTGGTCCATAGCAGTTGCGCAGCATGAGTTGGTTGAGAGCAGTTGGTTCGAGAGGAGAGACGGAGAGTTAGGAGAGAGCTCTCTTTTTGCCCTTCCTTCGTGCTTGGACATCAGTCGTTTTTTACCTTCGCAAAAGCGGAAGGTTATGTTTTGATCGCTGTGTATTTATTTGTATGTCTGTGTGTGTGTGTGTATGTTATTCGCATAACTCAAAAAGTATTCAACCGAATTGCATGAAATTTGGTGGGATGATTGGTTATTATACGGGACACATTTGATTAGATTTTGGGAGCAATCGGGTCAAAGGTCAAGGTCAAGGTCACGAAAAGGTCAAAATCGTATTTTTACCAAGTACAGAACAGTAGCTGCGGCGAAGGTATGCGCTCTACCGAGTGCCCGTTCTAGTTCTTCCTGCTTGACTCTTGGAGATTGGAGTCAGAGAGAGATTCCCAGCCCTGGCAGTTCGCAGTTGACCAGTTCGGTTCACAGTTCACGGCTTGGGTTTTCAGTCCCGGTGCGATCCCAAGTTTGGAGAGTCCTGTCCCTGGTCGAGTGGATAGTTACAGCTCGAGCAGCTTTCGTCCCGGCCGGCAGCCCGAGTGGAGTTCGCTTGCTTTTGATCTCGCTTTGAGCCGATAGCCTGCGTTGGACGCGCGGTGCTTTTCCTGCTTTGGGGCCTCCGGTGTGAACAGAGTGGGCGTTGGCTCAGGCCTTCGCGTTGCTGTGGACCTTTGGAGCGAGGGAGCTCGTGGTGTGCCGTTGAACCGACCAGGCCTGGTGGTGCTCGAAGGCGGACGGAGAGGGCCGCGGGGCCGTGTTACACTGAAGACGACAAGAGCCAGATAAGCCCGATCTCTGCGATTACATTTTACAGACAATTATTTTCCTTTAATCCACCCCCCCCCCCCCCCCCCCAATCTGTATTTGTTGAGTCTGGTGTGCTGGATCCCGAATATAGGAGTTAGTTTATTTGATTGCCGTCGCCTTTCATTGTATCGGGTCTGGAATAAATCTTTATTTTTGTACATTGAATTTTGTGTCCGTGTCGAGTTAACCTCCTGCAGGAACGGAGCTACATTCGACGCGCTCCAGGTAAGCTTTGCCGCAGCCTTCCATTTTCATTCTCCCTCCCACGCGGCCATAGTAAAATCCGTGTTTGGGTTGTGCCTCCGAATAAGACCGTTTAGGCCATCCGTGACTCTGGTGTAAACTGGAGTTGCACGACAATATATATATTGTTGAGGTTTTGAGATTGTACATATAACATCATTAAAGGTTAAAGGTTTGCCCCCCCCCCCCCCCCCCCATAGTTAGTCCACAAGCAATACGTAGGCCCATTAGAATTAGTTATGTCATAGTATGTGTAAGAGTAGGCCATTTCCCTAGTGATATCTGTGTTGTGTAAAGAATTAAGCTTCGGTCCCTTTCATCTTGCGGCCACCCTCCAATTTCCATCATGGGCAAACTTGATCCCGCGCCCCACTTTGGGCTGATCCCTCCGTGTGTGGCGCTTTGGCTGCCAGCAGCATTAGCTGCCCTTTGCTCGCTCAAACTAGTCCAATGACACGAGGTAGGCCTGGAAAGAGGGAGGAGCACGAGGTCGGGGTGTGGCCGCGACAAGCAGCGCGTCAGAAGGCGGTGACGGTAAGGACAACAGCCAATCAGAGCTTGGTGGGCATTGCTTGATAGGGCGTGACAAGAAATGTCTCGTGAGTTCGAGAGGGTTCGCTGGGCAAGGCTATATAAGCCAGCGCACAAAGCCCTTGAACAGGACTGTGCTGAAAGGACTGCCCTTATAAGGACTGGCTGGAGTTGAGAGATGAGAAGGGAGAGGCGCTTACGAAGAACTGGTATTGAGAGAACTGATCTGGAGCACTCGTGTGAGAACAGTACTGAGAGGACTGGCGTGCACATGACAGTTTCGAGGCATTGATTGAGAAGCGCATTGAGAAGCGCGTATTGAACTGTCCGTTTATTACGTACGCAGCCCCGCAAGTGTAACCGCCAAAGCCAGCCTACCGTTTGCCCTGTAATTATCCCGTGCGCCAAACGACACGCGGAGAGCTCCTGGCTGCTGCCGTCTGGTTCATCTACTTCGCGGTGCGAGTTGGGGACCGGAGAGCGAGCTGCCTGGACGCCATCCCTGGACCATCGACCTGTTCGTCTGCAACCCCGTGTGAGTGTGTCTGAGTGTGACGGGCCCGTTTGTCCAGGGATAAGTTAAGACTGTTTAAGGCTGCACTGTGTATTATTCTTCTTATTATTGTACAAAGTGTAAATTAATCTGCTATTCCTTTTCTTTCCAAATTCGACCGTTTCAGTCATTTCCTCCATTGGGTAAGCGTGGCACGATTACGGACCGCTTGGATCGGGTTTAGTCCTTGATAACGGCTTGGGTCACGGGTTCGCTACCGCTCGGCGTTTCCACCAACACCCGTGATTCGGGCGGGGCTTATTTCCTCGTTTCTGGGCGGCGCGAGTACTTAGGTATTAGTGATTATTCCTACGACCCTACTTCGCGCTGTCCAGGAGTGACGTCATAGGTCCCGGGTCCCGTCGGCTAGTAAAAGACAAGGGGACTAATCCCCCCTTGGTAAAGGGGAAAGGCCGGCGCTGAGATCCGCAACAATATATATATATATATATACTGTTTCGCGTCCATCCGATGGTGGTGCACACATTTATGTGTCGACCTGCCTATGAAACACCAGGATGGAAGTTTATGACTGGGTCGGGATTCAAACCCAAGATATACAGCTCAGAGCGGAGTGTGCACACCTTTAGGCTATCCTCCCAGGCTTCACCAGCATATGCCACAAGTGATCGAGAAATGGAGTTTCAAAACTGCATACACAGCCCAACAATGGAGCCCCATCTCACCCTCTCCATTATTCACCCATGAGGTTTGGATAATTTTCAAACTAAGAGATCTTTACTTTATAAAGATATTTTTCACTTATGATGACATATTGCCTTGACGCATTTTGGACGTTCCATGCACGGTTTTGTGTTTAGCTTGTACGTTTTCCGAGCCTGTAATTTTGTACCTAATGAGACGGCCATTATTGAGCAGAGTTAATAATGCATGTCATTGTAGAACGGCCGAGCCACTTGCTGCGCTATCATGGCGACGAATGTGATTCGGAATTGTGAGTGTGCATTGACTGACTCTCACTGTCATGGGGTAGATGGTTCAGATTGAAGAACCTTTTGTGGTTTTGTTGTTGTGAGTATGTCGGAGTCTCACGAAGAAACGCACACCATCCTTCAATTCAATTAATCAAACACCTCCATTTGCTCGATTAATTCGTCCTCTCTCATGTTTTGTGATACGTTGTCGTTTGTTGTGAATGTTAATATAAAGTTTAATGGCCGCTAGACCTTTTACCCACCACGTTTTCATGTTGGAACGGCAACCTATGATGGATTTTTTTTTTTTGAATAAGTTCCGAATGCGTAATACGAATTACTTGGAATCCCTGTCAAACATTGGTTGACACCAATCCAGAACTGTCATTTTTCCAATTCTCCATCTCTGACATGCCCCTTCCATTACCTCTTCCAACGAAGGTGGATAGACACTGTTTTCATCTCTGTTTCTTACTTGCAAAATCAAAGATTCTTCAAGTATATTGGTTGGTCTTGTGCGTTATTACTTGGCAAAAGGAAAAAACGTTTTTTTTGCAAGTAAGTTGGTCACTCCGGTTTGTGTGTTTGTCTGTCCGCTCACTTATACTTGCCTACAGGTTACAGTTTTTAACCGATCTTCACGAAACTTCACCAAATGGTAGAGTTCGTGGTCCAACAAAATCGTATATATTTTTGAGGTCAAAAGGTCAAAAGGTCAACATAGGCCAAAGGTCAACCACTTTTTCACATTTCTAAAATCCTCAATTTTAATCCGATTGACTTGAAATTTGAATAGGATTTACATATCGGCTAACTGAATTCAACCACCAACTCTCTTTGAGATCAGCGTCAGCCAAAAGGTCAACATAGGCCAAAGGTCAACCACTTTTCTCGAATTTCTAAATTTTCAATTTTCATCTGATTGACTTGAAAATTGAATGGGATTTATATATCAGTTAGCTGAATTCAACCACCAACTATTTTTGAGCTCAACATAGGTCATAAGGTCAACATAGGCCAAAGGTCAACCTTTTTTTTCGAATTTCTAAAATCCTCAATTTTTATCTGATTCACTTGAAATTTGAAAAGGATTTTCATATCAACTTGGTGAAACCAACCACCAACTATTTTTGAAGTCAATATAGGCCAAAAGGTCAACATAGGCCGAATTTCTAAAATCCTCAATTTTCATCCGATTGACTTGAAATTTGAATATGATTTTCATATCAGCGAACTAAATTCAACCATCAAATATTTTTGAGACAAACATAAGTCATAAGGTCAACATAGGCCAAAGGTCAACCAATTTTTTTGAATTTCTAAAATCCTCAATTTTCATCCTTGATTGACTTGAAATTTGAAAAGGATTTTCATATCAGGTTAGTGAAACCAACCACCAACTATTTTTGAGGTCAACATAAGCCAAACAGTCAACATAGGCCAAATTTCTAAAATTGTCAATTTTCATCCGATTAACTTAAACTTTGAAGACGATTTGCATGTCAGGTCACTGAATTCAACCACTAATTATTTTTGAGGTCAAAAGGATGCTGTCCTGAGTGCCATTCTCCTTTGTTCTGTTTTGTCAAGTGTCTCTCTGAGTGATTTTTCATTTGTGTTTGTCTGTCCTCTCACTTATACTTGCCTACAGGTCACAGCTTTTAACCGATCTTCACAAAACTTCACCAAATGGTAGAGTTCGTGGTCCGAACAAATCCTATATATTGAGGTCAAAAGGTCAAAAGGTCAACTTAGGCCAAAGGCCAACCACTTTTTTTCAAATTTCTAAAATCCTCAATTTTCATCCGATTGACTTGAAATTTGAATAGGATTTACATATCGGCGAACTGAATTCAACCAACCAAGTATTTTTGAGATCAGCGTAGGCCAAAAGGTCAACATAGGCCAAAGGTCAACCACTTTACTTCAAATTTCTAATATCCTCAATTTTCATCTGATTGACTTTAAATTTGTATAGGATTTACATATCGGCTAACTGAATTCAACCACCAGCTATTTTTGAGGTCAACATGGCCAAAAGGTCAACATATGCCACATTTCTAAAATCCTAAATTTTCATCCAATTGACTTGAAAATGTAACAGCATTTGCATAGTGCCTCACTGAATTGGGAAACCAACTATTTTAGGTCAAAAGGTCAAAGGTCAACTCGAGGTCAAACTTCTAAAATCACCAATTTTCATCTGAAAAATCATCACTTTTCAACCTATTGAAAAGGTTGAAAGCTTTGATGCCGAGCCGAGCTTTGATTGCCGAGCCGAGCTTTGATTGCTTTGAAAGCCAAGCTTTGATCAAGATCGTCAATTTTAAACGTGATGAAATGGACAATTTGATGGATCAATGGTAACCTTTTTGTGTGTTGGGGGGGGGGGGGGGGGGAGTTGGTTTTGCAAGTATCATGATGAATGATGTCTTCTTGATTGTTTGTCTGTCTGTTTTTGAACAGTATATCTCAAAAAGTTGTGGATGTATTAGGACGAAATTTTGTGGAGATGTTGGGTATGTGACAAGGACAAAATTATTAGATTTTGGTGAAGATTATTAGATCCTGATCTGGATCGAATAATTTTTTAATTGACTCTTCATCACTTGGAGATCGGGCAAAAAATATGGATATTTAACAAGATATGTGAGAAAGTTATGACGCATTCAGAAGAAACCTGGTGGACAGGTTGGGGGTGTGACGAGAACAAGCTGATTCGATTTTGGTTCATGTGTTGATCCAAATCTCACCTATCAGTGGGATAGAAAACGTAAACTGTTCAGCCTGGCGGAGGTATGCTCTCTACTGAGTGTCGTTCTAGTCGGGAATATTATTACCTTCGCCATCGAACGTGGACGGGGGTTATGTTTTCGCCAATACCTGTTTGTCTGTCTGTCTGTGAGCAGGCTCGATGTATCCACCTCCTTTTCAGTAAGGGATCACGATTCTTGGACCAAGCTGTGAAGTTTTCTTATTCTCAAAGTTTTGTTCTGAGGGCTCTTTTCAGGATCATCAGTGAGCCCTGGACAGATTCCGACTGTAGTTCGTCTGTGGTATTGTTCCCGGGATTGGTTGTGAGTGCATGGTTTTAGTATTAACTGTTTTTCTTGTTGGACACATTTCAGATAATCCATCTCCCTTTGCTTTTTGTCTCCAAAGATTTACCCAAAGCATACAAGCCTAGGTATAAATACCATACAAAGACGAGATGCAACATTTCATGTATAACTCAACTCAGCATAAATAACTGCCTGTCATCCTACATGGTGGTGTGTTTTTCTGTTGACAATTCCTGTGAACTCGTTGACAACTTGACCGTACAGTAAACTTCGAGTTGTTCAACAGATGCCAAGCTTTCAACAGATGCCAAGCTGGTTTGTAAATGCTGACACCATGTTGTGGCCCTAAAGGCTGGAAAGGAGTGCACACATAGTCACATCTTCTCCAGGAAGCAGTGTGACTGCATGACGGTGAGAAATTACATTTGTGTAGCTGTACCTACATTCAGTATTAGCGAGCTTGGCTGACAGGATGGCCTAGAGGTACACACTCTCGCCTCTGCTTGTCTAGCATGGGCTCGAATCCTGACCCAGCTATTAACTGTCATCCTGGTGCTTCACAGGCAGGTTGGTTCATCAATGTGTGTGCCGTCCCTCAGATGGACGTACGTTAAACGGACATCTCGTCTGCTGCATTCGTTGGTGGTCGTTCAATATCCCATGGTGTCCTTCCTGAAAAGTAGGTGAGCTGACACCAACGCCGTGAACAAATTTCAAATTGCTGCCCTAATCAGCAGAGGGCACTGCATCAGAGGCACAGCCACACCCTCAGCCAATGATATTACCCCGCAGCCTTGTGCTGCATACAAATGAAGACGAATAATTGGAGGACTATGAGCTTTCTTTAGCCTGTCCCCTGCACAGCAGGAGACAGGGTTTTGTAATCACTTGTGTGTGTGTGTGTGTGTGTGTGTGTGTGTGTGTGTGTGTGTGTGTGTGTGTGTGTGTGTGTGTGTGTGTGTGTGTCCAAGCCGTAACTTTTTTTTCTTTTTTTTACCATTTAAGCTATTGTCATCAAATTATGGCCAAACCTTTTATTATGGTAATTTGGAGAAGGCAAATTAATATTTTTTCAAAAGGTCAAAAAGTCAACGTCAGTATCCCATAAAATTATCAGTTTTCATCAAATTGATCTGAAATTTAAATTTACCATTTCAGTTTTGTCGTCAAATTTTCAACAAAGCTTTATTATGATAATATGGAGAAGGCAAATTAATAATTTCGTCCAAAGGTCAAGGGTCACATACAATTATCAGTTTTCAGCCAATTGACCTGAAATTTAAATTTACCATTTCAGTTTTGTCGTCAAATTTTCAACAAAGCTTTATTATGATAATACGGAGAAGCCAAATTAATAATTTTGTCAAAAGGTTAAAATGTCAATTGTCAAGGGTCACATAAAATCATCAATTTTCATTTGATTGACTTGAAATTTTAAGAATTTGCATATTGGATCATTGAATTGGTTCACCAATCAAAAGATATATGATTTTTTTTACATCTAAAGCTCAAAGGTCAAGGCTGCATAAAATCATCAATTTTAATTTTGTATTTTTTAAAACTGTTTTTATTTTTAGAATATGGAAGAAGAATCCGTCTGAATACAAACAGACGCGGACAGGCTTTGTATTTCCAGATGCTTTCTAGTTATCTTTTATACTGATAACTTGCTCTGCACATTTCTATTGTATAAAGTTAGAATTTCTGTCTTTCTGAAGAAGGGTGAAGGATTGGGGGTGAACATTGAGTTTATATTTGTGGAGGATAACAAGGAAATCGTTTCTGGCACAAAGCATGTGACCCGGAGTATCATGGTCTAGGCAGGGAGGTGAGACAGTAGGAGGATCAAGACTGGAATATAACAAGTGAAAAAAACTACAAGGCCACCAATCTGTCTATGGTGAGCAAGAAGCAGACCCTAACACTCAGATTCATTCAGGAACCATGCTTTTATAGAGTGTTGGTTCTGCCGAAACAGTTTCTTGACTAGATCTACAATCCTGGATGGGTTGCCACTTCCACACAGGAAGTCATGACAGGAATTTGTAATTACCCTGTGCTCGCGAAGCGAAAAGCGGGGTTAAGTAATCCTGTGCGTACGTGTGCCATACGTGTGCCGTGTCTGCATTTTAAAAATTAATTTTCTCGGCAACCTTTGGTTCGATTGACACAACATTTTAACATAGGAGCGCCTCCGCCTGTATAATTTTTTTATTCATCATTATGACGTCATAGGTCACGTGGTACGGACGCCATCTTGGAAAAACGTTACACCTCTATATCTCCCAAACCGCTCAATGGAAAAATGGAAAATGGCTCATTGTCAAGTACTCCCCATGGGGAATAAGATATGTTGATGATGATGTCATCGGTGTATTAATTATGACGTCATAATTCGACAAGTACAACGCTTGATCTGATCAGTATGAAAAAAACATTCCTCTGCAACTGTTAGTCCGATTGGCACGAAATTTTCAGAATATGAGTGGCTCCTACTGTGGAATTTTTTAAATTAGAATTATGACGTCATAGGTCACGTGGTACAGGCGCCATCTTGGAACAATCGAAAAAAAGTTGCACCTCTATATCTACGAAACTGCTCCATGGAAAAAATAATTGAATGCTCCCTGGTACTCCGCTTGGGGAATAGGTGTTGTTAACGATGACGTCATTGGTGCCATAATTATGACGTCATAATTCGACAGGGACAATGCTTATTCTGATCAGTTTGAAATTTATTGAGCATGATCTATACAACAATTATATTAGAGAATTTAAATTTATGATGTCATCACTCACGTGGTCTGGCAGCCATATCAAAAAAAATAAAAAAAATAAAAAAAGGTTCAAAAATAGAAGAGTTGGCTCACACCAAGTTGAATGCGCAGGGTAAGTATTCTTTGAATACCATCGTTTGTTTAGGTGGTGGCAATGTGAAGGACACAGTGGGATATTTAATGTCCACCAACTAATGCCGTGCCTTAGTACCCAACACTCACATTTCTGATGTAAAATTCCAATTACACAGTGTAATTTTTTTTTACCATTTAACCATTTACCATTTAACCATTTACCATTTAACCATTTACCACACAAGGAAAGCACCAGCAGCACCAGACCACAGAACTCCAGGTAAAGAGTTTGCACATCATTATAAGCCGAGAGCAGCAGAGGAAGGACTTGGCCTCTTCAATTAATTCCGAGGTGATGGCCAACTTTGGATGTCAGATGGAGATGTGACCCACCCAAGACAGGTTACAGATCATCTTGAGGCCCAGGACATTCAGGGACTGTACGTCTCACATAGGCTGTCTGCAAAGATATATTGGGGACTTGCCTGCTGGTCCTTATGGAGGAATAAAGTGAGAAAACGAGTCTTTGGTGCACTAAAGCCATGTTTATTATATACAGTATACACACACACACACACACACACATATATATATATATATATATATATATATATATATATATATATATAACTGCATCAAGTGGCATAGCCAAGCCCCAATAATGATGCAATCAGCAGACCACAATATTTTATGAATAAAAGGTGTGTTATTATGAAAGAATAAATAATTATCTCCAGCAATATCATTATGTTTGAGAAGCCACATGATTGACTGGAAGCTCGAAGATTGTGTTGGACCGATAAGAACCTCTATCATAATGCCAACAATCACTTCTGCAGGAATAGCATGAGTAGGTGGCACGGCTACCATGGCAACTGTGGGCCAAGACAATCTTAGACTTTCACTCAGTCATGAGAATTGTCACACGCATGATCAACGATTCTCCCATCGATTTATCTCCAATGTTCTCAATTATTACACGTAGCCTGAGCCATGAGAGGTCTCGCGAGATCTCGGAGACGGTGGGAGGGATTTTCGAAGCTCCACACGGTCTCCACGTTTTTCGAAGTTAAGTCTGTTCACAATTGTATTTTGTCGAAACTGTATTTATCTTTCGGTGTGTGAAGTTATTGTGTGCAACTTTGATTGTTTCTCGGTGTTTATCTTTCATAAATTGATCGTCTGTTTGCCGTGTCGCGAGCAAGGCCTTTGCCGCGTCGCGAACGATTTGAAATCGAAGTTAAGTGATTGTTCCCATTTGTATTTTCGTTAAAACTGTATTTATTTATGGTGTTGTACGTATATTGTGTCCCGACGAAGATTTTTCGGTGCAAATCTTTCATACCTGTATTGAAAATCGTGTTAATTCGTGTCGTGTCTTGAGGCCTTGTACAGTGTGCACTGTACAACCTTGAGGCTTTGTTTTTCTCTCAGCGGTCCGTCGTTTGTGATCCAATAACTTTCGTTCTCTGTATTCCCAGTCTTTTCACCCATAGCCTACTTCCTTGTGTAAATCTCAACTCAAAAACAAAAAAAAACAAAAAAAAAACAACAAAACATTTCCTTCTCTGTTCTCATTCGTTTATTCATTCTTATTCGTTCGTTCGTTCTTCGACCACGTGTTTCTCCCCCATTTCCCCAGATAGTTTTCACTCATTAACCTTCAATGTTTACACTTTCCCCTCAAGTTATGTATTCCGTCATATTTTATAACACCTTTTTCTTCTTCTTCTTTAAAAGGCTGCTTTCGACTTGCTCACCAAATCAATTCATCCCAAAAAAAATATCCATCTCCTATAGTGCCTTTTTTTACTGGGAAGTGGCCCTGTGCTGTGTGTAGGAAGGGTGTCGGAGTGAACTCCATTCAATGTACAATGTGCGCTGAGTGGGTTCATCAAAAATGTAGTGGTCTGAGAGGGTCATTAACCAGTGTGGCAGCTACATTCAAATGTAAGGTGTGCACAGAGGGAGCTGCAGATGGAGGAAATGTTGAGTTGGATCTTGGAGATGGCGTGAAGCTGGAAGGTGTGAAAACATTTTGCTACCTCGGAGACATGCTGAATGGAGAAGGTGGATCAGACTCGGCAACGGTTGCTCGAGTGAGATGTGCATGGAAGAAGTTTCGGGAACTGGGTGGCGTGCTGATGATGAGGGGAGTGTCGTTGAAGCTGAAGGGAAAGGTGTATGCTGCATGTGTGAGAAGTGTTATGATTTATGGGAGCGAGACATGGGTAATAAACGTAGAGCAGCAACGAAGGTTGGAAAGGGTGGAAATGCGAATGGTTCGGTGGATGTGTGGAGTATCGTTGAGAGAGAGGAAGACAAATGATGAATTGCGAAAGATGATGGGAATAGAGCCTGTGATTGATGCTGTGAAGAGGAACAGGTTGAGATGGTTTGGTCATGTGTTGAGGAAGGATGAAAGTGACTGGTTGAGAAGAGTGATGGAAATGAATGTAGAAGGAAGCAGAGGACGGGGAAGACCGAAAAAGACTTGGCTAAAGATGGTGGAAGAAGAAATGCGGGCAAGGGGGTTAACAAGGAGAGATGCAGAAAATAGGGCAAAATGGAGAAGATTGTCATGGGGACCGCAAGGCTAACCCCCGCTCTAGCAGGGAAAATGGCCTTTAAAATGCATGTTGTTGTTGTTGTTGTTATAGTGCCTTTTTTCTACATTCCCTAAACTCTCCTGCACTCCATCCTCCATCCAGCGTCCTTAAACGTATTTTTAACTCGAAGGTCACAAGAAACTCATTTTGCAATAAATGTTCGTTTCCCATAAATCGTACACTTTCAAAAATCCAATCTCACCCCTCCCCTCTAAATCTTCCCCATAACCCCTCCCCTCCAAATCTTCCCCATCACCCCTCCCCTCCAAATCTTCCCCATCACCCATCCCTTTCAAATCTCCCCCCTTGCCCCCTCCCTCCTAATCTACCCCCTCACCCCTCCCCGCCAAGACGCCCCCTCGCCCCTCCCCTCCTAGACTCCTGCCTCACCCCTCCCCTCCAAATCTCCCCCATATCCCATCCCTTTCAAATCCCTCCCCTTGTCCCTTCCCTCCCAAACTCCCCCCTCACCCCTCCCCTTCAAATCTCCCCACCCTCATTGCTTCTCAATTTCCCCCCTCTCACCCCCCCTCCTCAAAGCGTCCTCCCCGCTTCTTCCCCCTTCAAACTCTCACCTCCATCTCCCCCAACCTTCTGCCTCGCTCTTCCCCCTCCTCAAATAACACCTCATTGTGGCTCACCCAATCACCATCAAACCTTTTGTCCGCCCCATCCTTCCCTTTCTCCGAGCTATTCTGAAATCTCTGACACACCTTCAACAGCTCTCCCTACCTCTTCCACCTCTTCCACATCTTACCCTACCCCTCCTCCCCCCCTGTTCTGTATCTGATGCTCCCCCTTCCTCTTCATTAACGGTATGGACCTCAAACATCCGGGGCCTTCGTTCAAACTTAACTGATCTCTCCATACAGGTTGCTTCTGTCAAACCAGACGTGATCTGCTTAACAGAAACTTTCCTCCTTTGTGATGTCTCTGATTCCATAGTATCTCTCCCGGGCTACTCCCTCCTCCCGTATGACAGACCTGAGCCTCGTCCTGGAGGCGGGGTTGCTATCTTTATCAAAAACTCTCTTCCTCACTCGCCCTGCACTGCACTCTCTCCACCTCACCCCCAGGAATACCTCTGGCTACGGCTTCCCCTTCGCTCCCACCTCTTGTTCATATGTGTGTTGTACCGTCCACCAAACAGTGATGACTCCATCTACATCTCGCTGTCTGATGATATGGACCAACTTCTATCTACTCATCCCAACTCTCTCTTCCTCATATGTGGTGATTTCAACTGTCATCATGCCAGTTGGCTGGGTGTGGGTACCTCTCTCACCAGCCATGGCTCCTCAGCAAAGGACTTCTGCGACTCACTGGGACTGACACAATCTGCCAATTTCCCGACCCGGATCTCAGTCAACGGAACATCTTCTCTTCTGGACTTGGTTATGACTAACTTCCCTGAAAATGTCTGCTGCTCTTCTTCTGCTCCGATCGGATCATCTGATCATGTCCTTGTTAAAGTGGACATCTCTCTGACCATCCTCAGGGAGCCTGCTCAGCATCGACGAGTCTGGCATTTCACTCAGGCCAACTGGCACGGTCTTCAAGCAGCCATCAATCATCTGGACTGGTCTCCCATCTCTACCACCTCTGACATCAACTCATCCTGGGAATTCTTCCAAAGTAAATTGCTCTCTCTCATGCACAGATTTATCCCATCTCGTCTTCAGTTGTCATACCCTTCCTCCCGTCCATGGTACACGGAATCTTGTGGTGAGGCTGTTGCCCAGAAACAACTTGCCTTCGTCTCCTGGAAAGCAAATCCAACGGAAGGAAATCTCATTTCCTTTCACAAAGCCCGAAACAAGTGTGTGTCCACCCTCAGGAGAGCCAGGAAACAATATCTCTCCGTTCTCAAGACCGAACTCTCTTATCTGTCTCCCTCTTCCAAATCCTGGTGGCGTCTGGTCAAATCCGTTTCTGGTGTTTATTCCCCCTCCATCCCCTCCCTTACCTCAAACGGCTACACAGCTGACTCCGCACGTGAAAAAGCTGAATGCCTCAACTCTGTGTTTGCCTCTAAATCTTGTGTCCCAAACCCATCCCTCTCTGTACCCACCATACCCAGTCGTACCCTGCTGCTCCTGGACTCCGTGTCCTTTCCTCCTGACAAGGTGGAAAAGTTTCTGTCAACCCTCGACTCTGATTCTGCAACTGGACCCGACGGCATCAGCCCAAGGGTCCTAAAATCCTGCTCTGCTGCTCTATCTCACCCTCTCTCTGTTCTCTTCACCCTCTCTTTTGCTCAAGGTCAACTGCCATCTGCTTGGAAATCAGCCAACATCACCGCTTTGCACAAAAAAGGTGCAAAAACAGATCCTATCAACTACAGACCAATCAGCCTTCTCCCAATTATCAGCAAAGTCATGGAATCCATCATTGCTTCGGATATGAAATCTTTCCTCTTCTCCAATGGCTTGATCTCTGATCATCAATTTGGTTTCAGACCAGGTCACTCTACTCTGGACATGCTGCTTCTGCTGTCTCAACAATGGATGGAGGTCCTCAATGCCAAACAGGAAATTAGAGCTGTCTCCCTCGACATATCACGTGCCTTCGACACGGTCTGGCACCCCGCTCTGCTCACCAAACTCTCCTCCTTTGGTATCCATGGAAATCTCCACGCATGGCTGGCGGACTTCCTCTCTAGTCGTCGTCAACGTGTGGCCCTGAATGGGTTTCTCTCATCTCCTCTTCCTGTTCAGGCTGGAGTTCCCCAAGGCAGTGTTCTGGGCCCCGTGCTTTTTCTGGTCTTCATCAATGATCTCTCTGACTCTCTCGAAAATCCTCTCTATCTCTTTGCTGATGACTCCACTCTCTGCCGCTCCATTCCTCTTCCCTCAGATCGGCAGTCTGCTGCCTCCTCACTCTCTGAAGACCTGGACAAAATCACAGACTGGTCAAACAAGTGGAACATGTCTTTCAATCCTGACAAATCTCACACTCTTACTATGTCTCTCCGAAAAGATCGACTGGACAACCCTCCCATCTACTTTCTCAACAATCCTCTCCAAGAAGTTCTGTCGCTCAAGATTTTGGGTCTCACTATCTGCCATGATCTTTCTTGGGAAAACCACATTTCCAAGCTGGCCTCCAAAGCCAGTCGCCGACTGGGCATCCTCCGTCGTGCGAAGTCCTTCCTCGGCACACCTGAGCTCCTCACCACATACAAGGCTTTCATCCGCAGCTCAATGGAATACTGTTCTCCCCTATGGGCCGGTGCTCCTGCCTCACACCTAGCTCGGCTTCACGCTGTTGAAACCAAAGCTTTCAGAATTATTGGAATCTCCCGCGATGAAGCTATCTCTAAGGGCCTTTCACTCACTCACCGCAGGCAGGTAGGTGGTCTTTCTGTCTTCTACCGACTCCTCTCCGACCTTGCACCCCCAGCTCTCTCTGTGCTCTGTCCCCCAAATATTCCTACAGGTCGCACAAGATCTGCCAGCAACCCTCTGATGGTTAAACTGCCGAAATCTCGGCTCTCTGCTCACCTTCACTCTTTCATTCCTCTTTTCTCCCGCCTCTGGAACAAACTCCCTCACTCCCTTCAATCCCACTCCTCCCTCCAGGTCTTTAAAACAGCTGTTCACCACCATCTCTTATCTTCCCCCATCCGAAACCTTGATCTTTTCTACCCCCGCTAATTCACCCCAGATCCACCTTGTTTGAAATTCCAACTTCTTTCCTGGAAGTCCTGGCAGTGTCCATATGTTTTATACCTCTCCCACCGCCCCCTTCCCATGCCCCCCCCCCCAAAGCCCTCGCCCTCTCTCAGATCTCTCGATGTCTCCATGTCTCTCGGTCCCTGCTCTCAAATGTTGTGTTTGTGTCCTTCCCCCTCTCTCCCCATCTTGTCTACCGCTCCCGATGTTATATGTTTTATGTGTCGGTTTGTCTTTCTGTGTGATTAATGTTCGCTCTTTCACGAGCCTCGATCTTGTATACAAAAAAAAAAAAAAAAAAAAAAAAAACCTCAAGTTCCGAGTGCCATTGGCATGGTATATCCTATTAGGTAGCCACGGGACGAAAGGACCTTGTACTGTTTTACACTTCTTGCCCATTGTCTGCAACAGGAGACGATTGGGACATCTGCATGTGCTCTTTAACCCGTCCCATGCACAGCAGGAGACGATTGGGACATCTGCATGTGCTCTTTAACCCGTCCCATGCACAGCAGGAGACGATTGGGACATCTGCATGTGCTCTTTAACCCGTCCCGTGCACAGCAGGAGACGATTGGGACATCTGCATGTGCTCTTTAACCCGTCCCGTGCACAGCAGGAGACGATTAGGACATCTGCATGTGCTCTTTAACCCGTCCCATGCACAACAGGAGACGATTCGGACATCTGAATGTGCTCTTTAACCCGTCCCGTGCACAGCAGGAGACGATTGGGACATCTGCATGTGCTCTTTAACCCGTCCCATGCACAGCAGGAGACGATTGGGACATCTGCATGTGCTCTTTAACCCGTCCCGTGCACAGCAGGAGACGATTGGGACATCTGCATGTGCTCTTTAACCCGTCCCGTGCACAGCAGGAGACGATTAGGACATCTGCATGTGCTCTTTAACCTGTCCCATGCACAGCAGGAGACGATTGGGACATCTGCATGTGCTCTTTAACCCGTCCCGTGCACAGCAGGAGACGATTGGGACATCTGCATGTGCTCTTTAACCCGTCCCGTGCACAGCAGGAGACGATTAGGACATCTGCATGTGCTCTTTAACCCGTCCCATGCACAGCAGGAGACGATTGGGACATCTGCATGTGCTCTTTAACCCGTCCCATGCACAGCAGGAGACGATTGGGACATCTGCATGTGCTCTTTAACCCGTCCCGTGCACAGCAGGAGACGATTGGGACATCTGCATGTGCTCTTTAACCCGTCCCGTGCACAGCAGGAGACGATTGGGACATCTGCATGTGCTCTTTAACCCGTCCCGTGCACAGCAGGAGACGATTGGGACATCTGCATGTGCTCTTTAACCCGTCCCATGCACAGCAGGAGACGATTGGGACATCTGAATGTGCTCTTTAACCCGTCCCGTGCACAGCAGGAGACGATTGGGACATCTGCATGTGCTCTTTAACCCGTCCCGTGCACAGCAGGAGACGATTGGGACATCTGCATGTGCTCTTTAACCCGTCCCATGCACAGCAGGAGACGATGGGGACATCTGCATGTGCTCTTTAACCCGTCCCATGCACAGCAGGAGACGGGGTGTTATAATCACTTCTGTGTGTCTGTCTGTCTGTCTGGGTCGTAACTTTTTTTTACCATTTGAGTTTTGTCATCAAATTTTCAACAAAGCTTTATGTAGGGAATATGGAGAAGGCAAATTAATAAGTTGGTCAAAAGGTCAAAGGTCAGCGTCACATAAAATCGTACATTTTCATCCGATTGATCTGAAATTTTAAGGATTTTCATATCGGGTCACTGAGTTGACTCACAGATCAAAAGCAACAAGCCGATCTTTTTTTTAGATCAAAAGGTCAAAGGTCAAGGTTGCATTATATCGGCAATTTTTGTCCAATTGACCTGAAATTTTAGTAAATTGCATAGTGGGGCACACAATTGGTTCACCAATCAAAAGCTATAAGCTGATTTTTTTTTTTTTTAGATCTAAAGCTCATTGGTTAAGGCTGCACAAAATCATCAATTTTCGGTATTTTGAGCATACAGAAGACGATGATTGAATACAAACAAACGGTCGCGGACGAGCTTTGCATTTTCAGATGCTCTCTAATTTCATATTGTATTTCCTAAAAACAGGTGCCACTAAATGCTGACAACAGTTGGTAGGTCTTGTTAACCGTGGGTGGTGGCATTGGGAACTGTAGGCCTCCATTCCACAAGTCAAAATGAATCCCAGATTTATCTAGCCGGAATGTTCCACAGTCTGTGTGATGCCACCCTAGATGAACACAATAGGACAGGAAATAAACGGAAGCCTCTCCTCAGTGAAAGACACGTGAAAGCCGCTTGGAGTTTGCAAAAAAGCACCTAAAGGACTCTCAGAATATGAGAAACAAGATTCTGTGGTCTGATGAAACCAAGATTGAGCTTTTTGGCTTCCGTCTGGCCACTCTGCCATGAAGCCCAGATCGGTGGGGTGTTGCAGTGATGGTTGTCCTTCTGGAAGTTTCTCCCATCTCCACACAGGATCTCTGGAGCTCAACCAGAGTGACCATCGGATTCTTGGTCATCTCTCTTACCAAGGCCCTTCTCCCCCGATTGCTCAGTTTGGCCGGGCGGCCAGCTCTAGGAAGAGTCCTGGTTGTTCTAAACTTCTTCCATTTAAGAATTATGGAGGCCACTGTGCTCTTGGGAACCTTCAATGCAGCAGAATTTTTTTGTAGGCTTTCCCAGATCTGTGCCTAGACACAATCCTGTCTCTGAGCTCTGCAGGCAGTTCCTTCGACCTCACGGCTTGGTTTTTGCTCTGATATGCATTGTCAGCTGTGAGACCTTATATAGACAGGTGTGTGCCTTTCCAAATCATGTCCAATCAATTGAATTTACCACAGGTGGACTCCAATCAAGGTGGAGAAACATCTCAAAGATGATCAAGAGAAATGGGAGGCACCTCAGCTAAATTTCAAGTGTCAAAGCGAAGGGTATGAATACTTATGTAAATGTGATATTTCAGTTTTTCTTTTTAATAAATTTGCAAAACTTTCTAAAATCCTGTTTTCTCTTTGTCATTATGGGGTATTGGGGTATTGAGTGTAGATTGATGAGGGAAAAAATGAATTTACACGATTTCAGCATAAGGCTGCAGCATAACAAAATGTGAAACAAGTACAGATACATTCAAAGTACACCGCCCCCTTGCCAAATAATTAAATATCCTACAGCGCGGCATTGCCGGGGCGCCTCTGGCGCCCAACAATACCGCAGTGCAGCTCATAGAGGCTGCTTTGGGAGGGAGAGGTGTACGCTAATTCATTGATTAATTGCATAATTAAAATCAATAAAAGATTATCACAAATTATTTTCTTAATCAATTGGCTAATAGCATAACTAAACCACTCGTGCTTCATCCGAAGATGTATCTTTTAGAAATTTAATTAAATAAGTCATTAATAAAAAATTAAATAATGAATTGATTCACCAATAAATAATTAATCGATTACATGATTAATCAATAAATCAAAAATATCCTTGATAGCCACATCACTTGGTCACTGTCATGTCCAAATATTAGCTTCCCAGCTCAAAAGGTTCCTGAGATATTGGCCAAATGAGAAAGAAAATAAATAAATGATTAATAATGAAATTAAACAAATAATAATCATTAAAAAATTAAATTATCAATCAATTCGGTCATAGAACACATAAACCACCACCATTTCATCAGAATCTGTAACTGGGGGGAAAAAATTTTTTTTAGTAATTAATCGAATAATTAAATAATTAATCGATTCATTGATAAATTGATTAATCAATAAATCAAAAATATCCTTGATAGCCACATCACTTGGTCACTCATGTCCAAATATTAGCTTCCCAGCTCAAAAGGTTCCTGAGATATTGGCCAAATGAGAAAGAAGTTAAATAAATGATTAATAATGAAAATAATAATCATTAAAAAAAAATTAAATTATTAATCAATTTGGTCAGAGAACACATAAACCACCACCATTTCATCAGAATCTGTAACTTAAAAAAAAAAATTGTCATTAATCGAATAATTAAATAATTAATCGATTAATTGATTAATTCATAAATCAAAAATAGCCTTTGCAGCCAAATTGTTGAGACAGCAGAAGCAGACATGTTGCTTCTGCTGTCTCAACAATGGATGGAGGTCCTCAATGCCAAACAGGAAATTAGAGCTGTCTCCCTCGACATATCACATGCCTTCGATACGGTCTGGCACCCAGCTCTGCTCACCAAACTCTCCTCCTGTGGTATCCATGGAAATCTCCACTCATGGCTTGCGGATTTCCTCTCTGGTCGTAGGTAACGTGTGGCCCTGAATGGATTTCTCTCATCTTCCCTTCCTGTTCTGGCTGGAGTTCCCCAAGGTAGTGTTCTGGGCCCTGTGCTATTTCTGGTCTTCATCAATGACCTCTCCGACTCTCTGGAAAATCCTCTCTATCGCTTTGCTGATGACTCCACTATCTGCCGCTCCATTCCTCATCCCTCAGATCGGCAGTCTGCAGCCTCCTCACTCTCTGCAGACCTGGACAAAATCACAGACTGGTCAAACAAGTGGAACATGTCTTTCAATCCTGACAAATCTCACACTCTTACAATGTCTCTCCGAAAGGACCGACTGGACAACCCTACCATCTACTTTCTCAACAATCCTCTCCAAGAAGTTCTGTCGCTCAAGCTTTTGGGTCTCACTATCTGCCATGATCTTTCTTGGGAAAACTACATTTCCAAGCTGGCCTCCAAAGCCAGTCGCCGACTGGGCATCCTCCGTCGTGCGAAGTCCTTCCTTGGCACACCTGAGCTCCTCACCACATACAAGGCTTTCATCCGCAGCTCAATGGAATACTGTTCCCCCCTCTGGGCTGGTGCTCCTGCCTCACACCTTGCTCGGCTTCACGCTGTTGAGGCCCAAGCTTTCAGAATCATTGGAATCTCCTGCGATGTAGTCAACTCCGAGGGCCTTTCACTCACTCACCGCAGGCAGGTTGGTGGTCTTTCTGTCTTCTACCGACTCCTCTCCGGCCTTGCTCCCCCAGCTCTCTCTGTGCTCTGTCCCCGCAATATTCCTTCAGGTCGCACAAGATCTGCCTGCAACCCTCTTATGGTTAAACTGCCAAAGTCTAGGCTCTCTGCTCACCTTCACTCTTTCATTTCCCTTTTCTCCCGCCTCTGGAACAAACTCCCCCACTCCCTTCAATCCCACTCCTCCCTCCAGGTCTTTAAAACAGCTGTTCACCACCATCTCTTATCTTCCCCCATCGAAAACCTTGATCTTTTCTACCCCCGGTAATTCACCCCAGAGTCCTTGCAGTGTTCAGATGTTTTATTCCTCTCCCACCTCCCCCCAAGTCCTCCCGATGTCCCTGCTCTCAAATGTTGTGTTTGTGTCCTTCCCCCTCTTTCCCCATCTTGTCTGCCGCTCCCCTTGTTTTTTGTGTTTTGTGTGTCGGTTTGTCTTTTTGTGTGATTAATGTTATCTCTTTCACGAGCCTCGATCTTGTATCCAAAAATAAATAAAAATAAAAATCACCTGATCATTGGCATGTCCAAATATCAGCTTCCTAACTCAAAAAGTGCCTGAGTTAATGGTCAGAAGAGAAAGGAAATATAATTAATTAAATAAGTACTTAATTAATCGCTAATATAATTAAATAACTCCTCAATTTATTGATTAATCAAAAAACAAACAACAACGTTTTTGACAAAGGTCTTGCTCACTATTGTGCCGAAATTTCAGCTTCCTAGCTCAAAGGATGGCTGAGATATCGCCTGGACAAACAAACAAGAAAGAAAACAAACAAGAAAACAAGAAAACAAACAACCAGAGTGAAAACTGAGTACTCCCTTTCAGCGTGCGTCACTGCCGAGCCCCCTTCGGTGCCCAGCAATGACGATTTGCAATGCCTGGAGATGGCATAGGAAAGGTGCGGTGTACAAAAAGTGAAGGGGTCTGAATACTTTCTGAATGCACTGTATATATGTATATATATATATATATATATATATATATATATATATATATATATATATACATATATATATATATATATATATTGTTACGGACACGACTTAGATGTTATGATGGGCCGAGCGGAATGGCCGCCGTGTTCGCACAGTTTACCCGATTACTCTCGAACGTTGGCCGAATCGTGCTACGCTAGATCAATGAAGGAAAGGACACAACGGCTGGGTTAAATGACACGACACCAGGGGTACAGTTCTCAAGACCTCTGGAGGAGGATATAATATGGGGTATGCAGAACGTTTAGATTACACGGCACAAGCGGTACAGCACAGAAAGGTGGGCACTTAGACACGGTCTTATCTTAGCCCCGACAGACCACAGACAAACGGGACAAGACTGACTCACACAGGGATTGATGGCAAGGAAGGGCAGGTAGTCGATGGCTCAAGGTGCACCTTGGCTCAGGGGCAGAATCGACTCGGTCCGGTCCAGAGATGCGGGAGGTATCTCTCAGCGCTAGGAGGTGGCGTCCTTTCTTCTTCGTAGCTGAGGCGCATCTGACGTCACCTCCGTCTTCCTGCGCATGTCCAGCGGGGAGTGACACGCCCTCGGCTCGTTAGCTCCGCCCCAGATGGAATCGGTCCGCCGCTTCTTATTGGGTGCGGGGGGTTACCGGGCTCCGCCCTTGACGAGGAGCTGACAGTGAGCCCCTGTGTGGTAACCCCGTCGGAGCACATGGTCAATGGCGGCTAACCAAGCCGGAGTGAGGACGCGCACTCGCCGCGCCGCTGTTGTTGTTGTTGGTGTTGTTGTTTCATGAGGAAGAGATGCGGGGAGGTATTGGGAGGTCCTAAACTTACTAATGGTGCCATACAATCACATTCTGGTGCAACGAAGAGTCAGAATTAATGGAAACGAGTCCTTAACTGACATAGACTAAGAATAACTAGCAAGATGTCCTATAGTTGTCTACGTGAGATGCGGTGAACCTGGGCACGACATTTAATGGGGGAAAAAGGGGAAGGTCGGGGCTACAGAGTGTTGTTTACAGACAATGGGACTAGGGAATGGGGGATTGGGGATAGTTGGGGAGTATTGGGGAAATAGGGGAATATTTACAAGCGGATATGGATGGAGGCCAAATCCCATATCCGCAACATTGCACCCTTCTCTACCTCGGGGCGTCCCGACCCGATAAATCTTTACCTACGTTAGTGTGGCACTCAGATGTAGTTCCCTCTACTATTAACTCAACCCTGAGTGCGACAGTTTTACAGATGTTCACAAATGAGTAAATATGTCCCCCTGCGACGTTGCACCCTTCTCCTCACAGAAACACACCCACAGGATAACCGAATCGCGGAAAGAATCCTCAAACTAAACATACAGCCGGTAGGGAGCATTATTTACACAAGACTACACTGATATTTACACTACGATCCAGGACCTGTTTTGGGAGGAACACATGCAGATGTTATGCATAGAGAGAGCACGCATGCCAGCATCGATACACCAACCCACGAGTGCTCTGTGGCCCTACGGCCTTTAATAATGTGCAGAGCACCCCATCCAAGCACCAAAAGCACCACCCCATCATGTACAGTCAGCACCATCTGGTGCACCAACAAAGTGTTCAACGTCACCGGTGGTGTCGCAGCCGGCCGATGTTCTGCCGCTGGTCTTGCCTTCCTGAAGTGCTTGGCCTTCTAGCTTCTTTCAAAAATAAAGAAAGGCGCCAACCGCGTCCATTTCTAAATTGTCGCCGTCAGGGGGCCAACTATAATGGTTCACCTCTATGGCATAGGTGCCACGTTGACCCAGAGGTCCATCAACGGGTGGTGCTTGCCCGCAAAAGAACTGCGGTCCATTGTGGGCGTCCACAAAAATTGCGGTCCATATGGTGTATCGATCCAGGCAGCAAGCAGCGAAAGTGCAGGCCCACAACTGCGGAGCCAGCACCTCTCTCTCCTCTCTCTCTGCCCCAAAGCCAGATCCTCGGAGGTGGGAGACAAAAGAAGAGGACAAGTAAGGTGGTAAGGGCGCAAAAGTGCACGCAATACAAGGTGATGCACACTGGGGGCACATGGGAACCAGGTGAGACAGGTACGTTCCTACCGTACGCGCCCCCCCCCCCCCCACCAGGTAACCTACATTGCCCCTCCCTTACCCCTTACTGTATCCACAAAACACAACACTACCCATAAACATCTACTTTACACATCAACAAACGTCCCTACTGTCTTCCCCGTTCCTCCCATAAACCAAATTCGTCTTCTCTCCCTCCTCACCAATCAAATTTGCCATTTCCAACTCTCATCAAAATTTGCCATCTCCAATTCAACATCCAAATTTGCCATCACCAATTCATCATCAGTCCCTCCTAAGGAGGGAGAGATGGAATCACCCCAATGTCTCATCCACGTCGTGATGCGTCGCACCAATCCAACCAGCAATTCTTATTTCCTGCAACACAGAATAAAGAAAACACAGGTGTGGAGTCATCATCATCACCTCAGGTAAGTGGCTGCGTATGGTGCGACAGGTTCATCAATCCTAACTATTTCCTAACTGACTTTAACAACTTTACATTACCCGGGGTCTTTCCCTGCCAATCCATTGGCCAACTTACACTATGGGTTCTAAAAACCAATTCCCATTGACCAAACTGTGGTGCCTCTCAATTTGGGGTCTCACTCCCCCGGTTCAACACTCGGTGCTCTCGCACAATTTCCGGGCTGTGACGTGTAGCTCTCCCAGCAGGTCTACCCACCTGCACACCTCCACCACTGTAGTTGCCTCCGAGCTTACCTGCTCCTTACCCTAACCTATCTACCTGGGGAAGGCCCTCTGGCGCTCTCCCCACTCGGTGCCCTCTCTGGCACTGGGCTACCCGGGTCCGTCCTCCGGATCCCCGGGCCCCATTGACACTAACGGCTCCCAGAGCCCACCTGCGGCCTCACCTGGCCGACATCCTCACAGTGGTGGAGTGCCCAAACAACTACACGCACTAACAGGCTACACGCCCAGCCATTTCCACAACACTAATGCACCCATCCACAATACCATTCTGCAACCGCACCACAAATGCCAATATCCAACCACAATTTACCTATACCCTCTACCTAACACTTACACTACCCGCCCCGGGTACTCGTGAAAGGGGTCCACTCTTCCCCCATCCACACCTTCGCACCATGCACACCACTCCGTACCACTTACTCCAACTCTCTCCACACCACTCACTTGCACACCTGTGCTCTCACACCTGGTGCCACCTGCACCCTTCTCTCCCCAAGCGCATTCGCGCTGATCCACAACACTCACTACTCATACACTGCTCCACACTGCTCCATACACCTGTTCAGTTCTCAAACACACGGCATCATCTCAGCTAACTACTCCCCTCTGAAACTTGCGCTTCCCAGTCGTCCCTTTAAACTATTGCGCTCCCACGTCATTATCATCCACACTAAACTACCTGCGTCCCCACTACAGGTATCAGTCACTAACTAAACTTAACGTTACCTAATGTCATCTTCGCTAGATCCCTACAATATCCTAACCCACCCGGGCTAGTTTTCACTGCCATACACCCCATAACCTAGTGCTCCTTTGCCCCCTCATGGGAAGGGTGGCAAGGATGCCACCCTTACCCACCGGGCCCATCGCTCACTACCAATTTTGCACATCAAATTTCAACAAATCAAAAATTTGCCAATCACTACTCATCATCTGCCAATCATTACTGCCAATCCTTTGCCAATCATCAAATTTTGTTTTTCTCTAATTTTGGGTCCAAAACACTAACCTCATCACACAGTCTACTCACTAATGCCTCTCGGTGCGCCAATTCCTGTCCAAAGCCCGGCTTCGTAAAGCCGAGCAATGAATGCGGGTTGTTTGGTGCCAGCGGCTGGATACGTCCCGCATTCGGGGCAGGGACGGGGGCTTACCCGGCCCGAGATCCCACGCACCACCTCGGCATGGAGCCATCCAATGTCCCGATCTCGACCTGCCGGCACGTCTCAATAGAAAGTGGTCGCCATGACGACCCTTCCTATCGGGCTGCCCGCTCCGCCTAGTGGAGCCCGGACGCGGCCGTTCCATGCGAGGCCCAGCGTGGATCGCGCACGGCGGTCCTTTCGAACCCGCCGTGGCTCGGATCCCCGCTGGTTCTCGCGGCACGCGAAGCCCGGCACGCACCGAGGGCCCGCTTCGGCTAAAGGTCGACCTAACCTCTAACCCGGTTACCGTCGATGCCTCACCTGGATGCTTACAAGCATACGCTACCCCTTTCGTGCTCATACATCCAGCCGTTTCCATGCTCCTCGTCGTACCTTTTCTTACACACCTCGGTACACTCATTCCGCTCACCGACTTGGTCACACACCTGACCACCGAACACCTTGGCACACATTCGTCGCTCGCACACCTCACCAACACACCTCTTCGCGCCCCCTCCTCGGTCACCTCCTCTGTGACAATCACAGGTGTGCTCTCACTCGCACACCCAACCACGTGCCTCACTACCAACTCCAGCGTGCATTCCCACTCACGCTCTACCATTCCAGGTGTGCATCCTTCCATTCCAGGTGTACATTCTCGCTCACCTGTCACAACCAACTCACGCTCCTTGTCACTCTCACTACTCTCACCTCCATTCTTGACAGCGCACTCACCCTTACTCTTGACAGCGCACTCTTTCCTCATGCACCCTTCCGTTACACACCTTTCTCACGCACACTCTTGCGCACACTCTCCCGTCACACCCTCTGTAACACTCACCACAGGCGTGCATTCTTCCTTGCCTTTGACAGCACACTCTTTCCCCATGCACCTGTCCGTCACACACCTTTCTCGCGCACACTCTTGCGCACACTCTCCCGTCACACCCTCTGTAACACTTACCACACCGCGCTTCCATGTGCTCCCTCGCACACGCGCTACGACCGACTCACTCTCGACAGCACCCTCACTCCTTGGCACGCACTTTTTCCTCACACACCCCAGAGTCGGACTTTCTCGCACACCTCCTTTTTCGCACACCAGACCTGTCGCACACTTCACCAACGGCCTCTCACGAACACCCGGGTCCATCTCGACCCCCAAGCTCATTAAATCACCTGGCGCATCATACGCACGACCATATTGGTCACCACTTACACCGGGTCCTCTTTCTCTTCGCTTCTCCTCCATCACCTGCGAATCCCTCATCCGGTTAATGAGCACATCATCACGATCCGAACACAGACTTTGGACCAATTCTTTTACCTCCTCTTTTATCTCTTTCTTATCCCCTCTCCGTCGCTTCTTAATTTCGCTCACCCCTTCTTCCACTTCTTCTAATTTCTGCTTCACCTCTTTTATTCCCCGGTACGTCTCCTCAAGTTCGTCCTCTAAGGCTACCTTGACCGTTTCCATGTGCGTCCTCACCTGCCGGTCCTTCGTCTCCATTACCTCTGTCACCTCGTCCAACCTCGTTGTCAGTCCCTCACGTACCATCTGAAATTGCTTCTGTGTCGCTATTAAGTCATTTTTTATGTCGTTTTGTGTCGCTCTTAACCCTCCTAGTACCGCAGTGTTCCTTTGAACCTGCTCCGTTACTTCTTTTTGTCCCTCCGTCAGCTGTTCCACCTCCTGCGTCAGGTCCTCGATGCCCCCTTGTAACTTTACAGTCCCCTTTCTCACCTCCTTCTCCATGTGCTCCTTACAGTGCCTCACCTCCTCGCGCACTCCTCCGACCTCCTCACTCACACCTCTTCTGATCTCTTCTCCCATCACTTGCATCTCCTGCCCAGATGCCACCCTCATCTGCTCCATTTCCTCCCTGTGAGCATCCAGTTTGGTTTCTACCCCCATTCTGACCCCCTCTATCTGCTGCCCCATTTGTTTAACTTCCCTTTCCGCTTGGTCCCTCATGTCCCTCAATTTGCCTTCCATACTGTTTTCTAACTCCTCTAACCCCTTTTGCATTTCCCCTAATCTATTGTCTAATCCCTCTATTCTACTCCCTAACCCTCCGATCTGGGCCCCCATGTCCTCCCTCAATTTCTCGCTATTGGACCCCATTCTTTGTTCTAACCGTTGGCTATTGGCCCCCATTTCACCCCCCATGACCCCCAATTCGTCCCTCATTGCCCCCATACTGTTTTTCATTTCTTCATTATTCTTGTCCATAAGGGCCTTCATTTGCATAAGAAAAAGGTTCAAATCCACCGGTGGCGCTACTACGGTCGCGGGCGCCGTGGTCATGTGCGAGGCGCCATTTTGCGCGCCCGTCACCTCGTGCGCGACGACGCCATTTTGCGACCCTGCTACCCTCACTGCTTCGCTCTCCTCATGTCCCTCAATTTGGTCCTGGATCGACCCTGCCTCACTCTCCTCTACCGGAACCCAGCCGTCTTGGTCTGCCATAGCGCGACTTTCAAAATTCGGGTTTTTATTTTTTTTTGTAAAACACAATTACATTTCGCCGTTATAATTTCGAGCGCGTGAAACGCGCTCCGGGACCGATCCCACTTCCCGACACCAATTGTTACGGACACGACTTAGATGTTATGATGGGCCGAGCGGAATGGCCGCCGTGTTCGCACAGTTTACCCGATTACTCTCGAACATTGGCCGAATCGCGCTACGCTAGATCAATGAAGGAAAGGACACAACGGCTGGGTTAAATGACACGACACCAGGGGTACAGTTCTCAAGACCTCTGGAGGAGGATATAATATGGGGTATGCAGAACGTTTAGATTACACGGCACAAGAGGTACAGCACAGAAAGGTGGGCACTTAGACACGGTCTTATCTTAGCCCCGACAGACCACAGACAAACGGGACAAGACTGACTCACACAGGGATTGATGGCAAGGAAGGGCAGGTAGTCGATGGCTCAAGGTGCACCTTGGCTCAGGGGCAGAATCGACTCGGTCCGGTCCAGAGATGCGGGAGGTATCTCTCAGCGCTAGGAGGTGGCGTCCTTTCTTCTTCGTAGCTGAGGCGCATCTGACGTCACCTCCGTCTTCCTGCGCATGTCCAGCGGGGAGTGACACGCCCTCGGCTCGTTAGCTCCGCCCCTGATGGAATCGGTCCGCCGCTTCTTATTGGGTGCGGGGGGTTACCGGGCTCCGCCCTTGACGAGGAGCTGACAGTGAGCCCCTGTGTAGTAACCCCATCGGAGCACATGGTCAATGGCGGCTAACCAAGCCGGAGTGAGGACGCGCACTCCCCGCGCCGCTGTTGTTGTTGTTGGTGTTGTTGTTTCATGAGGAAGAGATGCGGGGAGGTATTGGGAGGTCCTAAACTTACAAATGGTGCCATACAATCACATTCTGGTGCAACGAAGAGTCAGAATTAATGGAAACGAGTCCTTAACTGACATAGACTAAGAATAACTAGCAAGATGTCCTATAGTTGTCTACGTGAGATGCGGTGAACCTGGGCACGACATTTAATGGGGGAAAAAGGGGAAGGTCGGGGCTACAGAGTGTTGTTTACAGACAATGGGACTAGGGAATGGGGGATTGGGGATAGTTGGGGAGTATTGGGGAAATAGGGGAATATTTACAAGCGGATATGGATGGAGGCCAAATCCCATATCCGCAACAATATATATATATATATATATATATATATATATATATATATATATATATATATATATATATATTGTTACAGACGTGGCTTGGATGTTATTCACCGAGCGGTTTTGGGATGACCACGTCTGCACAAGATTATACTCGATATTATACCCGAACGTTGACTAGTCGCGCGATGCTAGGTCAATGAAGGAACAGACACACGGCTGGGATTAAAATGACGACACCAGGGATACGGTTCTCAAGACCTCCGGAGGAGATTATATTCGTTACGGAAGGTCAGATTACAGGGACGAGAGGTACAACATAGAAAGACAAGCACTTAGACACAATCTTATATTATTCCCAACAGACGACAGATAAACGGGACAAAGCTGACTCACACGGGGATTGATGGAAAGGACAGCGGGTATCGATGGCTCAAGGTGCACTCTTGGCTCAAGGACAGGGTCGACCCGGTCCGGTCCAGAGATGCGGAAGGTTGCACAGCGCTCGAGGTGGCGTCTTTTCGTCTCAAGCTGGGGGCGCATCTGACGTCACATCCGGCGCGGGGCCGCGTATATCCGGCGGGGAGTGACACGCCCTCGGCTCGCTAGCGCCGCCCCAGATGGAATCGGTCCGCCCTTCTGATTGGGTGCGGGGGGTTACCAGGCTCCGCCCTTGAGGAGGAGCTGACAGCCAGCCCCTCCGTGGTAACCCCGTGGAGCGCGTGGTCAATGGCGCTAATCGAGCCGGTGTGAGGACGCATCCTCCCCCGCGCCGCCGCCATCTCCTCTGTTGTTGTTGTAATTGTTGTGGAAGAAGATGGAAGGAGGTATGGAAGATGGAAGGAGGTATGGGAAAGGTCCTAAACTCACTACTGATGCCATATAATCACATTCTGGTGCAACGAAGAGTCATAATTAATGGAAACGAGGCCTTAACTGACATAGACTAAGAATAACTAGCAAGATGTCCGAAAGTTGTCTACGTGTGGTGCGGTGGACCTGGGCACGACATTTAATGGGGGAATAAGGGGAAGGTCGGCTCTACTGATTGTTGTTTACAGACAATGGGACTAGGGAATGGGGGATTGGGGATAGTTGGGGAGTATTGGGGAAAATAGGGGAATATTTACAAGCGGATATGGAGGCCAAATTCCATATTCGCAACATTGCACCCTTCTCTACCCTCGGGGCGTCCCGACCCGATAAATTTTTACCTACTTTAGTGTGGCACGCAATGTAGTTCCCTCTACTATTAACTCTACCCTGAGTGCGACAGTTTTACAGATATTCACAAATGAGTAAATATGTCCCCCTGCGACGTTGCACCCTTCTCCTCACAGAAACACACCCACAGGATAACCGAATCCGGAAAGAATCCTCAAACTACACATACAGCCGGTAGGGAGCATTATTTACAAGATTACGCTGATATCTACACTACGATCCAGGACCTGTCTTTGGAGGAACACATGCAGATGTTATGCATAGAGAGAGCGCGCTTGCCAGCATCGATACACCAACCCACGAGTGCTCTGTGGCCGACGGCCTTTAATAACGTGCAGAGCACCCCGTCCCGAGCATCAAAAGCACCACCCCACCACCAATCGGTGCAGTCACCATTGTTCATTGGAATAAAAATAAATTCGACAACCCCTAACCCTGCAGGTGTCTCTTGCTCTTCTTGTGGTGCACTTGGTGTTAACTAAAAGTGGTTCACCTGTATGGCATAGGTGCCACGTTGACCCATAGGTCCATCCCCGGGTGGTGCTTGGCCGCAAACGAACTGCGGTCCATTGTGGGTGGCCACAAACATTGCGGTCCATGTGGTGTATCGATCCCGGCAGCAAACAGCGAAAGTGCAGGCCCACAACTGCGCAGCCAGCACCTCTCTCTCCTCTCTCTCTACCCCAAAGCCAGATCCTCGGAGGTGGGAGACAAAAGAAGCAGACAAGCGAGTAAGGTGGTAAGGGCGCAAAAGTGCACGCAATACAAGGTAATGCACACTAGGGGCACATGGGAACCAGGTGAGACAGGTACGTTCCTATCGTACGCCCCCCCCCCCCACCAGGTAACCTACATGGCCCCTCCCTTACCCCTTACTGTATCCACACAACACAACACTACCCATAAACATCTACTTTACAAATCGACAAACATCCCTACTGTCTTCCCCGTTCCTCCCATAAACCAAATTCGTCTTCTCTCCCTCCCAGCCAATCAAATTTGCCATTTTCAACCCAACATCATAATTTGCCATCTCCAACTCAACATCAAAATTTGCCATTACCAATTCATCATCAGTCCCTCCTAGGGAGGGAGAGATGGAATCACCCCAATGTCTCATCCACGTCGTGATGCGTCTCACAAATCCACACAGCGATTCATCTCCTGCAACAAAACAAAGAAAACACAGGTGTGGAGTCATCATCATCACCTCAGGTAAGTGGCTGCGTATGGTGCGACAGGTTCATCAATCCTAACTATTTCCTAAATGACTTTAACAACTTTACACTACCCGGGGTCTTTCTCCGGCCAAACCATTGGCCCTCTTACACTATGGGTTCTAAAAACCAATTCCCATTGGCCAAACTGTGGTGCTCTTCAATTTGGGGTCTCACTCCCCCGATTCATCTCCCGGTGCCCTCGCACAATTTCTGGGCTGTGGCGTGTACCTCTCCCAGTGGGTCTACCCACCTGCACACCTCCACCACTGCAGTTGCCTCCGAGCTTACCTGCTCCTTGCCCTAACCTAACTACCTGGGGAAGGCCCTCTGGCACTCTCCCCACTCGGTGCCCTCTCTGGCACTGGGCTACCCGGGTCCGTCCTCCGGATCCTCGGGCCCCATCCACAACTCTACCGGCTCCCAGAGCCCACCTGCGGCCTCACCTGGCCGACATCCTCACAGTGGTGGAGTGCCCAACCAACTACACGCACTAACAGGCTACACGCCCAGCCATTTCCACAACACTAATGCACCCATTCACAACACCATTCTGCAACCGCACCACAAGTGCCAATATCCAACCACAATTTACCTGTACCCTCTACCTAACACTTACACTACCCGCCCCGGGTATCCGTGATGGGGGTCCACTCTTCCCCCATTCACACCTTCACACCATGCACACCACTCCGTACCACTTACTCCAACTCTCTCCACACACCTGTATTTGCACACCTGTGCTCTCACACCTGGTGCCACCTGCACCCTTCTCTCCCCAAGCGCATTCGCGCTGATCCACACACTCACTACTCATACACTGCTCCACACACCTGTCCAGTTGCACACCTGTGCAATCACACCTGTTCAATTCTCACACACACACGGCATCATCTCGGCTAACTACTCCCTTCTGAAACTTGCGCTTCCCAGTCGTCCCTTTAAACTATTGCGCTCCCTCGTCATTATAATCCACACTAATCTACCTGCGTCCCCACTACAGGTATCAGTCACTAACTAACCTTAACGTTACCTAATGTCAATCTCTTCTAGATCCCTACAATATAACCTAACCCACCCGGGCTAGTTTCCACTGCCATCACCAAATTTTGTTTTTCTCCAATTTTGGGTCCAAAACACTAACCTCATCACCCAGTCGACTCACTAATACCTCTCGGTGCGCCAATCCCTGTCCAAAGCCCGGCTTCGTAAAGCCAAGCAATGGATGCTGGTTGTTTTGTGCCAGCGGCTGGATGCGTCCGGCACTCGGTGCAGGGACGGGGGCTTACCCGGGCCGAGATCCCACGCATCACCTCGGCGTGGAGCCATCCAATGTCCCGATCTCGACCTGCCGGAATGCCTCAACAAAAAGTGGTCGCCATGACGACTCTTTCTATCGGGCTGCCTGCTCCGCTTATTGGAGCACGGACGCGGCCGTTCAAAGCGAGGCCCAGCGTGGGTCGCGCACGGCGGTCCTTTCGAACCCGCCGTGGCTCGGATCCCCGCTGGTTCTCGCGGCACGCGAAACCCGGCACGCACCGAGGGCCCGCTTCGGCTAAAAGTCGACCTAACCTTTAACCTGTGTAACGTCGATGCTTCACCTGGACGCTTACACCCCGCAGCCCGTTCCTTGCTCACACATCCAGCCGTTTCCATGCTCCTCGTACCGTTCCTTACACACCCAGGCACACCCATTCCACTCACAGCCTTGGTCACACACCTGACCACCGAACACTTTGGCACACATTCGTTGGTAGCACACCTCACCAATACACCGCTTCGCGCCCCCTCCTCGGTCACCTCCTCTGTGACAATCACAGGTGTGCCCTCATTCGCACACCCAACCATGTGCCTCACCACCAACTCCAGCGTGCATTCCCACTCACGCTCTACCATTCCAGGTGTGCATCCTTCCATCCCAGGTGTACATCCTCGCTCACCTGTCACAACCAACTCACTCTCCTTGTCACTCTCAATACTCTCACCACCACTCTTGACAACGCACTCACCCTTACTCTTGACAGCGCACTCTTTCCTCATGCACCTGTCCGTCACACACCTTTCTCGCGCACACTCTCCCGTTACACCCTCTGTAACACTCACCACAGGTGGACACTCTTCCTTACTTCTGACAGCGCACTCTTTCCTCATGCACCTGTCCGTCACACACCTTTCTCGCGCACACTCCTGCGCACACTCTCCCGTCACACCCTCTGTAACACTCACCACACCACGCTTCCATGTGCTCCCTCGCACACGCGCTACGACCGACTCACTCTCGCCAGCACACTCACTCCTTGGCACGCACTTTTTCCTCACACACCCCAGAGTCGGACTTTCTTGCACACCTCCATTTTCGCACACCAGACCTGTCGCACACTTCACCAACGGCCTCTCACGAACACCCGGGTCTATCTCGACCCCCAAGCCTCTTAAATCACCTGGCGCATCATACGCACGACCATATTGGTCACCACTTACACCGGGTCCTCTTCCTCTTCGCTTTTCCTCCATCACCTGCGAATCCCTCATCCGGTTAACGAGCACATCACGATCCAAACACAGACTTTGGACCAATTCTTTTATCTCCTCTTTTATCTCTTTGTTATCCCCTCTCCGTCGCTTCTTAATTTCGCTCACCCCTTCTTCCACTTCTTCTAATTTGTGCCTCACCTCTTTTATTCCCCGGTACGTCTCCTCAAGCTCGTCCTCCAAGGCTACCTTGACCGTTTCCATGTGCGTCCTCACCTGCCGGTCCTTCGTCTCCATTACCTCTATCACCTCGTCCAACCTCGTTGTCAGTCCCTCGTACCATCTGACATTCCCTCTTCGTCGCTACCAAGTCATCTTTTAGTTCTTTCTGTGTCGCCTTTAAACCTCCTAATACCGCAGTGTTCCTTTGAACCTGCTCCACTAACTCCGTCTGTCCCACCGTCAGCTGCTCCACCTCCTGCGTCAGGTCCTCTATGCCCCCTTGTAACTTTACAGTCCCCTTTCTCACCTCCTTCTCCATGTGCTCCTCACAGTGCCTCACCTCCTCGCGCACTCCTCCGACCTCCTCACTCACTCCTCTTCTGATCTCCTCTCCCATCACTTGCATCTCCTGCCCAGATGCCACCCTCATCTGCTCCATTTCCTCCCTGTGAGCATCCAGTTTGGTTTCTACCCCCATTCTGACCCCCTCTATCTGCTGCCCCATTTGGTTAACTTCCCTTTCCGCTTGGTCCCTCATGTCCCTCAATTTGCCTTCCATGGTGTTTTCTAACCCCTCTAACCCATTTTGCATCCCTTCCATTTGATTCTCTTGAGCGGCCATTCTGTTTTCTACCCCCATTAACCCATGTTTCACCCCTTCTATCCCATTGTCTAACCCCTCTAATTTCTTGTCTAATCCCTCACCGGTACCCCTCGCTTCGTCCCTCATTACCCCCATTTGGCCCTCCATCCTATCCATTTTTGCATTCAGTTGGGTCAAGAATAATCTGAGGTCAAACCCGGTTTGCCCAGCGTCCCCAGCCGCCACCGCAGGCTCGCCCTCCGCGGCGCCGCTATTTTGGGACCCTTCAACCACGTGAGCGAGCGCGCCATTTTGCGCGCCCGCTACTTCGTGCGTGACGGCGCTATTTTGCGAACCTGCCGCCCTCACTGCTTCGCTCTCCTCTTGTCCCTCAATTTGGTCCTGGATCGACCCTACCTCACTCTCCTTTACCGGACCCCAGCTGTCTTGACCCGCCATAGCGCGACTTTCAAAATTCGGTTTTTATTTTATTTTCGTAAAACAAATTCAAATTTCGCCGTTATAATTTCGCGCGGGAAACGCGCTCCGAATCGATTCTACTTGTTACAAATTTGGGCCTAATAAATTTAGTCCCGGGTTCGAATTCCACTCCTCGACACCAATTGTTACAGACGTGGCTTGGATGTTATTCACCGAGCGGTTTTGGGATGACCACGTCTGCACAAGATTATACTCGATATTATACCCGAACGTTGACTAGTCGTGCGATGCTAGGTCAATGAAGGAACAGACACACGGCTGGGATTAAAATGACGACACCAGGGATACGGTTCTCAAGACCTCCGGAGGAGATTATATTCGTTACGGAAGGTCAGATTACAGGGACGAGAGGTACAACATAGAAAGACAAGCACTTAGACACAATCTTATATTATTCCCAACAGACGACAGATAAACGGGACAAAGCTGACTCACACGGGGATTGATGGAAAGGACAGCGGGTATCGATGGCTCAAGGTGCACTCTTGGCTCAAGGACAGGGTCGACCCGGTCCGGTCCAGAGATGCGGAAGGTTGCACAGCGCTCGAGGTGGCGTCTTTTCGTCTCAAGCTGGGGGCGCATCTGACGTCACATCCGGCGCGGGGCCGCGTATATCCGGCGGGGAGTGACACGCCCTCGGCTCGCTAGCGCCGCCCCAGATGGAATCGGTCCGCCCTTCTGATTGGGTGCGGGGGGTTACCAGGCTCCGCCCTTGAGGAGGAGCTGACAGCCAGCCCCTCCGTGGTAACCCCGTGGAGCGCGTGGTCAATGGCGCTAATCGAGCCGGTGTGAGGACGCATCCTCCCCCGCGCCGCCGCCATCTCCTCTGTTGTTGTTGTAATTGTTGTGGAAGAAGATGGAAGGAGGTATGGAAGATGGAAGGAGGTATGGGAAAGGTCCTAAACTCACTACTGATGCCATATAATCACATTCTGGTGCAACGAAGAGTCATAATTAATGGAAACGAGGCCTTAACTGACATAGACTAAGAATAACTAGCAAGATGTCCGAAAGTTGTCTACGTGTGGTGCGGTGGACCTGGGCACGACATTTAATGGGGGAATAAGGGGAAGGTCGGCTCTACTGATTGTTGTTTACAGACAATGGGACTAGGGAATGGGGGATTGGGGATAGTTGGGGAGTATTGGGGAAAATAGGGGAATATTTACAAGCGGATATGGAGGCCAAATTCCATATTCGCAACAATATATATATATATATATATATATACATACATACATGCATACACACATATATATATATATATATATATATATATATATATATATATATATATATATATATATATATACACACACACACACACACACACACACACACACACACACACACACACCTCGATGGCTAATTTACTTTTGCGTTGGGAAGTTGCAATTCCCACCACAGTCTAACCACAGATTCCAAATTCTTATTTTCTTGCAAGTGCCCCCAAGTTTACTTTGTGATTAAATTACAACACTGGTCGTTATCTCGGAGACTTCCCACTGTGCACAGCGTCTGCCTGTTTGAATTTGGTGTCTTCATTTAAAACACACTTAATCGCATCTCGTTTGCATATGCAAATGATCCAAACATGCAGTGCCTTAATTAAAGCTGTTCCGGTCCCAGATGATTTGCATACCTTCCTGTCATGACCTGTCACTCTCTGTTAGTCATTTTCAACGATATAATAATTTCATTTTATATCTGTTTGACGTCAAGTCCTTCACTTTTGCATCATCGTAAGGTTTTCTGACACTTACTCCCACCTCCCCCACCCCCCCCCCCCCCCCCATCCACTCCTTATCTGGATTTGAAATATGCCTCTGATTAAAGCACTGCACAAAACTTCAATGGGAACTTCACTAATAATAATAATCATCATCATCATCATAATAATTACCATCAAATAACAATGATTTTCAAATGCTATCATTTGAGATTCTAATGAACATTGTCCTTTTTGTTTCCATTTAACCCATTTACTACATGTACTGTATCCCAGGCCTCTTGTTCCAATTCACAGATTCTAACATGCATCCATTGGGAAAACAGTCTGGCATTTCAAGATGGACGTCACCATTCACTGCTCTGAAACAGACCCGACAACTCTCATACATAACGATCTGGCTCTCAAACAAGGTGGCGGATTGTAAGTCGACGGTAAATTCTGTACCAGGTATTCCTCTCCATATCAATCTCCTTCCTTGTCATGAGGGAGTCTCTTGGAAATTATTGCCCTGGCTCATTAGTGCTGGTCCTGGAGAGCTCAAACAGACCAAGTCTTGACTCGATGTCTTGGCAGATCCCACCAAATCACCGGAAATCAATGCCTACAATGAATATAACTTAATCCAAACATTGCATCACGCAAAGGTATTTGAAAGAAAAATCCCGAATGAAAAAGAGGATTAGAAACAAAGTGAGATTTTCATTCGGCTCTATTATAGAGAGCTTCGTAAGCGAACCTCTATGGCAATTGCATGTATATGTAAATCCATTCAAAATTTCACTGTCATTCCCCATTCCCTTGGGAACAAAATTTCATGTTGTCATTTCAAATGTCCCTTCCATGATCCGCCATCTTGTCCCTTCCATGATCCGCCATCTTGCTCACGTGATCTTGCTTTGGTCTGGCGCGACCGATAAATTATTTTCACCTGGTGATTAAAATCAATAAATTACAATACAGTACTGTACAGAACGGATTTTGAATTCGAAACCGCTCATCATTTATGTCAGCTACACCGACTTCTTTTTTCCACCAGCTACACTGGCTTCAGTTTTCCGCCAGCTACACCGGCTTCAGTTTTCCACCAGCTACACCGACTTCAGTTTTCCGCCAGCTACACCGACTTCATTTAAGCCAGGTACACCAATTTCAGTTTTCCGCCATCTTCACCGACTTCAGTTTTCCGCCAGCTACACCAACTTCATTTATCATTCTAAGCCCAAGATCGATCAAAGAACCTAGCCTAGCTAGGCCTAGGCCTACATATGTTTGCCAGGGCTGCGTACTCGATCGACTGACCATTGTCGGCGAAGCTCTCACTCTACGCAATGCGTATTTTCATATTATATTGTCTCCAAGGTGGCTGATCTTCACATATCTCATTTGAACTTCCTGTCCCGATCTTCACTTCTTGTCCCGATCTTCACTTCCTGTCCCGATCTTCACTTCCTGTCCCGATCTTCACTTCCTTTTCCGATCTTCATGTCTCATCATCCCGCCACTGGACACATCATCCCGCCTCTGGATCTATTGTTCTTACACAAATGAATAATTTGAATACGCATTGCGTAGAGTGAGAGCTTCGTCGACAATGGTCAGTTGATCGAGTACGCAGCCCTCGAATAACATCTGTAGGCCTAGGCCTAGCTAGGCTAGGTTCTTTGATCTTGGGCTTGGAGTTAAAATTCAAATTAATTTTATTGAATGGATAGATTGGGATAGAATGCATGATTTACCTACTGTAGGCTATATAGTCTAGACTTCTAGTTGACTGGACCAGGTACGTAGGTCCGACTGGCAGGTACGTACTGAAATCGGTGTACCTGGCTTAAATGAAGTCGGTGTAGCTGGCGGAAAACTGAAGCCGGTGTAGCTGGAGGAAAAAAGAAGTCGGTGTAGCTGGCATAAATGATGAGCGGTTTCGAATTCAAAATCCGTTCTGTACAGTACTGTATTGTAATTTGTTGATTTTAATCACCAGGTGAAAATAATTTATCGGTCGCACCAGACCAAATCAAGATCATGTGAGCAAGATGCTTTTATGAAAAAGTGAACAATGAACAATAAATGAATAAATGAATTAATTTATATATATATATATATATATATTGATTTTAATCACCAGGTGAAAATAATTTATCTGTCATGCCAGACCAAAGCAAGATCACGTGAGCAAGATGGTGGATCATGGAAGGAACAAGATGGCGGATCATGGAAGGGACAAGCACGGAGGTATATAATATGGAGAGCCAATTGGCCACCTCGCAGCATTAGCCGCCGTGAAGCCACCGGAAATAGTCTGGCGGCCATATTGGGAAGCCGATCGTAAGCCTGTCAAAGCAAAGGCGTGGCGCACTGATGATGCAGCTGGAGCGAATTTTAGGACCGCCGACTATTTAATTAATATAGAATACTAATATTTGAACTGATATTCGGGCTCAGAATCCCGTTCTTTAAGGAAATGGTGTTCATTAAGTTTGAAGTTGGTTCTAGACGCATTTTTCCTGGGGAATCCAATGGTTTAGAGCTTGTTTGAAAAAAAAGTGCCCAAAATTACCGCTCGGTGTTCTTTATCGTTCTTCTCATGACCCAATCACCCACTAGTAGGAATAAGAATCTTGACATGTTACACCCCTGTTTAACTCCTGTCTTCACCTTGAACCATTCTGTTGTTTCACCTTGGTCGACGACCGCACATTGAAAGTCTTGGTAAAGGGCTTTTACAAGGTTCACTAATTTTCCAGGTATGCTGTATTTCTTCATTATGACCCAGACTTTCTCTGGGCAAGGAGTCGAAAGCTTTCTAGAAATCTATAAAATTGAGGTACATCGTCGTTTGCCATTCTTTGGCTTGTTCTATAATATTCCTCAATATAAAGATCTGATTTGTTGTCATGTTATATGATGTTACTTAATTCAGTCATTATATTGTAACTAAGATGTGTATGTTTCTATTACCGAGATGTTAGAAACCACGCAGATATAATGATAACCAGAGTTTATTCTACACTGACATGGGTCAGCAACACATCAACAGTGAGTCAGTCACATAAATGACATGAAACGCTGTCATGTAGTTAACCCACACAATTCACAGTTAACCCACAAAACACACCCACACCATGTAGAGATGAGGTCGCTCTTATATTTCATCTTGCTCTGGTGTTGCCTCACTGGTGAGCAAACAGGACCAGTTTGCAATATTTTTTCCTGATGCGCTCTTCCTTCATGTCATCATCGAGTGTTCTCACAACATGATGGAAACGTATCTTGCTGTATGATTGTGATACAGAATGTATTAAAGCAAACACATGGTTGCTGTCTGCCTCACAGTCAAACATGTGCCGATCCAAGGAAGCAAATGTAGACCGACCGACCTCAGAAAGGACAGAAGTGGAAATTGCCACTCTTATCCCACTTTCACGAGGCATTTTGCCATTGCTTACAGCCAGGAGCCTCTTGACACAGCGTTCAGTCGCCTCACAGACACGAACAACACTGTGCGAGGGAACTATGAGGCCACCCCTGTTCTTGGTAACAATCAGGCTGTACATTGGTGTGGTTTGCCATTCTTCGTTGTTACTGGTCAATGCAGAAAGACATTGGCTACACTTCAGAGTCTTCCTCACCATCCTCACCACATAGCCGGCAATATAGCCAACACATGACTCTGTAAAGATGGAAAGTTGCTCAAAATTTGGAATATCCGCATAGTCGTGGTCCTCTTTTGCCGGCGATCTCAACTCCAGGTCGTATCGTCTGGCCACCAACATGTCGTGACTCTCGTCAGGCACAGCCTGCTTTGCAACGCACTTGAAGGAAGCCGCATTCAGGATTCTGGTTGAGTCCTGTGCAGAACAGTTCCCACTTGCAGACTTGATGTCATGTCGCATCAAGAGGCGCTTATATGCGGCAACAAACTGCCGGGCCGTTGGGTTATTCCCACTTCCACATGCAATGCGGACCGCTCCAAAGAAAAGTTCAATGTGGTCTTGGCTCATTTTGTACGTGAGCAGGTATCGCAGGGGAGATGAGGCAGGTTTGACATATGTGAAATACAAAATTTGGACACTCTCTATGCAGATCATGAAACCAATGAAGGGGGTTTTCAAACGCGTATTGGTCATAACTTGACCATTCATGTTTTTGATGTTGGACAAGTAACTGTAGGCAGTATCCAGGAATGGCAGGAAAAGTCCTTCTCGTGATGTCATGAGTGGTGCCTTGTAGTTTCGTGCCAATGGATTGCGAGAATTTAGAATGTCAAACAGTTTGTCCAATGTTTCAATGTATTGGCAGGTAGCCTCACTGCCCTGAAATTCTGATAGTTGCAAAGTGTCCCTGCAAAACCGAATTGCATCTGCCACACTAGTGCTCAATGTCTGAGCAGCTGTGTCCACCTTCATGACATTGCTCTTCCACTCGATGTGTTTCCGGGAGAGCTTATTTCCCAGACGCAAGCCTTCCCTCTTCTGCAGATCAAAGAGTGCCTGGATGTATTTCCACGCGATGACTTTTTTGTTGCCATCCTCCATCATTTTCATGGATCCAAGACAGTTTCTTGCAAGTTTAAGCATGTGACATGCATCGAGTACAACACAAATTTTCTTTTCGGGATTTGCTGGGTGGGGAAATGTTGGTTTCACATTCTGCGGCGTGATGTCGGCACCTAGCTCACGTAACATTGTCAAATGAGCGGACGGTCCATCGCAAGTTAAGGAAACCACCTCTGCACCGATATCATGCAATTTTAGTAGACATTGTGTCACCAAATTCGCCTGTTCCTTCCCCGAAGATCTCAGACGCAGACGTCTGAACACGGACGGTCCGCATTAAACAAACACGGACGCAGACACAATCGGCTTCCCAATATGGCCGCCAAGCAACTTCCGCTAGCTTCAGCCGACAGCCGTCATTGGCTCTCCATATTATATACCTCCGTGGGGACAAGATGGCGGATCATGGAAGGGACATTTGAAATGACAACATGAAATTTTGTTCCCAAGGGAATGGGGAAAAATTTGGAATTTTTTTTTTGTGAAATTTGAAATGAAAGTGAAATTTGGAATGGATTGACATATACTGTACGTGCAATTGGCATAGAGGTTCGCTTACGAAGCTCTCCACTAAATATATATGTCCCGTTTACAAATGGTATGTCCTGCATACAAATGGACACGTTGTTTACAAATGGTATGTCCTGCATACAAATGGACACGTTGTTCACACATGGGATGGGACATATCTTTCATATACGGCACACGTCGTTCGTACAAGTGTGTGTGTGTTTTTTTTTTTTTGAATGAATGACCGTTTTGAGGCCATTTTCCCCCGCTAGAGCGGGGGTTAGCATTGGGAGCCCCATGACAATCATGGTTCCCTGTTTGAGCAATGTTTTTATGGCCGGATGCCCTTCCTGACGCCAACCCTTAGTCGCCTCTGACGGTGCGCAGGGATATGGTGTACCTATTCTAAATTGAGGTACACACCGGGATCTTTCATCCCAGCAAGCTGGTACTCAATTTGCCGACCTCGGAAGGATGACAGGCTGAGTCAACCCCCTTGGCGTTAATGGAGCGATTAACCGGGATTCGAACTCAGGATCCTAAGATCCCAAGCTGGCACCCTAACCACTAAGCCAACACTAAGCCACGTAAAACTAGATCTACTCCGCAAATTTGAGCAAATAAGCAAGAGCAGACAACATTTCTCAGGCACCATTTCACCCACTTCACAGCGGGCTTCCTCAGGCCAATAGACAATAAACCATTGTAGAACAATAGCACTATTTTGGTTCATTCCTCCCATTTTAGGTAAGCATAAGTATTGGAACAGATTTTTTTTTTTTTAGTATACAAGATCGAGGCTCGTGTAAGCACTAACATCAATCACAAAAAAAAAACCGACACACAAAACATATAATAAAGGGAGCGGGAGACACAATGGGGAGACAGAGGGAAGCACACAAGTACAACAGTAGAGAACAGGGACAAAGGAAGATCTGAGGGAGGGAGAGGGCTTGGGGGGAGGAGGTATGGGAAGGCGGGGGGTGGGGGGGGGGGGTGGGAAAGGTATAAAACACATGGACACTGCTAGAACTTCATGATGACGCAGCATGCTGCTTCATGCTTCATGCTTCATGACGGCATCAGCCCACGGGTTCTAAAATCCTGTTCTTCCGCTCTTTCACTCCCTCTCTCTGTTCTCTTCACCCTCTCTTTTGCTCAAGGTCAACTGCCATCTGCTTGGAAATCAGCCAACATAACCGCTTTGCACAAAAAAGGTGCAAAAACAGATCCTAGCAACTACAGACCAATCAGCCTTCTCGCAATTATCAGGAAAGTCATGGAATCCATCATTGCTTCGGATATGAAATCTTTACTCTTCTCCAATGGCTTGATCTCTGATCATCAATTTGGTTTCAGACCAGGTCACTCTACTCTGGACATGCTGCTTCTGCTGTCTCAACAATGGATGGAGGTCCTCAACGCCAAACAGGAAATTAGAGCTGGCTCCCTCGACATATCACATGCCTTCGATACGGTCTGGCAAACCGCTCTGCTCACCAAACTCTCCTCCTTTGGTATCTATGGAAATCTCCACGCATGGCTGGCGGACTTCCTCTCTAGTCGTAGTCAACGTGTGGCCCTGAATGGGTTTCTCTCATCTCCTCTTCCTGTTCAGGCTGGAGTTCCCCAAGGCAGTGTTCTGGGCCCTGTGCTTTTTCTGGTCTTCATCAATGAACTCTCTGACTCTCTTGAAAATCCTCTCTATCTCTTTGCTGATGACTCCACTCTCTGCCGCTCCATTCCTCATCCCTCAGATCGGCAGTCTGCAGCCTCCTCGCTCTCTGCAGACCTGGACAAAATCACAGACTGGTAAAACAAGTGGAACATGTCTTTCAATCCTGACAAATCTCACACTCTTACGATGTCTCTCCGAAAAGACTGACTGGACAACCATCCCATCTACTTTCTGAATAATCCTCTCCAAGAAGTTCTGTCACTCAAGCTTTTGGGTCTCACTATCTGCCATGATCTTTCCTGTGAAAACCACATTTCCAAGCTGGCCTCCAAAGCCAGTCGCCGACTGGGCATCCTCCGTCGTGCGAAGTCCTTCATTGGCACACCTGAGCTCCTCACCACATACAAGGCTTTCATCCTCAGCTCAATGGAGTACTGCTCTCCCCTCTGGGCTGCTGCTCCTGCCTCACACCTAGCTCGTGTTCTCGCTGTTGAAACCAAAGCGTTCAGAATCATTGGAATCTCCCGTGATGACGCTATCTCCGAAGGCCTTTCACTTACTCACCGCAGGCAGGTTGGTGGTCTTTCCGTCTTCTACAGACTCCTCTCCGGCCTTGCTCCCCCAGCTCTCTCTGGGCTCTGTCCCCCAAATATTCCTGCAGGTCGCACAAGATCTGCCTGCAACCCTCTTATGGTTAAACTGCCAAAATCAAGACTCTCTGCTCAACTTCACTCCTTCATTCCTCTTTTCTCCCGCCTCTGGAACAAACTCCCTCACTCTCTTCAATCCCACTACTCCCTCCAGGTCTTTAAAACGGCTGTTCACCGCCATCTCTTATCTTCCCCAATCCAAAACCTTTATCTTTTCTACCCCCGCTAATTTCACCCCAAATCGACTTTTTTGAGGTGCCGACTTCTTTCCTGGAAGTCCTTGGTGTCCTGGCGTTTTATACCTATCCTGCCTCCCCCCAGGCCCTCTCCCTCCCACACATCTCCCGATGTCCCTGCTCTCAAATGTTGTGTTTGTGTGCTTCCTCCCCTTCTCTCCCCATCTTGTTGACCGCTCCCCTTTTTATATACTTTGTTTGCTTGTTTGTTTGATTTGTTTGTTTGATAAATGTTAGCTCTTTCACGAGCCTCGACTCTGTATATTAAAAAAAAAAAAAAAAACTTCCAGGAAAGAAATAAGTCGGTATTTCAAAAAAAAGTGGATCTTGGGTGAATTAACGGTTGGCAGAAGAGATCAAGGTTTTGGATGGGGGAAGATAAGAGATGGTGGTGAACAGCTGTTTTAAAGACCTGGATGGGGGAGTGGGATTGAAGGGAGTGAGGGAGTTTGTTCCAGCTGGAGAAAAGAGGAATGAAGGAGTGGAGATTAACTTAAAGTAAATTAAACAGTACAATAATAAGTATTTGGTTGCATATCCTTTGCATGCAATAACTGCATCGAGCCTTTGACCTGTTGACATCACCAGACTCTTCGTGTCTTCTTTTGAGAGGCTTCGCCAAGCCTTTACTTCAGCCATTTTCAGTTGTTGTCTGTTTTTCGGGGTTTCTGACTTTAGTCTCTTCAGCAAGTGAAATGCATTCTCCATTTGATATAAATCAGGAGATTGACTTGGCCAGTCTAAAACCTTCCACTCCCCCCCCCCCCCCCCACGCCCCTAATGATCGCCTTCGTTGCATTGGCAGTGTGTTTTAGGTCGTTGTCTTACTGCATGGTCAAGCATTGCCCAATGAGTTTGGAGGCATTTTCCTGTACACAGGCATACATAATGTTTCTGGACACTTCCAAATTAATTCTGCTGCTGCCATCATTAGTTACATCATCAATGAAGATGAGTGAGCCAATGCCAGAGGCAGCCATGCAAGCCCAAGCCATAACACTACCTCCACCATGCTTCACAGGTGAGGGGTGGTATGCTTTGGATCATATGCAGTACCTTCCTTTCTCCACAATTTTGCCTTTCCATCAAACTTTGTTCCAGAACTCACTGGCTCACCTCTGTACTTATTGGCAAATTCTAATCTGGCGTTTCTATTTTTTGGTGCTGATGAGAGGTGTTGTATCTTGTGGTGTAGCCTTTGTAATTCTGCTGTCAAATTCTTCTGTGAACGGTAGATTGTGATGCTTTCACCACTGCACTCTGGAGGTTGCTGCTGATGTCACCGACAGTTGTTTTAGGGGTTTTCACAGCTCTGATGGTCTTTCTGTCATCAAATACAGTTGTTTTATTCGGCCGACCTGGCGGTTGTCTATTGCAAAGTACACGAGTGGTTTCTTTATTTTTCAAAACATTCCAAATTGTTGTCAAGCAACAAACATACAATCAATGCAACAATAAGCACCTGAGCAACAAGAAACACCTGTCAGACATTTGTTCCAAATACTTATGCTTACCTGAAATGGGGGGACTGAACATAAAAAGTGCTATTGTTCTGCAATTGTAAAACATATATGCATAGAAATACCAATAAATAAAAGCGGGCCTTCTGTGCTCTTGCCTCGTATTCATCTTTTGACCTGAAATCCAAATTTATTGAGTATACAGCAATAATAGTAAATTTGCCTTCACTAATAATATCCACATCCATAATTGGAGGTACTGTATCAACTAATCGGCTCTCACCAATTCAATTAACTCCAGTAGCAGCATGGACTTTATAATTAATTACATCTCTATCCTACTAGCCCAAGAAAGCTGCCTTTAGCAATCAATAAAAGATACACAAGATAAGCCCTTTGCTGCGGCTGATTGGGGTGTTAGTCAGGTTCACTATGTTTTTTCGTTCAAAATCATGGTAGATTAGCAAACCTATACATTTTTGGAAACGTTATTACATGGAAAATCTGAAAATCAATGTTTACATTTGCCAATTCCGACCAATTCGATTCGACCAATTCGACCAATCGACCAATTCCATTCGACCAATTCGACCATTCGACCATTCGACCAATCGCTTCGATCGACCATTCGACCAATTCGATCGATTCGATTCGATTCGATTCGATTCGATTCATCGAATTCGATTCGATCGACCATTCGACCAATTCGATTTGCCAATCAATTTGACCGACCTTTGCTTGTGTGGAACGGACTGTGAAAACGATGCGGACTATATTGTCGGATACGACACACAGGACAGTGATGACGAACTCTAAATGGCATATTCTGTAATCGTGTATGTTTGATGCCATTGACTGCCTGTGTATATTTTGTCGTTGACTGCCTGTGAAGATGTGAAGTTATACTGACTGCATGTGTATATATGATTTTGCTGACTGCCTGTGTATGTTTGGTGATATGAATTATTGTGACACATTTTGATGTTATTAACTGCCTGTACAAAATGATAACATGTATTTGATTATGCAACTTATCGCGAATATAAAGACAGTATTTTGCAATTCAAAACCTTTGATTCGTGTCTTACCATTCCCCATAGCACTAATTTGATACTTTCGTTGGATTCCTTGTCCCTGAAAATATAGGTTTAGTATATTTTAAAAAGTTTTTAGGGTAATTAGAGGCAGAAATAGAACAAAATATGTATTTTACAGTGGCCATTTTGAAAATCCAAAATGGCCGCCATACAGGTATCTCTCCAAATGTAAACATTGATTTTTAGTTTCCTTATGCTATAACCTTTCCAAAAATGTATAGGTTTGCTAATCTACCATGATTTTGAACGAAATATAATTTATTGACATAGTGAACCTGACTATGTGTAACGATGGAATTTTCATGCATGTACTACAATTGTGAATGTCTGCAGCCGTGGAAAAACCCAGGTCAGGTTTGAAACAGCAAGATACCGTGTGTATCTTTTCTTGATTGCTTTGAGCAAATTTCTTTGGCAAGAAGGGCAGAGGGATTTGCTGTGTGTATGTATGTTATTGGCCATATCTGATAGGCAATCATCTATATTTTATATTCCCGCTCATTCACCAGGTCCACCGAGCAGCGCAGGAAGTCAGCTGCGTTGCTTGACTACGTGTAGTCAGGGCAGCAGTTTAGCATTTGTTTAGGGTGCTGGCAAAAACTACCCACTCTTCGTAGTTGAAAGATGCCATTGGATCTTAAACGTGTGTTTACCTTGGTGCCATGGTTGGACGCTCTTCTTTTTTTGCTGTACATTCGTAGTGGCTTTAGATGGTTTGGGGCCCATTTTATAAATAGTTGTTTTTAAAATCTGGAAAAATAAAGTGCATTTCACCAATATTATGACAATAACAATGTTTTGTACACAGTTACTGGTGCTCAAGCACATAGTTGTCTTCGGAGGATCCACGAGTCCTCATGGATGATATGATATAAGAGAGTGAAAAATGTATCGACACACATAAGCATACCTTTATACGAATGGATACTCAATATATCTACATTTTCAACATGAGTTGCAAACAAATCAAGATGGCGGCGGATAACACCAAAGTAACCCTTTTCAGGGTTTAAGAGGGTGGCAAGCCTGGCTATTGAGACGATTGGCAAGACGATGACCAAGCAGAGCTCGGAAATGCCAAATGGCACGGCCTTTGGAACCCACACCTTTGATGTCCTAAGGCCGCGGGCGAAGTGGATTAAGGAAGCCAGTCGGTCACTCAGTCCCGTGGCCTCGGAAGCACAATCCCTAATGTGGGGACGTGATGCTCTTATTGTTGTCTTTCGCGTCCGACGCCATACTTCAGCACAGATTTCCAGATCCAGAGCCGCTCTGTCAATTCCAGAGCACCTGCCAATGTAATCGATAACTGCACATACATGCAACAGGACAGGACTCCATAATTACTGAAAATATTTTTTATTAAAGTTAAAAGTTATCAGATGTGAGGTTATTTTAATTTATACCATACAGATATTGTATAACATATATTTTCATTTATATTTACCTGCCTTTCTTCCTTTATTTGGTCATTTTTCTTCAAGTGCCTTGAGGCATCATTTTGTGAAAACTATAAAACTCTCGAATGTTCTAGAAAATCGTCCCTTCCGTTTTGCAAGCGATTCCACATTGTGTTGTACAGTACACCCATCCCTGTGCTAGGCAGGCAGCAGCGGCGTCTATCTCTGCTGATCTGGAATTGATTAGATTCTGGTCTTGTAAATGGAACATGTCCATCAATCTTGACAAAGCTGAGTCTTGTCCCTGTCCCTCCTGAAGGATCATCAAACGAATGCACCTGTTTATTTCCATGGTCAGTCACTATAAGAGGTACAGTCCCTTGTACTTATGCGCCTCATCTTTCCTGGGCTGACCATATAGCGAAGCAGCCCTCCAAAATCAGCTGCAGACTGAGCATTCCCCATTGGTCCAAGTCCTTTCTTGGAAAATTAGAACTACTCGTGGTGTAGAAGCTTTCATCAGTAGCTCAATAGAGTACTGCTCTCTGTTCTGGGCTGGCACCCCAGCATCACATCTGTCTCTCCTGGATTCTGTGGGATCTAAATCTCTCCACATTATAAAATTCTCTTTCAATGACACCAACACATAAGCCCCGTTGCTCTCATATTGCAGGTAGACCAATGGCCTCAGTCTTTTTTTTATTCACAGACTTGGCATTTAATATGGAATATTTTTTTTGTGGGGGTGAACTTACTTTTCAAGATGTCTTAGAACCAAAAGTTCATTGGAATTATGTTGAAATTATTCTAGATTTTGTTAATGTGACATTTAAAAGAAACAAAAACCACATTTGACATTTCGAAACAAATAAATTGATCCTTGAAAGTGATGTAAACTGATATCGAACTCAATTCATGGACAGTACTGTGTTAAACTTCTGTACGTTTTCCAGAAGTATTTCTATTTTGCACATTAGCCAAAAATTGTTTTCACAAAAACAAAAGTTAAATTACGACTGGGATTACGGACAGTAAAATTACAGTTCAGTACTTCGTGTAACCCCCACGAGCATTCAGGAGAGCACGTACATGTTGAGGCATGCTGTTCACGAGATTTGCCAAGGTTTGGACAGGAATCGCTTGCTATGCAGTGACAATAGCCTGCTGCAATTTACGCACAGAGGTCGGCTTCTGGTCCAAGTGGTCGATTTGACGCGTTAATTCTGCCCACAAGTTCTCTATCGGATTCATATCCGGGGACATGGCAGGCCACTCCATATGCTCTACACCACGCTCAGCAAGAAAGTGTTGGATCATGCGAGCACGATGAGGCCGTGCATTGTCATCTTGGAAGACAAAGTTTCCTCGAAAGGCTGCACGAGCAAATGGAAGCAATGTTTCTTCCAGAATGACCCTGTACTTGAACTGGTTCAGGTTTCCATTCAGAACAACCAGGTCAGTTTTGCCCCCTGCAAGAAAAGCAGCCCAAACAGTCACCCCACCACCTCCAGCTTGGACTCTTGGCACTATACAATCTTTGTTGTAGGCTTCATGCACTTGTCTGCACACTCGGACACGTCCATCTTGACGATAGACCAGAAATCTGGACTCGTCACTGAAGATCACGTGATTCCAGTGTCCTGGCTGCCATTCACGGTGCTCACTGGGCCACTGCAATCGGTGCTGGCGGTGTTGTCTGGTCAGGCGTGGCTTTCTCAGGGGACGCCTGGCATGATAGCCTGCTTGAACCAGTCGTTGGTTGACTAGCCTTCTGGATACAGGCACATTTGTCAGTTGCTGTCACTCAGCCCTAAGCCGATTAGCTGACTTGGTACGGCCATTGCGGACTAACCGGTGCAGCTGGCGATCATCCCTCCTTGTGGTTCTGCGGGGACGTCCTGGCCTCGGTATTTGGAGTAGGGACACCCCTCTGAGCATTTCGTTTCAGGATCTTTGATACCTGACCTTGAGTGATGCCATACTGCCGAGCAATAGCACGCTGTTTCATGCCGTAATTTCGTAAAGCCACCACTCCATGACAAACAGCATTGTCGAGTTGACGGATCATCTCCAGAGGAAGCGGCAATAACTTTTGGAGACGTGCAGCAGTTGTTTTCCACTAATACAGAACGCAACAACCCTTGTATACCCGACTGTGAAGCCAATCATCAAATGCACCTGTCCGTACATTTTGTGACGCCACCTGTGATATAATCCTGTTGTTGAATTCTTGCTGCGACAGACAATCAGTGACATGGTTCTTTTAACAAATAAATCACCAAAGTGTAAAAGAAACTCACCAGATTGATATACTGAGTTAAGAAAGTAAACCCAAGTCAAGAAAAATAAAAAATTCCATATTAAATGCCAAGTCTGTAACTGCAGTCTTGCTCCTCAAATCAGCACACGTGTGTTCTTCTATTATTCGTTATACCCCCAAAATCCAGCATTTCTGCACCATTATTTTGGTCCTTTTTTCTCCGGTTTGTGGAACTGCCTTCCGTAGATGGTTCAATTACAATGTCCCCTCTGGGCCTTCTGGAGACTGTCCTCAATAATCTCATGTCACCTGCCCCTACTCCATTCTTAAACCTTAATCCATTAACCATACCTAACCCAACCCTCTTAAGTTACTATGACCCCAATGCCGCACTGTCAGTGCATTGCGTTTTGCCCTCTATTGTCACCCTCTTACATGGGCCTATATTTTGTATACACAATGTTCCAAGATGCGAAAAGCATCCTGAGATGAGATCCTGGAAGCTGTGGAGTTCTGAAGTTATGCCAGTTGTCGCTGGAGTGAGATATTCCAAAATGACCAAGACATTTAAAGCAATATCTGGAAATATCAAAGCAAAGAAACTCCAATGGGGGGTATTTGGGGTTCAGTAGCGATCATTATAAGAGCCCTTGGCAGAATGATATGTGAACAGAATGTGCTCCAGAGCTAATATGTCCAGCAAAGGTAATCCGAGTAGCAATGAAGGATATTCGGATTACCCGGGTTCCTGGGAGGGTTCCAGTCTACCTTATTATACTCACTAATGGAGATTGCAATTTTTGAAAATACTATCCCAGTCAATGGACACTTCATGTGATCCACAACCTCTTTTACTGCCGCCACCAAACAGCTATGAAGTTGAGTTACAACTCTCATTATGTACTCAATTAGACTTGCCTTTGAGCATTAAAGTATACTGATATTTTCTAAAACTTCAAGGGTCTATTTCTGCTAATGGTGTGAAACCGCCATGTTATTTTACAACTCTTTTTTATTCTTACAATTCCAAATGCCAATAATAGCCTTGAAGCAAGTGTCTGATGTTGAAAGTGAGACAATCAGATATCAATTTAATGGCAAAGACCTCTCAGTGTCGCTGGCTGGAGGCACTGCGTTACCTTTTGGATTCGAGACGAGCTGTGTGCCTGACAACACACACCTAATCAGGCCTCGTCTTGAGGGTTTGTGCCTTCATTGTACAATTTTCTGGAATGAGAAGGTGAACTCCAATGAATACACTGTATTGTACGGAACGGTTGGTATGCTTCATGAGAATGCTTTTGAAGTTAAGTATGGAGTACTAAGCTCAAGGAAGAGCAGACCAGGGTGACAGAGGGGGAAAGGGCAACGAGGTGACAGTGCGGCAGTGGAGCCACAGTTAAATGCAACAAGCAAGGGAATAAATAAACGGGGAAAGAGGAGAGAGGAGGGGAAGAAATAGTGACATCCGAGGTAAGGTTAATGGGGGTAAGAAAGATCATGATGGTAGTACAGTAGTACACCCACCTAAGATGCTGGTGCACAACTTGTTGAATCACTGGAGGGAAGAGTGACACTGAACAGACGGAGAACGAGGTTCTACAAGTGGGAGACAAAAGGATTCAAAGAAGCGGAAGTGACTTGTGAGCCTTCACACAGAAATATAAAAAGAAACATAACAATAAGGATGACTGACCACAGCTAAAAGGCTACCTTGTAAAGGTAGGATGCCGGTGAAACCCACCAAAAGGTAATGTGGAAGCCAAAACGTTAAATAGACCTATTTTATCACTTTTAGTCGATGACCTATTTAATATTCTCCGCTCGCATCGACATGACAGGTTTTTTTTTGTTTGTTCACACAATGGATATAATTAATAGAAATGACTCTTTACAGCAGGTGCTTCATAGGAACAATAGAGGAATGAGTGGGAATATCGGAGGAGTAACTAAAGGAACGCAATCGTACAAGGTGCTCATGCGGAGAACCTCGATCGGAGCCGACGGAGCTTGACTGGTTCCAGACAAGCTGCCAACTGATCATTCCGACATGGGCACAAGCCTAGCAGTGCTAATTATTTGGCATAATCGTTGTAAGGATTAATTAAGTAATTACAGGGAAAATGTCTGTAGGCGAGATTTCGGATCATTTCCCGCTGCCTGTCAGCAGGCGTGGTTTAATTATTTTAATAATCTCTTTTTAAAGGTCTGTTGTTTAATTCCAGGGGTAAACATTTATCTGGGGAGCAATGTGGGGGGAAAAAACACTTTTCATTTGTTTACTTGGAAAAATGATTTTATTTCATTTTCATTTCATTTCATATGAAAGGTCGAGACAAATCTGATTGTTTTATGGGGAATCCTAGACAAATCTGATGATTTTATGGGGAGGCCTAGACAAATCTGATGGTTTTATGGGGAGGCCTAGACAAATCTGATGATTTTATGGGGAGGCCTAGACAAATCTGATGGTTTTATGGGGAGGCCTAGACAAATCTGATGGTATTATGGGGAGGCCTAGACAAATCTGATGGTTTTATGGGGAGGCCTAGACAAATCTGATGGTTTTATGGGGAGGCCTAGACAAATCTGATGGTATTATGGGGAGGCCTAGACAAATCTGATGGTTTTATGGGGAGGCCTAGACAAATCTGATGATTTTATGGGGAGGCCTAGACAAATCTGATGGTTTTATGGGGAGGCCTAGACAAATCTGATGGTTTTATGGGGAGGCCTAGACAAATCTGATGGTTTTATGGGGAGGCCTAGACAAATCTGATGGTTTTATGGGGAGGCCTAGACAAATCTGATGGTTTTATGGGGAGGCCTAGACAAATCTGATGGTTTTATGGGGAGGCCTAGACAAATCTGATGGTTTTATGGGGAGGCCTAGACAAATCTGATGGTTTTATGGGGAGGCCTAGACAAATCTGATGGTTTTATGGGGAGGCCTAGACAAATCTGATGGTTTTATGGGGAGGCCTAGACAAATCTGATGGTTTTATGGGGAGGCCTAGACAAATCTGATGGTTTTATGGGGAGGCCTAGACAAATCTGATGGTTTTATGGGGAGGCCTAGACAAATCTGATGGTTTTATGGGGAGGCCTAGACAAATCTGATGGTTTTATGGGGAGGCCTAGACAAATCTGATGGTTTTATGGGGAGGCCTAGACAAATCTGATGGTTTTATGGGGAGGCCTAGACAAATCTGATGGTTTTATGGGGAGGCCTAGACAAATCTGATGGTTTTATGGGGAGGCCTAGACAAATCTGATGGTTTTATGGGGAGGCCTAGACAAATCTGATGGTTTTATGGGGAGGCCTAGACAAATCTGATGGTTTTATGGGGAGGCCTAGACAAATCTGATGGTTTTATGGGGAGGCCTAGACAAATCTGATGGTTTTATGGGGAGGCCGAGACAAATCTGATTGTTTTATCGGGAGGCCTAGACAAATCGGATGGTTTTATCGGGAAGCCGAGACAAATCTGATGGTTTTATGGGGAATCCTAGACAAATCTGATGGTTTTATGGGGAGGCCTAGACAAATCTGAAGGTTTTAAGGGGAATCCTAGACAAATCTGATGGTTTTATGGGGAGGCCTAGACAAATCTGATGGTTTTATTGTTAGGCCAAGACAAATCTGATGGTTTAATTGTTAGGTCTAGACAAATCTGATGGGTCAATTGTTAGGTCTAGACAAATCGGATGGTTTTATCGGGAGGCCTAGACAAATCTGATGGTTTTATGGTGAGGCCTAGACAATTCTGATGGTTTTATTGTTCAGCCGAGACAAATCTGATGGTTTTATGGGGAGGCCTAAATAAATCTGATGGTTTTATGGGGATGCCTAGTGAAATATGATGGTTTTATGGGGAGGCCGAGACAAATCTGATAGTTTTATGGGGAGGCCTAGACAAATCTGATGGTTTTATGGGGAGGCCAAGACTAATATGATGGTTTTATGGGGAGGCCGAGACAAATCTGATAGTTTTATGGGGAGGCCGAGAAAATCTGATGGGGGAGGCGTTGACAAATCTGATGGTTTTATGGGGAGGCCTAGAGAAATCTATGGTTTTTATAGGGAAGCTGAGACAAATCTGATGGTTTTATGGGGAGGCCTAGATAAATCTGATGGTTTTATGGGGAGGCATAGACAAATCTGATGGTTTATGAGGAGGCCTAAATAAATCTATGGTTTTATGAAGAGGCCTAGACAACTCTATGGTTTTATGGGTAAGCCGAGACAAATCTTGTAGTTTTATGGGGAGGCCGAGACAAATCTTGTAATTTTATGTGGAGGCCCAGTCAAATCCAACGATTCATCAATAATATGGTAATGTTTATACTTTATATGGTCATTGGAATCATTTTGATGGAGATGCCCACTCTGTAACAGTTGATTATATCATTCCTCATAACTCTCGAAACACCTTCCTCTGGGACATGATTCTCTGAAATTGACCAATGAGACTTATCTGAATATTTATAATCTATTGTACACCGCACCTTTCCTGTGCCATCTCCAGGCATTGCAAATCATCATTGCTGGGCACCGAAGGGGGCTCAGCAGTGACGCATGCTGAAAGGGAGTACTCAGTTTTCACTCTGGTTGTTTTCTTGTTGTACACCGCACCTTTCCTATGCCATCTCCAGGCATTGCAAATCGTCATTACCGGGCACCGAAGGGGGCTCAGCAGTGACGCATGCTGAAAGGGAGTACTCAGTTTTCACTCTGGTTGTTTGTTTTCTTGCTTTCTTGTTGTACACCGCTCCTTTCCTATGCCATCTCCAGGCATTGCAAATCGTCATTGCCGGGCACCAAAGGGGGCTCGGCAGTGACGCACGCTGAAAGAGAGTACTCAGTTTTCACTCTGGTTTCTTGTTTGTTTGTTTTCTTGGTTGTCCGGACGATATCTCAGCCATCCTTTGAGCTAGGAAGCTGAAATTTCGGCACAGTCGTGAGCAAGTCCTTTGTCAAATACGGTATTTTTTGTTTTTTGAATAATCAATTAATTGAGGAGTTATTTAATTATTAGCGTTTAATTAAGTACTTATTTAATTAATTAAATTTCATTTCTCTTCTGACCATTATTAACTCAGGCACCTTTTGAGTTAGGAAGCTGATATTTGGACATGCCAATGACCAGGTGATTTGGCTGCAAAGGATATTTTTGATTTATTAATTAATCAATTAATCGATTAATTATTTAATTATTCGATTAATGACCCAAAAAATTTTTTTTTTTAAGTTACAGATTCTGATGAAATAGTGGTAGTTTATGTGTTCTCTGACCAAATTGATTACCAATTTAATTTTTTTATGATTAATATTTATTTATTTTCATTATTAATCATTTATTTATTTTCTTTCTCATTTGGCCAATATCTCAGGCACCTTTTGAGCTGGGAAGCTAATATTTGGACATAAGTGACCAAGTGATGTGGCTATCAAGGATATTTTTGATTTATTGATTAATCATTTCATCTATTAATTATTTATTGATTAATCGATTAATTATTTATTGAGTAATCAATTAATTATTTAATTTTTTATAAATGACTTATTTAATTAAATTTCTAAAAGATACATCTTCGGATGAAGCACTAGTGGTTTAGTTATGCGATTAGCCAATTGATTATGAAAATATTTTGTGATAATCTTTTATTGATTTTAATTATACAATTAATCAATCAATTAGTGTACACCTCTCCCTCCCAATGCAGCCTTAATGAGCTGCACTGCGGTATTGCCGGGCGCCGGAGGCGCCCCGGCAATGCCGCGCTGCAGCATATTTAATTATTTGGCATGGGGCGGTGTACTTTGAATGTATGTGTACTTGTTTTCTTGTTTGTTTGTCCGGGTGATATCTCAGCCATCCTTTGAGCTAGGAAGCTGAAATTTCGGCACAGTAGTGAGCAAGTCCTTTGTCAAAAACGGTATTTTTTGTTTTTTGAATAATCAATTAATTGGATTTATTTAATTATTAGCGATTAATTAAGTACTTATTTAATTAATCAAATTTCCTTTCTCTTCTGACCATTAACTCAGGCACCTTTTGAGTTAGGAAGCTGATATTTGGACATGCCAATGACCAGGTGATTTGGCTGCAAAGGCTATTTTTGATTTATTAATTAATCAATTAATCGATTAATTATTTAATTATTCGATTAATGACAATTTTTTTTTTTTTTAACTTACAGATTCTGATGAAATGGTGGTGGTTTATGTGTTATCTGACCGAATTGATTAATAATTTAATTTTTTTATGATTATTATTTATTTATTTTCATTATTAATCATTTATTTATTTTCTTTCTCATTTGGCCAATATCTCAGGCACCTTTTGAGCTCAGAAGCTAATATTTGGACATGAGTGACCAAGTGATGTGGCTATCAAGGATATTTTTGATTTATTGATTAATCAATTAATCAATTAATCGATTAATTATTTAATTATTCAATTAATTACTAATTTTTTTTTCTTTTTCTCAGTTACAGATTCGGATGAAATGGTGGTGGTTTATGTGTTGTGACCGAATTGATTAATAATTTAATTTTTTAATGATTATTATTTATTTATTTTCATTATTAACCATTCATATATTTTCTTTCTCATTTAGCCAATATCTCAGGCACCTTTTGAGCTGGGAAGCTAATATTTGGACATGAGTGACCAAGTGATGTGGCTATCAAGGATATTTTTGATTTATTGATTAATCATTTAATTGCTTAATTATTTATTGATTAATTGATTAATTATTTATTGATTAATCAATTAATTATTTAATTTTTTATTAATGACTTATTTAATTAAATTTCTAAAAGATAGGTCTTCGTATGAAGCACTAGTGGTTTAGTTATGCTATTAGCCAATTGATTAAGAAAATATTTTGTGATAATCTTTTATTGATTTTAATTATACAATTAATTGATCAATTAGCATACACCTCTCCCTCCCAATGCAGCCTCTATGAGTTGCACTGCAGTAATGCCAGGCGCCAGAGGCGCCCCAGCAATGCCGCGCTGTAGGATATTTAATTATTTGGCAAGGGGGTGGTGTACTTTGAATGTATCTGGCCTTGTTTGTTTTCTTTCTTGTTTTCTTGTTTTCTTGTTTGTTTGTCCGGGCGATATCTCAGCCATCCTTTGAGCTAGGAAGCTGAAATTTCGGCACAATAGTGAGCAAGTACTTTGTCAAAAACTATATTTTTGTTTTTTGATTAATTAATTAATTGAGGAGTTATTTAATTATCAGCGATTAATTAAGTACTTATTTAATTAATCAAATTTCCTTTCTCTTCTGACTATTATTAACTCAGGCACCTTTTGAGTTAGGAAGCTGATATTTGGACATGCCAATGACCAGGTGATTTGGCTGCAAAGGCTATTTTTGATTTATTAATTAATCAATTAATCAATTAATCGATTAATTATTTAATTATTCGATTAATTAATATTAAAAAAAAAAATCAGTTACAGATTCTGATGAAATGGTGGTGGTTTATGTGTTCTATGACCGAATTGATTCATAATTTAATTTTTTAATGATTATTATTTATTTATTTTCATTATTATTCATTTATATATTTTCTTTCTCATTTGGCCAATATCTCAGGCACCTTTTGAGCTCGGAAGCTAATATTTGGACATGAGTGACCAAGTGATGTGGCTATCAAGGATATTTTTGATTTATTGATTAATCAATTAATCAATTAATCGATTAATTATTTAATTATTCGATTAATTACTATAATAAAAAAAAGTTGCAGATTCTGATGAAATGGTGGTGGTTTATGTGGTCTGTGACGGAATTGATTCATAATTTAATTTGTTAATGATTATTATTTATTTATTTTCATTATTAATCATTTATTTATTTTCTTTCTCATTTGGCCAATATCTCAGGCACCTTTTGAGCTGGGAAGCTAATATTTGGACATGGCAGTGACCAAGTGATGTGGCTATCAAGGATATTTTTGATTTATTGATTAATCATTTAATCGATTAATTATTTATTGATTAATCGATTAATTATTTATTGGTGAATCAATTAATTATTTATTTTTTTATTCATGACTTATTTAATTAAATTGCTAAAAGATACATCTTCAGATGAAGCACTTGTGGTTTAGTTATGCTATTAGCCAATTGATTAAGAAAATATTTTGTGATAATCTTTTATTGATTTTAATTATACAATTAATCAATCAATTAGTGTACACCTCTCCCTCCCAATGCAGCCTCAATGAGCTGCACTGCGGTATTGCCGGGTGCCGGAGGCGCCCCGGCAATGCCGCGCTGTAGGATATTTATTTATTTGGCATGGGGGCGGTGTACTTTGAATGTATCTGTACTTGTTGATGATATTTAATTATATGGAAGATTTTACGAAGACAGAAGAAGATATTTAAGATTATATGGAAATCAGACAAGTGGCTACTTCTTATTTTAGGAAAGAGTGCCCCGTTACTTTTAGAGAGATAGTGTGTGTTAAATGGAATGTGTATGCAGGCAAAACATATTTGGATATTACTTTGCATTAAGTGAAAGGTTGACAAGTTGGCTTCGTATATAGATGGTGGAATAATTCAAGTTAATGGGATACGGTACAAGCATAATAGGACAAGTGGCCCCATAATTTGTTTCATGATATCATTTGCCAAGAATTGCTGCTCGAGGGGATGTCTCAGTGCACCCCTGTTTCCCTATATAATCTAGACTTTGTAGGATGGTTTACAGTGCCTACAGGCAGACAATATTTATACTTTAAGTGATTTCCCATATAAAGTCTAGACTCTGTAGGATGGTTTACAGAGCCTATAGGCAGAAAATGTTTATACGATAAGCGATTTCCCCTATATAGTCTAGACTTTGTTGGATGGCTTACAGTGCCTACTTGCACACAATATCTATAATATATCGATATCTTAACTATGTTTGTCTGTCTGTCTGTGTCACCTTTTTCTCAGAAATGGCCAAACGGATCTTCATCAAACTTTCAGAAGTTCATCAGCGAACGTTGGGAAGTCTTTTCGGCAAAAATAAAATTTTTGGAAAAAAAGAAGTGGAAAAGGCCCAAAAGAGGCAAGCTTACAAATCCGAGGCATTCGAAACATACGGGGGATTTTTCAATTCAACAAGGGTACGAGATTTGGACCGCAAGGTCTTCAGCATCCACATCCAAATAGTACCTTCCAAAAGAAAGCGTACGCCATGATGCTGCGCTCTCATTCACTGTTGCGCCACACGGCATATTTGGCAGATTACCTTGAAGAATGTAAAATCTAGTGCCGGAGGGAAAGGCTGTTGTTGATGTACGAAGGTTTGAGAGAGTAAAAAGATAACTTTAATCAGCTCTGTTCTCAAACCCGGCTCTCTTTGTCAAGAAACACCAATTATCAACACGTGACCATACGTCGTTTCAGGGCGTTACGAAGCAAGCAGGCCTCGGGGCGTCGCCTGTAATTAAAGCGCTCGGTGTGTGCTATGACTTATGCAAATAGTCGGCTTTGATCCGTGGGGTACGGCCTGAAAAATGTTTTTAATTCCTCCGGAATTTTCTTTAAACTCGATCGCAATATTGCAATTTTCAAACAAAGACAAACGAATTTAACACGTGTTATCATCGCGAGCATCTTAATGCGCCACATTTCCCAAGATTTCATTAAATATACCTGTCCCCTCTTTAATGCTTCCCACATTTACGGGACAAATTCAGAAAATTCCATTCTTCCCACATTTACGGGACCAATTCAGAAAATTCCATTCTTCCCACATTTACGGGACCAATTCAGAAAATTCCATTCTTCCCACATTTACGGGACCAATTCAGAAAATTCCATTCTTCCCACATTTACGGGACCAATTCAGAAAATTCCATTCTTCCCACATTTACAGGACCAATTCAGAAAATTCCATTCTTCCCACATTTACAGGACCAATTCAGAAAATTCCATTCTTCCCACATTTACGGGACCAATTTAGAAAATTCCTTTCTTCATTTGGCGATGCTCACAGTGAACTTTTGTAATCACAAATGTACAAAATGCATTTCACGACTCATTTACAACTCGCATGGTAATAATGGATTGTTTTGGAAATCCGAGGAACATTACAAAGTCCTCCCGATGAGATGTTCAAAATAGTCCAATAAACGTCGATAAAAGTACACATCGAATGTGAAGGATCTCCTAAAATGCATGATGGGCAATTCTATTCAACAATTCAATGCGGGTAGGAGGAAACGAGGGCTAACACAAAAACGAGTAACAATAGTCCACAGAAGAACAGAATGGGAAAGCACCAGCGGGTGTAGGAGAGATCACGTGGGTGGTCACGTGAGGTCGTGATTAAAATAAAAAAAATTGTATACAAGGTCGAGGCTCGTGGAAGAGGTAACATTGATCACAAAAAGAAAAACTGACACATAAAACATGATAAAGGGAGCAGGAGAACAAGCTGCAGAGCAGGGAGATCTGTGGGAGGGAGAGGGCTTGGGGAGGAGGAGGCATGGGAAGGGGGGTGGTGGGTGGGAGAGATAAAAAAACACATGGACACAGCCAGGACTTCCAGGAAAGAAGTTGGTATTTCAAAAAAGTGGATCTGGGGTGAATTAACGGGGGTAGAAAAGATCAATGTTTTGGATGGGGAAAGATAAGAGATGGTGGTGAACAGCTGTTTTAAAGACCTGGAGGGAGGAGTGGGATTGAAGAGAGTGAGGGAGATTGTTCCAGAGGCGGGAGAAAGAGGAATGAAAGAGTTAAGGTGAGCAGAGAGTCTTCATTTTGGCAATTTAACCATAAGAGGGTTGCAGACAGATCTTGTGCGACCTGTCGGAATATTTGGGGGACAGAGCACAGACACAGCTGGGGGAGCAAGCATATTTGAAACGTGAACGGCATTCGGTGGAGCACATACCTCCACCAGGCTGGACAGTTTATGTTTGGTATCCCACTGATAGGCCAGATCCAGATCCGGCCATGAACCAAAATCGAATCGCTTGTTCGCGTCGCCTAACCAACCCATCCACCAAATTTTGTCATAATCCGTCCACAACTTTTTGAGATATCTTGCAATATACTATGTTTGGCCCTATCTCTTAATGGTGAAGAATCACTTTAAAACTTCTCGGATGTGGATACTGATCTTCACCAAAATCTAATCATTTAGTCAGAATCACATACCCAACATCTCCACCAAATTTCGTCCGAATCTGTCCACAACTTTTTGAGATGTCCTGTTCACAGACCAATAGACAGATAGACAAACAGACAGGGGTGAAAACATAACCTCCATCCACCTTCAGTGGCGGAGGTAATGATGAACTGAGGAGGAAGAGACAAAGGAGATGATGCCACAATTGGGAAAATAGATGGATCAATAAATGCAGGACAGGTGTGACCTGCTGGTATTGAAGGTCATGTTCCACATAGCTTACCAGCGGCTATTTTTGCAGGTGTGGCAAAAGGGTTTCTGCAGCAACCATCGTTTCAAACAAGAGTGATTTCTCATTCCACGCAGAGTGGAGTCATCAGTAAAAGTAGTGAAGATTGTTTTCCAGACAATCAGATCATTGATATAGATCAAGAATAATGTTGGTCCTATGATGATGCCTTGAGGACCTCCAGTTTGAATAGAAAGGATGCCATCAAGGAACACCTGGGCTGGCAGGATAGCTTTAGAGGTATGCATATTCCCCTCTGAGCTGGTTATCCTGGGTTTAAAGTGTGACCCCCTCTGAGCTAGTTATCCTGGGTTTAAAGTGTGACCCCCTCTGAGCTAGTTATCCTGGGTTTAAAGTGTGGCCCCCTCTGAGCTAGTTATCCTGGGTTTAAAGTGTGACCCTCTCTGAGCTAGTTCTTCTGGGTTTAAAGTGTGACCCCCTCTGAGCTAGTTATCCTGGGTTTAAAGTGTGACCCCCTCTGAGCTAGTTATCCTGGGTTTAAAGTGTGACCCCCTCTGAGCTAGTTATCCTGGGTTTAAAGTGTGGCCCCCTCTGAGCTAGTTATCCTGGGTTTAAAGTGTGACCCCCTCTGAGCTAGTTATCCTGGGTTTAAAGTGTGACCCCCTCTGAGCTAGTTATCCTGGGATTAAAGTGTGACCCCCTCTGAGATAGTTATCCTGGGTTTAAAGTGTAACCCCCTCTGAGCTAGTTATCCTGGGTTTAAAGTGTGACCCCCTCTGAGCTAGTTATCCTGGGTTTAAAGTGTGGCCCCCTCTGAGCTAGTTATCCTGGGTTTAAAGTGTGACCCTCTCTGAGCTAGTTCTTCTGGGTTTAAAGTGTGACCCCCTCTGAGCTAGTTATCCTGGGTTTAAAGTGTGACCCCCTCTGAGCTAGTTATCCTGGGTTTAAAGTGTGATCCTCTCTGAGCTAGTTATCCTGGGTTTAAAGTGTGACCCCCTCTGAGCTAGTTATCCTGGGTTTAAAGTGTGACCCCCCCTCTGAGCTAGTTATCCTGGGTTTAAAGTGTGACCCCCTCTGAGCTAGTTATCCTGGGTTTAAAGTGTGACCCCCTCTGAGCTAGTTATCCTGGGTTTAAAGTGTGACCCCCTCTGAACTAGTTATCCTGGGTTTAAAGTGTGGCCCCCTCTGAACTAGTTATCCTGGGTTTAAAGTGTGACCCCCCTCTGAGCTAGTTATCCTGGGTTTAAAGTATGACCCTCTCTGAGCTAGTTATCCTGGGTTTAAAGTGCGACCCCCTCTGAGCTAGTTATCCTGGGTTTAAAGTGTGACCTCCTCTGAGCTAGTTATCCTGGGTTTAAAGTGTGACCCCCTCTGAGCTAGTTATCCTGGGTTTAAAGTGTGACCCCCCTCTGAACTAGTTATCCTGGGTTTAAAGTGTGACCCCCCTCTGAGCTAGTTATCCTGGGTTTAAAGTGTGACCCTCTCTGAGCTAGTTATCCTGGGTTTAAAGTGCGACCCCCTCTGAGCTAGTTATCCTGGGTTTAAAGTGCGACCCCCTCTGAGCTAGTTATCCTGGGTTTAAAGTGTGACCGCCTCTGAGCTAGTTATCCTGGGTTTAAAGTGTGACCCCCTCTGAGCTAGTTATCCTGGGTTTAAAGTGTGACCCCCTCTTAGCTAGTTATCCTGGGTTTAAAGTGTGGCCCCCTCTGAGCTAGTTATCCTGGGTTTAAAGTGTGACCCTCTCTGAGCTAGTTATCCTGGGTTTAAAGTGTGACCCCCTCTGAGCTAGTTATCCTGGGTTTAAAGTGTGACCCCCCTCTGAACTAGTTATCCTGGGTTTAAAGTGTGGCCCCCTCTGAACTAGTTATCCTGGGTTTAAAGTGTGACCCCCCTCTGAGCTAGTTATCCTGGGTTTAAAGTGTGACCCTCTCTGAGCTAGTTATCCTGAGTTTAAAGTGCGACCCCCTCTGAGCTAGTTATCCTGGGTTTAAATTGTGACCCCCTCTGAGCTAGTTATCCTGGGTTTAAAGTGTGACCCCCTCTGAGCTAGTTATCCTGGGTTTAAAGTGTGACCCCCTCTGAGCTGGTTATCCTGGGTTTCAAGTGTGACCCCCTCTGAGCTAGTTATTCTGGGTTTAAAGTGTGACCCCCTCTGAGCTAGTTATCCTGGGTTTAAAGTGTGACCCCCTCTGAGCTCGTTATCCTGGGTTTAAAGTGCGACCCAGCTATAAGCTGCTTCCCCTGGTGTTTCACATGCAGGGTGAAGCATCGATGCGTTCACCTTCCCTCTGATGGATGTTAAACTGGGTGCCCCGTCTGCTGGCATTGGTTAGTGGACATTAAAAATCCCATGGTGCCCTCGGCGAAGAGTTGGCTAGCTATGACTGGCACCCTGAACAAATTACAAATTCCTAATCTAACCTGCAGAGGGCACGGCCTTAGCAGCACAGCCTGGTCTCCTCATGCAATAATGCTACCTGCTCACATGGAACCATGTTCTGAAGACGAAAGAAGAAGAAGAACGGGCAGCCGATGTTTCTGCTCGTATAGGAAATCAGACACCTCCACTTGTGAAGGAGACTGAATTACCAATGAAGATAACTTCGAAGTCAAGGCTGGATGCCAGACTATCAAAGCCTAGAGAGAGAGCCTGAACATCTTGCATGTTTTTTAGAGCATCCATCCACTGCCATGTCAGAAGGAGTAACATATACAAGGTGAAATGCCAGGTGGGAAGCCAAAGTGGTTGTCATACATTCGAGTAAGAGGGAGTGCCTGAGCTTACTTGAAATTACTGACTCCATTACTTTGCTTAGGGTGGAGGAGAAGGTTGATATGTCTCATGTCTGTTGTTGAAGGGATCAGTTTTGAAACTTTTCTTGTGGATAGGATGATGTTTGCAACTTCCTAAAATGTAGGAAGTTTCCCATCCAAGAAGGACCCGCAAAAGAGGCAGGAGAGAAGGTATGACAGGACTGAAGCACTTCTACGATCAGCACTATTTGCGGAAGAGTTGTCCATCTGAGTAAGAAACTTCTCCACTATGGCAGGAGAGAAGTGTACAATGTGGCAGGAAACATTCTTTAAGGCCAGTGAGCCAGAAATGCGTCCATGGATTAATTCCGTTCCCAAGGTGTGTGCTGGAATTGATAAAAAAAAGATTGGTTGACTGACACTGTGAGTAGCAGTGCAGCAGCTAACGCAACGCTTCTTTGCAGTGTGTGGTTTTGTCTTTCACAGACTGAAACTAGAAGTCGGAAGTAGCTATTTTAATGGTAATTTATGTCGCGCACTCGCTTCTAAGCTGTCTAGCTTGGGTTTGAATCTTGACCTAGCATTAAACTGTCATCCACAGGCCGGATGATTCATCAATGTGTGTGCCGGTCCTTCGGGTGGAGGTTAAACTTGGGGTCCCGTCTGCCTACATTAATTGGTGGACGTTAAAGATCTCAAGGTGTCCTTTGTGAAGAGTCAGTGAGTTATCGCCGGCACCATAGCGAATTTCGGACCCTCTGTGCCACTTGGAATAAACGTGGAAGGAGATGTGGTTGATCTGTGGTGCTCTTCGGGGGAGCTGTGGCCGTGCTGTGCTTTCTGGCGAGGAGTGAGAGAGAAGGACATCTTGTTGCCGCTTCGTGGCTCGGGGTGCTCGCGTGGTTGACCGGCCCCATTGTGGACGTGTCGACTCTCGGTCCTTTCGCCGACCGACCGGACCGTTCAACGACCACCAATTGTCCAAAAGTCCTCGTTGAGGCCGGAGCTGATTGTCAGCCGACTAAGATCATTTATTTTTCTTTTATATTTCCCCTTGTCCATATTTGTGTCAACGTGGAGGGTCCTTATAGTTAGATTTATAGTTTTACCTCAGCATTCATTTTTATTGTCTTATCTTCATTTCATTAAATTTCTTATTGTGGCATTTTTCATTGTCATATTGTTGATTCTCCTTGTCTCGTTTCTGTGTTTGTGGATTCGAGGAATAAACCCCGTGGCTTTTGTCTGTGCAGGTAAGCACCCTGGTTTCCTTCACCTTCACGCACGACGGACTGACCGCCAATTTTCGACTTGACCACCTCGGAGTTAAAACTTTTTGTCTATATGCCGCCCGTGATCTTAATCACTGGTGACACGACAATATATATCAAAGGGAGGCGCAAAGCACCCCTCCCTTTATGTAAGGGATCAGTTCTCTGCATGCAGCTTTAGCATGGGGACTGAAAAATTGTTTCTCAGCTTCGACTGGACGAAATCGGCTGCAACTTTCAGAAGTAAGTGCTTTGTACGTTGAGGAAATATGTTCCAAATTTCAGCAATGTCTTTCTGCATTCTTGAGTTTTATTAAGAAAACCCTGAAATTTGTGTCTGTCCGTCCGTCCGCCCAAAATGTGTTGGTGCTCATATCTCAAGGGATATACATTGAAACTAGCTGAAACTTGGAATATTAATCGGCCAATAGGTCTCGTTAATGGCTTTCAAAACAAATTCCACCTAAGTGCCATATTTCTTGCTTTAAAATTAAATATATATATAAATATATATAGTTATATACATAAATAAAGATATAATATGTATATATATATATATATATAATATGTATATATATATATATATATATACGTATATATATATATATATATATATATATATATTATTTATATATATATATATATATATATACATATATATATATATATATATATATATATATATATATATATATATGTATATATATATATATATATTTAAAAAAAAAAAAAAAAAAAAAAAATATATATATATATATATATATATATATATATATAGATATATATATATAGATATATATATATATATATATATATATATATATATAGATATATATATATATATATATATATATATATAGATATATATATATATATACACACACACACACTTTATAACTCTTCAAATTGTTATGACCCAAATCTAATGTGCTGGGTATAATGACCTAATGGATAAAGCATCAGACTCCCAAGCTGGGGAGTGTAGTGTTCGAGTCTCATCTGGGTTGAATAATTTTTTCTTCTTCCCTTTTCAAGTCTTTTATACATGTTTACACACTTTATATCCATTTAAAACATTTAAAAAAATATTCCAACGTGCTGGCCCAATGGCTTAATGGATAAGGCATCAGACTCCCAAGCTGGGGGTTGTCAGTTCAAATGCTGTCTGGGTTGAATTATTTTTGTCCCCTTACTTTTCAAGTCTTTTATATCGTTTTCAATAAAGTCTTGTATGATGAACAAATGCATTTTGTTCATATTTAAAATGTATCTTGTGAAAAATGGCAGGGGCATAGAAAAGGTCCCTTTACATGGTATGTGCCATGTGGCAAACTATAGAAAGGAAGGGACATTCAAAAAAACATCTCGTGTGCATGCTGGACTACCCTTGTATTCTTAGGAGGAACCAAGTAATGCTCGAGAAAAGTTCAAATAAAATGGTGCCCTACATATATAGCTTAAGACCCATCAGTACCTGAGGTCTTCTGTTGACCTTGAAAACGAAAACATATAAGATAATGTGCATGTATGTGATATCTAATTTGTTTAAAAAAAAAAAAAAGTTTGTATGTACTATGTACCAACAAATTGCAGACATGTTGGGTGTGATGTATTCTTCGGGACGAGCGTTGTAGAAGTGCGATGCATGTACACATTATAGGCAACAATTGGATTAGATGAAAGAATTGTACACATGTGCAGTGCAGCCTATTTTATCAGTCCCTTTTGGACAATAATTGCACATTACATAAACTTGCAGGTGTTGACATTGCAGACATATTGGACAAACGTGATATGTACATGATGAATACTGATTCTGATGATAATTCTGATGATGATTTTTCATGAATCCTGATTCTGATGATTCTGAAAATACTGCTGATAATTAGAGATGATGGATGAATTGTATATGTACACCTACTTCTGCAATAGAATAGAAAACTAATATCATGTATGACATTTTAATTTTTTACAGAAAGATGAAGGACTGCCAAAAGGTCCCTTTGAAACCTAGAGACTGTAACTGCATTGAAAATACTGTCCTGTGGACGACTCTATTAAGACAGAGCGTCCACAGATGGAATCGAGCTTAACGAGGCGTTTCCAATTCAATGGCGGATCATACACGTGCAGGGGGGTTGGGGGAGAATGCCGCGGCTTATCTGACGGTCCGACGATGTCTTCACCCTTGGAAAAGAACTCACAAACGAACACGGAATTAAAGTTGGTTGGGAAAATAATACAAGGGTTTATTTAATATGGTGTCGGGACAGGAAAAGAACGCGCTAGTAATCACTAAACCCCTCTAATGGAGCGCTCCCACACTTCACTTCAAATACAAGACTAGGGAATGGAGAATAAAATAAAACGTTGTATGGTGCGTCTTATCTGTCTCTGGATGTAGTGTCCGTCAGGAATCGTCCAGGCTCCGGTGTTTGGGAACTGCTCGTCCGTCGGCGCCTGCTCAGCGGCAAGCTTCACTCGCCCATGAACGCCAGGGAGGAGAATCGACGGTGCTCCAACGTTTCCCCAACATCCGTCGTAACGCAGGCACTTGCAGATCGCAAAGGAAGAGGTCCAACCAGGAACGAAAGGCAAACAGGGAGGAGGTCCAAGCAAGAACGAAAGCCAAAATGAGAAGAACCAACGCAAAACGGACAGTCCCCGAGCAAGAGGGCCAAGGGAAGAGAGAAAAATTCCGGTAAGCGAGAGGTTTTACTGCTCGGCGTCTGACGTCAGCTCTCTTCCTCTGCCAATCAGTGCCTCCTTTCTTTGTGACCTTTCGTGCCTTTTCACGTCACCGGCGCTTCTCCTCCAACCAGTGCATAGCTTCTTACCCGTCTTTTCGCGCCCTCCTCACTGATTGGCCGAGCGCCTTTGGTATCACGTCATCGTGTGGCACATCCTTCATCTTCCCTACCCTCCAATCAGCGACCTGCCTCCAACTCGCCCTTCCCCCCTGCCAATCAAGAGTCCTTCTGGGCGTGGCTCTCAGCCTGCCTGGTTGATGTCTGCTTGCCATGGCGCCATAATGTGTGACCGCTTCCTGTCTGCTCTTCCGGTCAGTTTTATCGTCTTGTGGTGGAGGGGGATTTAATTAGTGCGTGCACTAATGGATCTATCTACTGTATAAGAGTGCATTGCCATACAGGACACTGGGATAATCACAGAGGGGACAACATACAATGGAATTAGCATAATCCCTACGTGAGTTAACAAGCCTCGCCCCCTCGTGGCGGGGACACCTACCCAACTTAGCCGACATCCGGGCTAACAGAACTTATTACTTCTAGATTCCTTATCACAACAAACGAAGCACATACCGATGCAGATCTACCTAAATCTATATATGCCCCTACCCAACTGACATAACAATACGTTTACTTCTTCATGTAGCTGTATTAATCAAATTGGCGCCCCTTTATATGAACTTTTCTACATATATATGTGTATATATGTATACATACATACACACACACACACACACACACATACACACATACACACACACACACACACACACACACACACACACACACACACACACACACACACACACACACACACAATCATGCACTCATACCCTTTGGTACTTAAGGGTGTAGTACTGGTGAAAAATTGAGAGAAAACTACATAGGTACCTTTGAGAGGCCTTTACACAAAAACAAAGTCAAGTTAATATCTAATTTTCAGTTTTTCTTGAAAGATATAATCTTGGCTTTAACTCAGACCAGTTTCAACGCTTCTTTGTCATATTACATGCATATAATTTGCATAAATTAGACCGTCAATAAAAAACAAGGAAAAACAAAGAACACATTTCTACTTCTATCTTCTATGTCACCTATCATTCTTTTCACAGAAAACTTGGTACATGTATTACACATGTGTTACTCTACTACCTGATGAGAGGATTTTGTGAAATTATGTCAAATGTTCACCAATTAGCTAATTATGCCAATTACCAGATAAAACTTGGTTGTCCTTCAATAAATCCACAATGGCTACTCCTATAAACAAAAGCCTTCATCATTTTAAAGGAAGTGATATTCTGAACATCCTGTCCAAATTTCAGCCCAAAAGAATGATGCAAATTAAAGTTATAACAAATTTCATGCAAAATATTATATTTCTTGTAAATTGCGTGTAAAGATAACATTAGATATTTTAAAGAAAATACTGAATGAGTTTATACAATACGTATGAATCTAAACCGTAAAAAACATAGTTTTTAAAAAAAAGAGGCATATTGGAAAGTTCACCAGTACTACACCCTTAAACAGATATGTAAGATGTGATAATAATACAGCATTGTAGGACAGCTACTCAGCATATCATCCTTCCAGGGTCGGCAAATTGAGTACCAGTTCACTCGTAATTCCCTGTGTGTTGCAAACAGGCGACTAACAGGGTTGGCGGCAGGAAGGGCATCCGGCCATAAAAATATTGCTTCAAAAAGGGGACCACGGTGCCCGAAAAAGGCCAACCCCCGCTCTGTGGGGAAAAATGGCCTCTGAAGGAAGTCCTTGCAGTGACGCAGTGTCCAAGTGTTTTATACTTCGCCCACCCTCATTCCCACGCCTCCTTAACCCCAAGCCCTCTCCCTCCCACAGATCTCCCGATGTCCCTGCTCTCAAATGTTGTGCTTGTGTGCTTCCCCCTCTCTCCCCATCTTGTCGACCGCTCCCCTTATTATATGTTTTATGTGTCCGTTTTTATTTTTTTGTGATTAATGTTAGCTCTTTCACGAGCCTCGATCTTGTACACAAAAAAAGGGAAAAAGTGGTTCATTGTCGGACAAATCAGGTGGCAGGGCGCTCCTTCGCAGAATATGCTGTCTTTTGTATTGCACATTAATCTGGCCTTCACATTCTCTTGTGAACATTTTTGTAAAATCTCATATTATCCCTCAACAGTTCCACCTAAATTCCGTGTTGAAAAAAAAAAAAAATACTACTGCATGCCAGTACCGATGTAAATACCGATGTATTAAAATGTCTGCTCTCAATAATGAAGGGTATTGATTGCATCAGCAAGCATAGCTGCACCCCGATAAATGATGCAACGAGCAGCCAGGTGCTGCCAGTGAGATAAATAAGATATCCTTAAGGGCGAAGACCCTGCCGAGTAGGAAGCAAATGGAGCTGCACTCATCGCAAGGAGTCAAGGGACAAAGTGACAGTCTGTTGGACACCGTTACTGAACCACCTGGGTGCTCATAACGGAATAAAGTTCAAATGAACGCTTTTTACAGATTACCATTTAGTCAAACGTTGAGGACACACCTTTGTGCCTCGTCCACATAAGTGTTAAAATAATTGATTCGTTTTCTTCAAGCGTAAAGCAAAGGTCGTAGTGGTTTGCTGAGGGCGACTGGTTATGGAAGTGATTGGGGAAGGGAGTTGGAGGAACCGACGGACGAGAGGCTGAGAATACGAACTTAATTACAGGCTGTGAGCCTACCCAGCATGTGGCCGTGGTGTTCCAATTACTATGTCGCACCAGAGGTACTGTGGGTGTGTGTGTGTTGTGTGCGACGTGGTGATTATATTGATGATGTAGAGTGAGTGAGCGCACTGCTGATTGAGTGATGGACGGTATTGCGGTTCATTTAAGCGAGAGCTTTCAGATTCGCTGCATCGTCCGCGATGTAAACGGGGCTCCTCGCCATTCCTCGATTCCTAATTCCAATCACTGGAAAGCTGAGCTGGATGCTCGTTGAAGCATGAGACACCTGCAATATAAGTAGATGGCCTATAATTACCTCCGCCACTAAAGGTGGATGGAGGTTATGTTTTCACCCCTGTCTGTCTGTTTGTTTGTTTGTGAACAAAATATCTCAAAAGTTGTGGACGGATTCGGACAAAAATTGGCAGAGATGTAGTGTATGTGACAAGGACGAAATTATTAGATTTTGGTGAATATCCGGATCCGGCTACTATAATTTTTAAGTGATTCTTCACCATTGGGAGATAGGGCCAAAAACGATACATAGCAGGATATCTCAAAAAGTTGTGGACGGATTTGGACGAAACTTGGTGGATCGATTGGGTGTCTGACAAGGACGAATCGATTCGATGTTGGTGAATATCTGAATATGGATTCGGATATGAGAGTTATTTAATTTTTTAAGTGATTCTTCACCATTGGGAGATAGGGCCAAAAACGATGCATAGCAGGATATCTCAAAACGTTGTGGACGGATTTGCACGAAATTTGGTGGATCGATTGGGTGTCTGACAAGGACGAATCGATTCGATTTTGGTGAAGATCTGAATGTGGATTCGGATATGAGAATTATTTGATTTCTTAAGTGATTCTTCACCATTGGGAGATTGGGCCAAAAACTATACATCGCGGGATATCTCAAAAAATTATGGAACGATTTGGACGAAACTTGGTGGATCAGTTGGGTGTCTGACAAAGACGATTTGGTTAGATTTTTGTGAAGATTTGAATATGGATTCGGATATGGGAATTATTTGATTTTTTAAAGTGATTCTTCACCATTGGGAGATAGGGCCAAAAACGATACATAGCAGGATATCTCAAAAAGTTATGGAAGGATTTGGACGAAACTCGGTGGACAGGTTGGGGGGTCTGACAAGGACAAATCGATTCGATGTTGGTGAATATCTGAATATGGATTCGGATATGAGAGTTATTTAATTTTTTAAGTGATTCTTCATCATTGAGTGATAAGGCAAACCAGGTGGAGGTATGCTCTCCACCGAGTGCCGTTGGAGCTTAATTGAGTAATTGTTTCGCTCCAATTGTGTTCTTGTGAGAAATTTTTTTTTTTTTTTTTTTTTTTTTGTATACAAGATCGAGGCTCGTGAAAGAGCGAACATTAATCACACAGAAAGACAAACCGACACATAAAACATATAACTTCGGGAGCGGTAGACAAGATGGGGAGAGAGGGGGAAGAACACAAACACAACATTTGAGAGCAGGGACCGAGAGACATGGAGACATCGAGAGATCTGAGAGAGGGCGAGGGCTTTGGGGGGGGGGGGCATGGGAAGGGGGCGGTGGGAGAGGTATAAAACATATGGACACTGCCAGGACTTCCAGGAAAGAAGTTGGAATTTCAAACAAGGTGGATCTGGGGTGAATTAGCGGGGGTAGAAAAGATCAAGGTTTTGGATGGGGGAAGATAAGAGATGGTGGTGAACAGCTGTTTTAAAGACCTGGAGGGAGGAGTGGGATTGAAGGGAGTGAGGGAGTTTGTTCCAGAGGCGGGAGAAAAGAGGAATGAAAGAGTGAAGGTGAGCAGAGAGCCGAGATTTCGGCAGTTTAACCATCAGAGGGTTGCTGGCAGATCTTGTGCGACCTGTAGGAATATTTGGGGGACAGAGCACAGAGAGAGCTGGGGGTGCAAGGCCGGAGAGGAGTCGGTAGAAGACAGAAAGACCACCTACCTGCCTGCGGTGAGTGAGTGAAAGGCCCTCAGAGATAGCTTCATCGCGGGAGATTCCAATAATTCTGAAAGCTTTGGTTTCAACAGCGTGAAGCCGAGCTAGGTGTGAGGCAGGAGCACCGGCCCATAGGGGAGAACAGTATTCCATTGAGCTGCGGATGAAAGCCTTGTATGTGGTGAGGAGCTCAGGTGTGCCGAGGAAGGACTTCGCACGACGGAGGATGCCCAGTCGGCGACTGGCTTTGGAGGCCAGCTTGGAAATGTGGTTTTCCCAAGAAAGATCATGGCAGATAGTGAGACCCAAAATCTTGAGCGACAGAACTTCTTGGAGAGGATTGTTGAGAAAGTAGATGGGAGGGTTGTCCAGTTGATCTTTTCGGAGAGACATAGTAAGAGTGTGAGATTTGTCAGGATTGAAAGACATGTTCCACTTGTTTGACCAGTCTGTGATTTTGTCCAGGTCTTCAGAGAGTGAGGAGGCAGCAGACTGCCGATCTGAGGGAAGAGGAATGGAGCGGCAGAGAGTGGTGTCATCAGCAAAGAGATAGAGAGGATTTTCGAGAGAGTCGGAGAGATCATTGATGAAGACCAGAAAAAGCACGGGGCCCAGAACACTGCCTTGGGGAACTCCAGCCTGAACAGGAAGAGGAGATGAGAGAAACCCATTCAGGGCCACACGTTGACGACGACTAGAGAGGAAGTCCGCCAGCCATGCGTGGAGATTTCCATGGATACCAAAGGAGGAGAGTTTGGTGAGCAGAGCGGGGTGCCAGACCGTGTCGAAGGCACGTGATATGTCGACGGAGACAGCTCTAATTTCCTGTTTGGCATTGAGGACCTCCATCCATTGTTGAGACAGCAGAAGCAGCATGTCCAGAGTAGAGTGACCTGGTCTGAAACCAAATTGATGATCAGAGATCAAGCCATTGGAGAAGAGGAAAGATTTCATATCCGAAGCAATGATGGAATCCATGACTTTGCTGATAATTGGGAGAAGGCTGATTGGTCTGTAGTTGCTAGGATCTGTTTTTGCACCTTTTTTGTGCAAAGCGGTGATGTTGGCTGATTTCCAAGCAGATGGCAGTTGACCTTGAGCAAAAGAGAGGGTGAAGAGAACAGAGAGAGGGTGAGATAGAGCAGCAGAGCAGGATTTTAGGACCCGTGGGCTGATGCCGTCGGGTCCAGTTGCAGAATCAGAGTCGAGGGTTGACAGAAACTTTTCCACCTTGTCAGGAGGAAAGGACACGGGGTCCAGGAGCAGCAGGGTACGACTGGGTATGGTGGGTACAGAGAGGGATGGGTTTGGGACACAAGATTTAGAGGCAAACACAGAGTTGAGGCATTCAGCTTTTTCACGTGCGGAGTCAGCTGTGTAGCCGTTTGAGGTAAGGGAGGGGATGGAGGGGGAACAAACACCAGAAACGGATTTGACCAGACGCCACCAGGATTTGGAAGAGGGAGACAGATAAGAGAGTTCGGTCTTGAGAACGGAGAGATATTGTTTCCTGGCTCTCCTGAGGGTGGACACACACTTGTTTCGGGCTTTGTGAAAGGAAATGAGATTTCCTTCCGTTGGATTTGCTTTCCAGGAGACGAAGGCAAGTTGTTTCTGGGCAACAGCCTCACCACAAGATTCCGTGTACCATGGACGGGAGGAAGGGTATGACAACTGAAGACGAGATGGGATAAATCTGTGCATGAGAGAGAGCAATTTACTTTGGAAGAATTCCCAGGATGAGTTGATGTCAGAGGTGGTAGAGATGGGAGACCAGTCCAGATGATTGATGGCTGCTTGAAGACCGTGCCAGTTGGCCTGAGTGAAATGCCAGACTCGTCGACGCTGAGCAGGCTCCCTGAGGATGGTCAGAGAGATGTCCACTTTAACAAGGACATGATCAGATGATCCGATCGGAGCAGAAGAAGAGCAGCAGACATTTTCAGGGAAGTTAGTCATAACCAAGTCCAGAAGAGAAGATGTTCCGTTGACTGAGATCCGGGTCGGGAAATTGACAGATTGTGTCAGTCCCAGTGAGTCGCAGAAGTCCTTTGCTGAGGAGCCATGGCTGGAGAGAGAGGTACCCACACCCAGCCAACTGGCATGATGACAGTTGAAATCACCACATATGAGGAAGAGAGAGTTGGGATGAGTAGATAGAAGTTGGTCCATATCATCAGACAGTGAGATGTAGATGGAGTCATCACTGTTTGGTGGACGGTACAACACACATATGAACAAGAGGTGGGAGCGAAGGGGAAGCCGTAGCCAGAGGTATTCCTGGGGGTGAGGTGGAGAGAGTGCAGTGCAGGGCGAGTGAGGAAGAGAGTTTTTGATAAAGATAGCAACCCCGCCTCCAGGACGAGGCTCAGGTCTATCATACCGGAGGAGGGAGTAGCCCGGGAGAGATACTATGGAATCAGAGACATCATAAAGGAGGAAAGTTTCTGTTAAGCAGATCACGTCTGGTTTGAGAGAAGCAACCTGTATGGAGAGATCAGTTAAGTTTGAACGAAGGCCCCGGATGTTTGAGGTCCATACCGTTAATGAAGAGGAAGGGGGAGCATCAGATACAGAACAGGGGGGAGGAGGGGTAGGGTAAGATGTGGAAGAGGTGGAAGAGGTAGGGAGAGCTGTTGAAGGTGTGTCAGAGATTTCAGAATAGCTCGGAGAAAGGGAAGGATGGGGCGGACAAAAGGTTTGATGGTGATTGGGTGAGCCACAATGAGGTGTTATTTGAGGAGGGGGAAGAGCGAGGCAGAAGGTTGGGGGAGATGGAGGTGAGAGTTTGAAGGGGGAAGAAGCGGGGAGGACGCTTTGAGGAGGGGGACTGAGAGGGGGGAAATTGAGAAGCAATGAGGGTGGGGAGATTTGAAGGGGAGGGGTGAGGGGGGAGTTTGGGAGGGAAGGGACAAGGGGAGGGATTTGAAAGGGATGGGATATGGGGGAGATTTGGAGGGGAGGGGTGAGGCAGGAGTCTAGGAGGGGAGGGGCGAGGGGGCGTCTTGGCGGGGAGGGGTGAGGGGGTAGTTTAGGAGGGAGGGGGCAAGGGGGGAGATTTGAAAGGGATGGGTGATGGGGAAGATTTGGAGGGGAGGGGTGATGGGGAAGATTTGGAGGGGAGGGGTTATGGGGAAGATTTGGAGGGGAGGGGTGAGATTGGATTTTTGAAAGTGTACGATTTATGGGAAACGAACATTTATTGCAAAATGAGTTTCTTGTGACCTTCGAGTTAAAAATACGTTTAAGGACGCTGGATGGAGGATGGAGTGCAGGAGAGTTTAGGGAATGTAGAAAAAAGGCACTATAGGAGATGGATATTTTTTTTGGGATGAATTGATTTGGTGAGCAAGTCGAAATCAGCCTTTTAAAGAAGAAGAAGAAAAAGGTGTTATAAAATATGACGGAATACATAACTTGAGGGGAAAGTGTAAACATTGAAGGTTAATGAGTGAAAACTATCTGGGGAAATGGGGGAGAAACACGTGGTCGAAGAACGAACGAACGAATAAGAATGAATAAACGAATGAGAACAGAGAAGGAAATATTTTTTTGTTTGTTTTTTTTTGTTGTTTTTTTTTAGTTGAGATTTACACAAGGAAGTAGGCTATGGGTGAAAAGACTGGGAATACAGAGAACGAAAGTTATTGGATCACAAACGACGGACCGCCGAGAGAAAAACAAAGCCTCAAGGTTGTACAGTGCACACTGTACAAGGCCTCAAGACACGACACGAATTAACACGATTTTCAATACAGGTATGAAAGATTTGCACCGAAAAATCTTCGTCGGGACACAATATACGTACAACACCATAAATAAATACAGTTTTAACGAAAATACAAATGGGAACAATCACTTAACTTCGATTTCAAATCGTTCGCGACGCGGCAAAGGCCTTGCTCGCGACACGGCAAACAGACGATCAATTTATGAAAGATAAACACCGAGAAACAACCAAAGTTGCACACAATAACTTCACACACCGAAAGATAAATACAGTTTCGACAAAATACAATTGTGAACAGACTTAACTTCGAAAAACGTGGAGACCGTGTGGAGCTTCGAAAATCCCTCCCACCGTCTCCGAGATCTCGCGAGACCCTCGAAGGGTCTGTTCAGAAACTAGATTCCTGAATTGATCAGGAATCGTAGATTTCGTCAAAAGGCTTCACAGACAGCCGGCTTAATTCACAATTATTTTACTCCTGACATAACACAAACTCTCCTAAGCGTTTAGACATTTCCAAATCCATGATTTGTTATGGAATTCATTTTTTTTTTTTTGTTCAGGCTTGTCTGTTTGGTAAACGTATAAACCGCAGAAGCGGAACCATAGGAAGTATAATGATAAATATTCCACTGTAATTGACATGTGCGAATTCACATTTTGTGAGCACGCAAACACATGTGCCACTGCATTGAAGGGTACTCGGCAATTAACTTTTACATTGCTCAACGTTATCGGGTCGAGCGACGTAAATTGGAGTGTTATTATTTGCCGCAGTGGATAAACACCGTCACACGTGTCACAGTATATTTACACCATGGGCTGCCATCGAGAGGCGTTTGTAAGTTGAGGTTTAGTTTGTTGTTTTTTTGTTCGATTGACTTTTTATTTTGGACACCCGACACCCTCCCCTCCACAACACCGGTGTTCTTTTGTACACCAACGGAAAGGCTTATTGTGATGCTGAAAGTATAAACAAAAAGCTATGACGTCACAAGCTCTTTACCGAGAACAATCGATTAATCAGTTTCTTCCTTTGCGCTTAATTCTTATTTAGAAGCAACTTCTTAAACCATTTTGTTAAGGTTTGGGTTTTTTTTTTTGTATACAAGATCGAGGCTCATGAAAGAGCTAACATTAATGACAAAAAAAACAAACTAATGGACACACGACAAAATATAGGGAGTGGGAGACCAGATAGGGAGAGGGGGAAGCAGCCAAGTACAACATTTGAGAGCAGGGAGATCGGGAGATCTGTGGAAGGGGGAGGAGGCATGGGAAAGGGCTGTGGGGGTGGGGGAGGTAAAAAAAACACATGGAGTTAAAAAAACACAACAAAAAAAAACACATGGACACAGCTAGGACTTCCAGGAAAGAAGTCGGAATTTCAAAAAAGTGGATCTGGGGTGAATTGATGGGGGTAGAAAAGATCAAGGTTTTGGATGGGAGAAGATAAGAGATGGTGGTGAACAGCTGTTTTAAAGACCTGGAGGGATGAGTGGGATTGAAGGGGCTGGGGGAGTTTGTTTCAGAGGTGGGAGTAAAGAGAAATGAAAGAGTGAAGGTGAATAGAGAGTCTTGATTTTGGCAGTTTAAGCATAAGAGGGTTGCTGGCAGATCTTGTTCGTCCTGCAGGAACAATTGGGGGACAGAGCACAGACAGGGCTGGTGGGGGGGAGAGGCGAGAGGGGGCTAGGCCAGAGAGGAGTCACTAGAGGACAGAAAGACCACCTGCCTGCGGTGAGTGAGTAAAAGGCCCTCAGAGTTAGCTTCATCGCGGGAGATTCCAATGATTCAAAATGTAAAAATTAAAAAGTTAATTAAAAATGCAGTGTAAAAAACAAAATAGTGTAAAATAATAATAATAATAATAATAATAATAGTGTAAAATGGGTAAAGTGTAAAAATGCAGTGTAATTTGTCATCCGAATTTGAAGTTATCAAAGGGGTCAGACAGGGTTGCACGTCTCCATTTCTGTTTTTCGTGATGCACAGAAGGAATGAGATGCCAAGGAGGAACCATTTTGAACAGCTGGGGTCTGCTTTGTGGATGATATCTGCCTGATGCCACAGTCCTCACGTAGCATGCGGGGTAACAGCTTCAGGACATAGTGAAAACAGAAAGCATGAACATACGTGCCACACACACCAACAACAACATCATGTGCACCAATTCACAAATTATAGAGGAAACTAGAATGGCACTCAGTAGAGTGCATACCTCCACCAGGCTGAACAGTTTACGTTTTGTATCCCAATGACAGGCCGGATCTGGATTCAGACCTGAACCAAAATTGAATCGGTTTGTTCTTGTCACTTAAGCAACTCATCCACTGAAGTGTGGTGCTGCGCACACACAACTTGCTTGCCAAAGAGGTAGGCCACAACGCGTTTGTTAAAACAAAATAGTCTTTATTTCGAAAGCTCGAACTGCAGCACTGAGCGGGCTCGAGCCCGGGAAGGACATGGCCCACCTAAAAATGACCTCCGATGACGAGATCCATATTTTTTATTCATATTTAACTTTGCGTATTTCAGCGAGGAACATTATACACGGAATCTCAGCCTGTGCCACAGCAGCGTGCTGATTTGCTCAGAGCGATCACGTGATGTTCCATCCTCGCCGCCAGACGCGCTCACGTACTCGATTTTGGCATAGACATGACCATTGGGCCTGGGAAGGACATGGCCCACCTAAAAATGACCTCCGATGACGAGCTCCATATTTTTTATTCATATTTAACTGAGCGCAATTCAGCAAGGAACATTATACACTGAATATCAGCCTGTGCCACAGCAGCTCGCTGATTCGCTCAGAGCAATCACGTGATGTTCCATCCTCGCCACCAGACTCGCACCATATATCACGGTGTAATTTGTGCAAGGCTTTTGTCCGAGTGAGCTTGAGTCGAGAGGGCGAATGTACGGGTTGGGAATGTACGGGTCTCCCTTCCCCCGCCCGGCAAGGTCGGTACTGGAGGGCGTCATAGGATCGGTGAGTCTCCGAAATCCGCTTCGTGCTGTTGTCGCGAAGACGCAGGACGATGTCGCAATTGTTGTACTGCTCTCCTACCATGAGAACTGCAACGTCATTGTTGACTGGCCCGCCCCTCCCCCCTCTCCCTCCCCTTCCCTCCCCCTCCCTCTTCCCCCCTCCCCCCTACGTCCTCCCCTACCCCCCCCTCCCCTTCCCCCCTAACCCCCTCCCCTCCCCCCCTCCCCTTTCAGTTCAGTGGTCTGGAGGCGAGGATGGAACATCACGTGATCGCTCTGAGCAAATCAGTGCGCTGCTGTGGCACAGGCTGAGATTCAGTGTATAATGTTCCTCGCTGAAATACGCAAAGTTAAATATGAATAAAAAATATGGATCTCGTCATCGGAGGTCATTTTTAGGTGAGCCATGTCCTTCTGGGGCCCAATGGCCATGTCTATGCCAAAAATCAAGTATGTGAGCCTCTCCGTTTAGGAGTCTATCGGTAACACACAAACAAACAAACAAACAAACAGGGTTTTATATATAGATAGATATCGCTTTTTGCCCGATCTCTAAATGGGGAAGAATCACTTCAAAAATTAAATAATTATCATATCCGAATCCATATTCAGATCTTCACCGAAATCGAATCGAATCGTCCTTGTCAGACTCCTAACCGGTCTGCCAAGTTTCGTCCAAATCCGTCCACAACTTTTTGAGATATCCTGCTATGTATCGTTTTTGGCCCTATCTCCCAATGGTGAAGAATCACTTTAAAAATTCTAGTAGTCGGATCCGAATCCGGATCTTCACCAAAATCTAATCATTTCGTCCTTGTGAGATACGTTACATCTCTGCAAAATTTCGTCCGAATCCGTCCACAACTTTTTGATATATTTTGTTCACCAACAGACAAAGAGACGGGGTGAAAACATAACCTCCATCCACGTTCATTGGCGAAGGTATCAAGTTTACATATCTGGGGTCCTTTACAACAAGAGATACGAAGGGAAAGGGCTGCATTGTCGAGACTCAAAATAAATTTGTAAATCAAAGAACTAGAACACTAAATCCGAGGCCGAGGATCTTTGACAGCAACCTGAAGTCATTCCTCCTATTTGGGTGTGAATCTTGGAAAATCACCAAGGAAGTAGTAACCTGGAGTCTTTCATCGACAGCAGTCAAGAGTAAATCTTTAGGATCTGACACGGCTCATAAGAAAGAGGTCGAAAGGTTAACAGGGAGGAAAAACATCACATAAGAGATCAAAATTAGGAGGTGGAGATGGATTGGTCATGTGTTACGTGTGGATGATCAAGAAATCCCAAAAAGAGCAATACGCTGGGCGCCTGATGGGAAGAGAACTGTTGAGAAGGAAAATGAATGAATGAAGGTCACCTGGAATAAAATTGGAATGTGGGCCGAAGACCAACAAAACCGGCGGAAGTTCATAATGCCCGGTGGATTGATTGGACAATAAGCAATTACAAATACCGGATATAACCCACGATTGCATCAATATCTTCAACTAAATTCTAAGATCCTTGGACTGAACCAATGGAGGAAGCGCTCGGCTTTCAACACAACTTCCTTCGTTCCGAGGCATTGTCAGATCCATCCGCAAGGGCCCAGTAACCACAGGCTTTGTCCGTTGCAATTTTTAATACGTCCATTAATTTTGTCTGCTTTGACACGATGTGAGTATTTGTAGATGTAGCGGAAATCCCTCACGGATTGAATTAGGAATGCTGAACGACATCAAGCAGGTCCTCAATGTCTGGGGAAGGCTTGCCAGGCCTAGCAGAAGCCTCAAATGATTGTTTCATCATGACGTTAAATATGCAATAAAGGTAAGCAAACAAAGTGTTGGGTAATTGGGTTTACACTCACACTCGGAGTAAGATACATCGTCTATTAATGGAATCCATGCATGTTTCATATGCGTTAGATGCCTCTGAATAAGATGCACTTTTACAAATGTCCAACATTATTCAAACCTAACTAAAGGCAAAGGGATAGAAAATGTGATAATACCGTTTATTGGGATATTTGGAGCGATTTACCAGTGGGCACCTTAGTAATGAGTCTATCCTGAGAGTATTGCGCTGTTAGTGCGGCATTTTCACAACTTTAGAGGATCTTACCTTCAGCCTGGTGTTGGTTTAGCGGTTAAGGTGCTGGCTTGGGATCCTAGGATCCTGAGTTCGAATCCTGGTCGATCGCTGAATTAACAACAGGGGGGTTAACTCAGCCTGTCATCCTTCAGCATTGTGACTCAGCCTCAGCATTGTCATCCTGTCACTTACTCACCGCAGGCAGGTTGATGGTCCTTCTGTCTTCTATTGAATCCTCTCCGGCCTTGCTCCTCCAGCTCTCTCTGGGCTCTGTCCCCCAAATATTCCTGCAGGTCGCACAAGATCTGCCAGCAACCCTCTTATGGTTAAACTGCCAAAATCAAGACTCTCTGCTCACCTTCATTCCTCTTTTCTCCCGCCTCTGGAACAAACTCCCTCACTCTCTTCAATCCCACTCCTCCCTCCTGGTCTTTAAAACAGCTGTTCACCACCATCTCTTATCTTCCCCCATCCAAAACCTTGATCTTTTCTGCCCCTGCTAATTTCACCCCAGATCCCCTTTTTTGAAATACCAACTTCTTTCCTGGAAGTCCTTGCGGTGTCCTTGTGTTTTATACTTCTCCCCCCCCCCCCAACCCCCCCAAACCCCTTCCCACGCCTCCTCCCCCCAAGCCCTCTCCCTCCCACAGATCTCTCGATGTCCCTGCTCTCAAATGTTGTGTTTGTGTGCTTCCCCTTCTCTCCCCATCTTATCTACCGCTCCCCTTATTATATGTTTTATGTGTCTTATTTTTTTGTGTGATAAATGTTAGCTCTTTCACGAGCCTCGATCTTGTATACAAAAAAAAAAAAAAAAAAAAACCCCCATACAACTCTCTGGCTCACGGGGCGGTTCACACCTTTATTTCAATTGCACACACAGTTAAAAACCACAATGCGATAAGCTCCACAAACTCTTAATCCGAATCGATCTTCAAAATTCCAACTTCAGAATTGACTCTCACATTAACAGCAGTCCCAACTACTAAAAAAGTGTTCTTTGCTAAAAACGATTCATTAAAAAAACGCGTCTCCGAGCAGTTCCCATGGCAGTATGAATTGAGTTTAAAATTATTCCGTTAAATGAAAAAAACTAACCCCAGAATGAGAATCACAACCTCACTTAAATAAATGCATGTATACACTTAGTTATAAAATCGCAAGATATGGTAAGTTATGTCAGATTTCACTCCAGATTTGGACATTTATTTAGTCTACAGTATCCAATCCTCATATCCGAATCCATATTTTGATGATATACTTCAATTATGTGATGATAATCGATCATGTTTCCAAGGCAAGACACGTTTGAGTAGGCTGAAACAAAATGTCATCTTAAGAACACAGCGAGGTGCAGTAAGTAGGATGACCAAGATGTTGGCCGCTATATTGGTAAGCCACCGCATCGGTTTTTTTTCTTATGAGCACCTCGTTAATCGTCTTCAAAAAGGGTGTTATAACACTCACAAACACCCAGTTTTCATCCATACAATCTGTTGGAGGTCCAGGTGTGTGCATGCAAAGTTTGGGGCCACTAGGTTTCATGGTTTTGGAGTTATGGAGGAGACAGACAAACAAACAGACAGACGGACGGACGGACACTACCTTTTATAGATTTATATTCAAATCTTATTATATAATTCTGTAATATTGTTATTATACAACACACTAATATATAATTACTCATGTCCATAACTGATAATATAATACTGTAATATTGTTATTATACAACACACCATTGTATAATTACTCATAATCGAAATCTTATCATATAATTCTGTAATATTGTTATTATACAACACACTACTGTATAATTACTCATATCCAAATGTTATTATATAATTGTGTAATATTGTTATTATGCAACACACTATTATATAATTATTTATATCCAAATCTGATTGTATAATTCTGTTATTGTTATTATACAACACATTATTATATAATTATTTATATGTAAATGTGATTATATAATCCTGTAATGTTGTTATTATACAACACACTATTGTAGAATTACTCATGTCCAAATTTGATTATATAATACTGTAATATTGTTATTATACAACACTATTGTATAATTACTCATATCCAAATCTGATTATATAATGCTGTAATATTGTTATTGTTATGTCGGGGGTTAAAGGAATATCTAGAACCAGGTAGATCTGTATAGGTAGGTATCCGACTGTCGCGATAGAGAATCTAACTGTGATAAGTTCGGTGTTTTTAGGCGGTTTGTCGGGGTAAGAGTATACCTGTGAACATTCAAGGATGTTCGGGTGTTAAATAATTGTAGGGACTAAGATAAACCCTTGTGTGTCAGACCTGGTAATCATTCCTTTGTCCCTTATGGCAACGCACACATATAAACACTTAGATAGGCCCTTAGTGCAACAGTAAATAATTCCCCTTCCCTTACAATGACCTTGGAAGAAGACCGGCAGGAAGCCAGATCGGGGCACCACCGGATGGCTGCCGCCAGCCGCACCACCAGCTGGCCTAGCAACATCGTGTGAGATCAGTTGTAACCACGCCACAGGGAACGTGGGATTGGTTGGCGTGGAAGGCGCGAACCTCCAGCCAATCAGGGCGGGAGGCGCGAAGACGCAACTGAGAAGGAGGTTGTTCATTGGAGGGAAGGCGCAGGAAGGTTCGGTGGACGGCGGGAAGCTGATACGAGGCCCTGATTGGGGGGGGCGCGCTAGAGCTGACGTCACACGCAAGGTTACAAAAGAATGCGCTGGACGACATTTTAGTCTCTCTTTGTTCTTTGCTCTTTGCTCTCTCTCTCTCTCTCTTGGACTCTGCGCGCTGGACCCCTTCGTATTGGAATCTCTCAGTGCTTGAAGCTCTTGCTCTTCTTGTCCCTGGTCTTCATTGGCTCTTCCTACTCGCGTGCTGGACCTTCGTGCTTCGTGCTGGGTGACGTTGGTTTGTCGTGGTGCTTGGAGCGGGATCTGGTGCTGTTGGTACTGGAGCGAGGGACCTCGTGGAGTGCCGCGGAGCGAGTCGCATCGAGGCCTCGCGAAGCGTGCGAGCGAGCGGACGAAGGGTTTCCTCGCGCCGGAGCTTGGAGCTGCGTTAGACGACACACTGCAGACTACAAACAGATAAGGACGCACCACATTTCCCCGTACACGATGAACGTGTTCTTTTGGTTAATTAATTTGCCCCTGTCTCGTATTTGGAAGTCGGTGTGTGGGATCCCAATTTAGGTTCATTATTAGATTTATCATCGCGTTTCCCTGTCCCGACCTTTATTTAAAATAAACCCTTGCATTACTTTCCATTCCTTGTTAAACCCGTGTTTGTTTGAGTTCATTCCCTCTGCAGGTTTCGCGCTTTTGCCGCTTCTTCCTCTTCCCTTCTTGCTTCCGTGCTGTGATAGCAAAATCCGTGTTTGGTCGTCGCCTCCATTAAAGCCGTTCGGTCTTCCGTGGTCCCTGGTGTTAACCTACAGGGATTCGCACGACATTATTATACAACACACTATTGTATAATTACTCGTATCCAAATCTGATTATATAATTGTGTAATATTGTTATTATACAACACACTTTTGTTTAATTACTCGTATCCAAATCTGATTATATAATACTGTAATATTGTTATTATACAACACACTAATATATAATTATTTATATCTAAATCTGATTATATAATTCTGTAATATTGTTATTATACAACACACTATTGTATAATTACTCATATTCAAATCTGATTATATAATACTGTAATATTGTAATTATACAACACACTAATATATAATTACTCATATCAAAATGTTAGTATATAATTGTGTAATATTGTTATTACACAACACACTATTGTATAATTACTCATATCCAAATCTGATTATATAATACTGTAATATTGTTATTATACAACACACTATTGTATAATTACTCATATCGAAATGTTATTATATAATACTGTAATATTGTTATTATACAACACACTATTGTATAATTATTCATATCCAAATCTGATTATGTAATTGTGTAATATTGTTATTATACAACACACTAATATATAATTACTCATATCGAAATCTGATTATATAATTGTGTAATATTGTTATTACACAACACACTATTGTATAATTACTCATATCCAAATCTGACTATATAATTGTGTAATATTGTTATTATACAACACACTAATATATAATTACTCATATCGAAATGTTATTATATAATTGTGTAATATTGTAATTATACAACACACTAATATATAATTACTCATATCGAAATGTTATTATATAATTGTGTAATATTGTTATTATACAACACACTATTGTATAATTACTCACATCCAAATCTGATTATATAATTGTGTAATATTGTTATTATACAACATACTATTGTATAATTACTCATGTCCAAATCTGATTATATAATACTGTAATATTGTTATTATACAACACACTATTGTATAATTACTCGTATCGAAATGTTATTATATAATTGTGTAATATTGTTATTATACAACACACTATTGTATAATTACTCACATCCAAATCTGATTATATAATACTGTAATATTGTTATTATACAACACACTATTGTATAATTACTCATATCGAAATGTTATTATATAATTGTGTAATATTGTTATTACACAACACACTATTGTATAATTACTCATATCCAAATCTGACTATATAATTGTGTAATATTGTTATTATACAACACACTAATATATAATTACTCATATCGAAATGTTATTATATAATTGTGTAATATTGTTATTATACAACACACTATTGTATAATTACTCACATCCAAATCTGATTATATAATTGTGTAATATTGTTATTATACAACATACTATTGTATAATTACTCATGTCCAAATCTGATTATATAATACTGTAATATTGTTATTATACAACACACTATTGTATAATTACTCATATCGAAATGTTATTATATAATACTGTAATATTGTTATTATACAACACACTATTGTATAATTACTCATATCGAAATGTTATTATATAATTGTGTAATATTGTTATTACACAACACACTATTGTATAATTACTCATATCCAAATCTGACTATATAATTGTGTAATATTGTTATTATACAACACACTAATATATAATTACTCATATCGAAATGTTATTATATAATTGTGTAATATTGTTATTATACAACACACTATTGTATAATTACTCACATCCAAATCTGATTATATAATTGTGTAATATTGTTATTATACAACATACTATTGTATAATTACTCATGTCCAAATCTGATTATATAATACTGTAATATTGTTATTATACAACACACTATTGTATAATTACTCATATCCAAATCTGACTATATAATTGTGTAATATTGTTATTATACAATATGTTGGACCCATGCCAGATAAGCCAATGATATCGCCTGCGCTCCATAACACCAAACATGAAGTGATTTTATAAATAAAAACACCCATTGTGTGATTGTTTTTTGTAAGTATAAAAATCGTGCGGCGCTTGATGTCGAGAAATCGAGTTGTAACCTTTGATGCAAATTTTCTGCCGGCAAACGAAAGCTTTTCAAAGCAAAGCCGAGCCGATGGCGATTTGCCTCTCGGCGTCGTCGGTCGAGGCTCGGTGACAAATAAATGCTAATTCTATCCTCATTATAGCAGAAATCAGAGGTGAAACGCGTCGCGAAACGAAATAAAATCACGTTTTTCCCCAACAGTGAGGCGCCCACGCCGACATCCCTCATGCTCGATGAGCCCGACAACAGGCGAAGCGGCGTCGCTTAGCGTTTAGTTGTGGTAATGTGAGGACTGCGGCATGGAAGATATTAATGAAGATTGTGTCACGCCTTTCATCTTCACGACAGGTGCCTGGAAGGCACCTTCAATAATCTGCGGCTCCAGATCCCGTCCTCGTTACCTGTCGGCGGTTCTTTCGCGATGCGCCCGCTTACCTGACACCTGCATCGTACGTACTGCGGACTCGAAACGAATGGAAATTCTCCAACGACGATAAAATGATTCGGCGGTGGCAATTTCGAGCCACGTATTTGGAATCGGATTCCCATTTCGAATCCGAATCCGATTGGTTCTGATTTCTGAGCCGTTGCGATGGAATCCTTTGGAAAAGCCCGCCAAAACCCGGAAGTTTAACAACCGGCGAATACGTTCCGCCGAAGAATATTCTCGGTGTATCTATTGCGGATGAGACCGAGACTACCTTGTGATTTGCCATATTCCACCTGGGAAGCAAGTTTGCAAGGAATGCGAGCGGAGATTCAGGTGTTCTGGTTCCGGTGGGAAACGTACCGCACTGCCATGACACTTTGAGTTCCACTGCACTCGGGTTCGTTGTTATCCCGTTGAAGGTCGTTTCCTATCGGAATGTCGCCGGCAATCTAGTGCTGCCATCGGCAAGATCTGACCCTGTGGGCGCGGCGGATGTCCCACGACTGCTGCTCTCACCTGAACGGCGAGCGGTGCGTTGAACGGTTACCTGCGCTTTGTTTTCCTTGTTCCTTGGAAAAAAATGTGAGGTTTCTATTAAGTGGATTACATTATTGGGAAACCAGGAGAAGCTGACATTTTGCGTGATATAAACCCTTCGCCAGAGGGTTTATATATAAAAACAGCAATATAAAACAGAGGAGGTAAAGGTGATACGGACAACATCTTTTGCTCCAACGAATGTTTTTTTGTTTTTTTTTGTATAGAAGATCGAGGCTCATGTAAGAGCTAACATTAATCACATCAAAACAAGCAACAAACGGACACATAAAACATATAATAAGGGGGAGCGGTAGACAAGATGGGGAGAGAGAGCACACCAGCACAACATTTGACAGCAGGGACATCGGAAGATCTGTGGGAGGGAGAGGGCTTGGGGGGAGGAGGCGCTGGAAAAGTGGGAGGGGCGGGGGGGGTGGGAGAGGTAAAAAACACATGGACACTGCTAGAACTTCCAGGAAAGAAGTCGGTATTTCAAAAAAGTGGATCTGGGGTGAATTAACAGGGGCAGAAAAGATCAAGGTTTTGGATGGGGGAAGATAAGAGATGCTGGTGAACATCTGTTTTAAATACCTGGAGGGAGGAGAGGGCTTGAAGTGAATGTGTTGAAGTTGGTTTCACTGGTGGGAAAAAAGAGGAATGAAAGAGTGAAGGTGAGCAGAGAGTCTTGATTTTGGCAGTTTCACCAGAAGAGGGTTGCTGGCAGATCTTGTGCGACGTTTAGGAATATTTGGGGGACAGAGTGCGACTTGTGCGACCTGCAGGAATATTTGGGGTTGATACCCGAAATGTCTCCTTCCTTTTCTTCCCATCCGAGGACTTCACAGCATCCTGTTGATTTCATCCATTGTTGATGCAGATGGACACTAGGCCTTCACAAAGTCTATTTCTCCATTCTACATTGAATGATAGTTGAGGATCTCATCGTCTTCAATATGTTCTTCACACTCGGTTACATCTGGTGTCTAGAGACCTTAACCAGCCAGTCACCTTAACCAGCCAGTCACCTTAACCAGTCAGTCACCTTCACCGTTAGGCCAACACCAGGCTTTGGATTTCATGTTCCGGACATTCAAATCTGGATCTGCTGCTCCTCTCTCATTTTTATGCATTGATGCCCAGAAACTGAGACAGGTCGGATCATTATCCGGTATCTTACAACATCCGAGTCTTTCCAACTTATTATTTGACTTTCACAAGTCACTGGAGATTGCACAACCGATTTAACGAGACTTTTGTCGTGTGGGATTTCCACGTTGCATTTCCTGGGAATAAGCATATGAATTATACGTATTCCTGAAATAAAACCCCCCACCAATTATTCCTTTATCCGCACTGTTTTGTGAACATTGTCTCCTAATGTTCTTAACATTTGTGCTGGGTCAATTGGAAACCCCTCCGCAACTAGCTTCCCTCCTCCAGCTTCCCCAATGGAATGCCAACCCACGGAGTTTATCCAAGTTCTATATTTTGAATGCTGAGCATGGAGGAAGCAGCACATACCATTGCATTGTTACTTGCAAAATCGAAATTTTTTCAAGTATGTTGGTTGGTCTTTGCATTATAACCCTCACCTGAGGAGAGGGTATTGCATTTGAGTTTGTCTGTCTGTTTGTTTGTCCGCACACAATAAATATGATTTTCTCTGCAACCGTTGGTCCGATTGACAGGAAATTTTCACCAAAGGTGCGCACCTCCTCCCGTAAAAAATTTAATGCTAACTATGACGTCATAGGTCGCGTGGGTCGGCCGCCATTTTGGAAAAACCGAAAACATTTGCACCTCTATATCTCCGAAAGCACTGCATAGATAAAATTGAGATTTTTTTTTTTTTTTTTTGTATACTGATTATTTTTTTTTGTATACTGAATCGAGGCTCGTGAAAGAGCTAACATTTACTTCACAAACAAATCGACCAGACAAACAAAATACACAAAAAGAGGGAGCGGAAGACAAGATGGGGAGAAAAGGGGAAGCACACAAACACAACATCCGAGAGCAGGGAGATGTGTGGAAGGGAGAGGGCCCGGGGGAGGAAGCATGGGAAGGGGGGGGGGGGAGGGAGAAGTATAAAGCCCAAGGACTTCCAGGACAGAAGTTGGTATTTCAAAAAGTGGAATTGGGGTGAAATTAGCGGGGGTAGAAAAGATCAAGGTTTTGGATGGGGGAAGATAAGAGATGGTGGTGAACAGCTGTTTTAAAGACTTGGAGGGTGGAGTGGGCTTGAAGAGAGTGAGGGAGTTTGTTCCAGAGGCGGGAGAAAAGAGGAATGAAGGAGTGAAGGTGAGCAGAGAGTCTTGATTTTGGCAGTTTAACCAAAAGAGGGTTGCAGGCAGATCTTGTGCGACCTGTAGGAATATTTGCGGGACAGAGCCCAGAGAGAGCTGGGGGGGCAAGGCCAGAGAGGAGTCGGTAGAAGAGGGAAAGACCACCAACCTGCCTGCGGTGAGTGAGTGAGAGGCCCTTGGAGTTAGCTTCATCGCGGGAGATTCCAATGATTCTGGATGCTTTGGTTTCAACAGCGTGAAGGCGACCTAGGTGTGAGGCAGGAGCACCAGCCCAGAGGGGAGAGCAGTATTCCATTGAGCTGCGGATGAAAGCCTTGTATGTGGTGAGGACCTCAGGTGTGCCAAGGAAGGACTTCGCACGACGGAGGATACCCAGTCGGCGACTGGCTTTGGAGGCCAGATTTGAAATGTGGTTTTTCCAGAAAAGATCATGGCAGATAGTGAGACCCAAAAGCTTGAGTGACAGAACTTCTTGGAGAGGATTATTCAGAAAGTGGATGGGAGGGTTGTCCAGTCGGTCTTTTCGGAGAGACATCGTAAGAGTGTGAGATTTGTCAGGATTGAAAGACATGTTCCACTTGTTTGCCCAGTCTGTGATTTTGTCAAGGTCTGCAGAGAGTGAGGAGGCTGCAGACTGCCGATCTGAGGGATGAAGAATGGAGCGACAGAGAGTAGAGTCGTCAGCAAAGAGATAGAGAGGATTTTCAAGAGAGTCAGAGAGATCATTGATGAAGACCAGAAAAAGCACAGGGCCCAGAACACTGCCTTGGGGAACTCCAGCCTGAACAGGAAGAGGAGATGAGAGAAACCCATTCAGGGCCACACGTTGACTACGACTAGAGAGGAAGTCCGCCAGCCATGCATGGAGATTTCCATGGATACCAAAAGAGGAGAGTTTGGTGAGCAGAGCGGGGTGCCAGACCGTATCGAAGGCACGTGATATGTCAAGGGAGACTGCTCTAATTTCCTGTTTGGCATTGAGGACCTCCATCCATTGTTGAGAAAGCAGAAGCAGCATGTCCAGAGTGGAGTGTCCAGGTCTGAAACCAAATTGATGATCAGAGATCAAGCCATTGGAGAAGAGGAAAGATTTCATATCTGAAGCAATGATGGATTCCATGACTTTGCTGATAATTGGGAGAAGGCTGATTGGTCTGTAGTTGCTGGGATCTGTTTTTGCACCTTTTTTGTGCAAAGCGGTGATGTTGGCAGATTTCCAAGCAGATGGAAGATGACCTTGAGCAAAAGAGAGGGTGAAGAGAACAGAGAGAGGGAGTGAAAGAGCGGAAGAACATGATTTTAGGACCCGTGGGCTGATGCCGTCAGGTCCAGTTGCAGAATCAGAGTCGAGGGTTGACAGAAACTTTTCCACCTTGTCAGGAGGAAAGGACACAGAGTCCAGGAGCAGCTGGGTACGACTGGGTATGGTGGGTACAGAGAGGGATGGGTTTGGGACACAAGATTTAGAGGCAAACACAGAGTTGAGGCATTCAGCTTTTTCGTGTGTGGAGTCAGCCATGTGGCCATTTAAGGTGAGGGAGGGGATGGGGGAGGAACAAACACCAGAAACAGATTTTACCAGACGCCACCAGGATTTGGAAGAGGGAGACAGATAAGAGAGTTCGGTCCTGAGGACGGAGAGATATTGTTTCCTGGCTCTCCTGAGGGTGGACACACACTTGTTTCGGGCTTTGTGAAAGGAAATGAGATTTCCTTCCGTTGGATTTGCTTTCCAGGAGACGAAAGCAAGTTGTTTCTGGGCAATAGCCTCACCACAAGATTCCGTGTACCATGGACGGGAGGAAGGGTATGACAACTGAAGACGAGAAGGGATAAATCTGTGCATGAGAGAGAGCAATTTACTTTGGAAGAATTCCCAGGATGAGTTGATGTCAGAGGCAGTAGAGATGGGAGACCAGTCCAGATGATTGATGGCTGCTTGAAGACCGTGCCAGTTGGCCTGAGTGAAATGCCAGACTCGTCGACGCTGAGGAGGCTCTCTCAAAATGGTCAGAGAGATGTCCACTTTAACAAGCACATGATCAGAAGAGCCGATTGGAGCAGAAGAGAGCAGCAGACATTTTCAGGGAAGTTAGTCATAACCAAGTCCAGAAGAGAAGATTCTCCGTTGACTGAGATCCGGGTTGGGAAATTGACAGGTTGTGTCAGTCCCAGTGAGTCACAGAAGTCCTTTGCTGAAGAGCCATGGCTGGGGAGAGAGGTACCCACCCCCAGCCAACTGGCATGGTGACAGTTGAAATCACCACATATGAGGAAGAGAGAGTTGGGTTAGGGTAGATAGAAGTTGTTCCATATTATCAGACAGCGAGATGTAGATGGAGTCATCACTGTTTGGTGGACGGTACAACATGCATATGAACAAAAGATGGGAGCGAAGGGGAAGCCGTAGCCAAAGGTATTCCTGGGGGTGAGGTGGAGAGAGGGCAGTGCAGGGCGAGTGAGGAAGAGAGTTTTTTATAAAGATAGCAACCCCACCTCCAGGACGAGGCTCAGGTCTATCATACCGGAGGAGGGAGTAACCTGGGAGAGATACCAAGGAATCAGAGACATCATGAAGGAGGAAGGTTTCTGTTAAGCAGATCACGTCTGGTTTGTCAGAAGCAACCTGTATGGAGAGATCAGTTAAGTTTGAGCGAAGGCCCCGGTTGTTTGAGGTCCATACTGTTAAGGAAGAGGAAGGGGGAGCATCGGATACAGAACAGGGGGGGGAGCGGTAGGGCAGGATGTGGAAGAGGAGGAAGAGGTAGGGAGAGCTGTTGCAGGTGTGTCAGAGATTACAGAATAGCTTGGAGAAAGGGAAGAATGGGGCGGACAAAAGGTTTGATGGTGTTTGGGTAGATAGAAGTTGTTCCATATTATCAGACAGCGAGATGTAGATGGAGTCATCACTGTTTGGTGGACGGTACAACACGCATATGAACAAAAGGTGGGAGCGAAGGGGAAGCCGTAGCCAAAGGTATTCCTGGGGGTGAGGTGGAGAGAGGGCAGTGCAGGGCGAGTGAGGAAGAGAGTTTTTTATAAAGATAGCAACCCCACCTCCAGGACGAGGCTCAGGTCTATCATACCGGAGGAGGGAGTAACCTGGGAGAGATACCAAGGAATCAGAGACATCATGAAGGAGGAAGGTTTCTGTTAAGCAGATCACGTCTGGTTTGTCAGAAGCAACCTGTATGGAGAGATCAGTTAAGTTTGAGCGAAGGCCCCGGATGTTTGAGGTCCATACTGTTAAGGAAGAGGAAGGGGGAGCATCGGATACAGAACAGGGGGGGGGGGAGCGGTAGGGCAGGATGTGGAAGAGGAGGAAGAGGTAGGGAGAGCTGTTGCAGGTGTGTCAGAGATTACAGAATAGCTTGGAGAAAGGGAAGAATGGGGCGGACAAAAGGTTTGATGGTGTTTGGGTGAGGCGCAGTGAGGTGTTATTTGAGGAGGGGGAAGAGTGAGGCAGAAGGTTGAGGAAGATGAAGGTGAAAGTTGGAAGGGGGAAGAAGCGGGGAGGACGCTTCGAGGAGGAGGGGTGAGAGGGGAGTCTAGGAGGGGAGGAGTGAGGGAGAGTCTCGGAGGGGAGGGGTGTGGGGGGAGTTTAGGAGGGAAGGGGCAGGGGGGGAGATTTGAAAGGGATGGGTGTTTGGGAAGATTTGGGGGGGAGGGGCAAGGGGGAAGATTTGACAGAGATGGGTGATGGGGAAGATTTGGAGGGGAGGGGTGTGATTGGATTTTGAAAAGTGTACGATTTATGGGAAACGAACATTTATTGCAAAATGAGTTTCTTGAGACATTCGAGTCAAAAATACGTTTGAGGACGCTGAAGGATGGGTGGAGTTCTGGAGAGTTTAGGGAATGAATGAAAGATGCACTGTAAGAGATGGAATTTTTTTTTTGAATGAATAGAATTGGTGAGCAAGTCGAAAGCATCCTTTTATAGAAGAAGTAGAAAAAAGTGTTATAGAATATGACATAATAATAAAGTTCTTCAGGGGACAGCTGAAACATGTATTAACAACTTGATCACGTGATCTCGAACAACGTGGTCGAAGAACGAAAGAACAAATAACGAAGAACGAAAGAGCAAAAGAACGAGGAACGAAAGAACAAATAAGAACGCACAAGCGGATAAGAACAGGGAAGGGAAAAAAAAAAATTTTTTTTTTTTTTGAGATTTTAAAACAAGGGAGTATGGGTGAAAAGACCGTGAAAAACAGAGACCGACAGTAGTTGCAGCGCGATCGAAGAACCGCTGAGACAAAAACAAAAGCCTCAAGCCAAGGTCTGAGGACACGGTAGCCTACTAGTACTACACTAGGCCTCAGAATATACGATACGAAAAAACCGACGATTCTGTACACAGGTATGAAAAACCAACACCGAGAAACCTATTAAAGTCACCCCAATAGGTACATACACCGAAAGAAAAATAAAGATACGACAAAAACACAATGTGAAAGATCACTTAGCTTCGAAAGCGTGAGCGCATGGGACAGCTTCGAAAAGACGTGACCTCGCCGTGATCTCGCGAGATTCCCTCTTTGGGATATGGCTCATTGTAAAGAACTCTCCATGTGGAATAAAATATGTTAATGATGATGTCATAGGTGCCTCCATTATGACGTCGTAATTCGACAAGTACAAAACTTCATCCGATCAAGATGAAATTTCTTGAGCATAGTATAGGGATAAATTGGTGGAGAAAAAAACAAGATGACGTCATTGGTCACGTGGTTCGACCGCCACATTTGTTTTAACACAAGCCTTAAAAACCTCTGAAAACACATCCTGGTGAGGGTCTGCAATCTCTGATTGCTCTTTCTTGTTCTATCTGTCTGTCTGTCTGTCTGTCAATTTCCTACAGATCACAATTTTTATCCGATCTTCACAAATCTTCACCAAATGGTAGAGTTGGCCATAAGGAAGAAGCCTATTGATTTTGAGGTCAAATGTTATCTTGAGGTCGAATTTCTAAAATTGACATTTTTCATCCGATCGACTTGAAAATTAAACAGCAATTGGATACTACCTCAATTAATTGGGAAACCAACTATTTGTAAGGTCAAAATGTCAAAGGTTAACTCAAGGTCAAGCTTCTAAAATCATCAATTTTCATCAGAACAATCGTCAATTTTCATCCGATTAACTTGAAAATTAAACAGCAATTTTATAGTGCATCACTGAATTGGGAAACCAACATTTTTTGAGGTCAAAAGGTCAAAGGTCAACTCTAGGTCAAACTTCTAATATCAATTTTCATCTGAAAAATCATCAATTTTAATCTGATTGACCTGAGCTTTGATTAAGATCGTCAATTTTAATCTTAATGAAATGGACAATTTGATGTATCCATGGTAATTTTTTTTTTTTGGGTGGTCGGGGGGTGGATTTTGCAAGTATCGTGCTCTGCATGACGTCTTCTTGTTTCATTCTTTGTTATGACTCTATGAGGGTCAGAGTTGACCAACCTATGTCCCAGACTCAGAGCGGATGTTATAACCAAAATGCCACTGTCTGTTTTAAATAAATATTGCTATCCCAGGAGTGTGCGGAGGGGTGTGCAAAGGAAATGTGGCTTGTAGAATTTGGGAATTTGGGAATAGGATAAAACTATTTGGAAACACCTTCTTTTTCACAAGAAACAATCTTTTTTTAAATTTCAAAAATGGGCAAATTAAGAGAGAATGCAATTGGCTTGCTGTTTGAGACTCTCCACACGAGGCCTACTAAAGATGCTGATCGATACTGGAAATTTGTCCAACCTACCAGACCAACCGAATTCAATATTTGACATTCACAACACAGATGGGGACGACTGGCTCAATGTCCCTTCAAAGGATGGCATGCTTCATCATGGCGTCCAACAAGAGTGGCACTGTTGCCTTTGAAGAGGTGAAATAACTCGAAGAATTTCCAAAACTATTTCTGAGTTTATCGTTGTTGCAAAGATAACAGAAACGTTAGCTTGCATTCCCCCCACCGACAGCAACACCCAGTTAATGAGCAGCAGAAGCTTCACACTGACCTTATTCCAAGGCAAGAACCCTCGGGGTAAAATGCCCTCCCAAAGTAGAAACCACAAACAACACGGAGGCTGATTGTGATCATGTGTGTATGGGTCTGAACAGAGTGTTTGAGGACAAACTATTTACTTTTATTCACAGCAAGGACTATATTCACTTTGGTTCTTATAACATTGGGTGCTATCATTGTAATGCATTGTAATTATTCTATTCATTAGACAATAGCAACATTCAAAATGTATTGGTTGTGTATGAGCTACATATGACAATCCTACATTTTAATGCCTTTTGTTAGGAACTTACAACATGTCCTCCATTTGATCATCCTGCAGTCTAATGGCCTTTGTAAGGACCTTACAACATGTCCTCCATTTGATCATCTTGCAGTCTAATGGCCTTTGTAAGGACCTTACAACATGTCCTCCATATGACCATGCTGCATTCTAATGACTTTTGTAAGGACGTTACAACATGTCCTCCATATGACCATCTTGCATTCTAATGCCCTTTGTTAGGAACTTACAACATGTCCTCCATATGACCATCCTGCATGCTAATGCCCTTTGTAAGGACCTCACTGCATGTCCTCCATTTGATCATCCTGCAGTCTAATGGCCTTTGTAAGGATCTTACAACATGTCCTCCATATGGGCATCCTGCATGCTAATGCCCTCGGTAAGGACCTCACTACATGTCCTCCATTTGATTATCCTGCAGTCTAATGGCCTTTGTAAGGACCTTACAACATGTCCTCCATATGGGCATCCTGCATGCTAATGCCCTTTGTAAGGACCTTACAACATGTCCTCCATATGACCATGCTGCATTCTAATGACTTTTGTAAGGACGTTACAACATGTCCTCCATATGACCATCTTGCATTCTAATGCCCTTTGTTAGGAACTTACAACATGTCCTCCATATGACCATCCTGCATTATAATGACCTTTGTAAGGACCTTACAACATGTCCTCCATATGACCATCCTGCATGCTAATGCCCTTTGTAAGGACCTCACTACATGTCCTCCATTTGATCATCCTGCAGTCTAATGGCCTTTGTAAGGACCTTACAACATGTCCTCCATATGGGCATCCTGCATTCTAAGGACTATTGTAAGGACCTTATAAAATGTCCTCCATATGACCATCCTGCATTATAATGACCTTTGTAAGGACCTTACAACATGTCCTCCATATGACCATCTTGCATTCTAAGGACTATTGTAAGGACCTTACAACATGTCCTCCATGTGACCATCTTGCATTGCAATGACCTTTCTGGATTTTGAACCAACAGCTTTACCAATACATGCAGCTTCTGCAGAGAGGCCTACGCAAGAAAATAATGAACTACATCTTATTAATGTAATATGACAAAATGGACAATGTTCGATACATTCATGTAAACTATAAAACTCCATTTTCCAGAAGTTGATGTGATGGAGCGCATATAACCTCGAACAGCTGCGGCACCAAAGTTACTTCCTTTGACACTCGTTCTGTACTGCAGTTACAGTAGCCTCTTGATGTTTTAGGGTTATCTGAAGAGTTGTCTATTGACGTTTCAGTTATATCTACTTGTTATTCGGTGTTGTGAAGATAGGCAGAGTTCCGACCAAAAACATCTGTACTTGCTGATTGACATTCATCCATTCTGCTTTCGTCCGTCTCCTAACTACAGACATGGGACTATTGTTTCTGATTGTTGTTGTTGTTTTTTTTGGCAAAAGGTTAACAAAGCATCCATTACACCCAAAGGCTGTGGTTCCAATCAAGGTCTGATGAGTCTTGACCGTTTTCAATCTCGGCTGACTCTCCTATCAATCAGGTAGGGCTGGCGGGGCCACACGCTGCATTATACCCTTTGCTGTCTGCGCGAGACAGATAGCTGTGCCGAACCGTGTTTTGTCAATGCCCTGGAATTCCCCCCAGGTGACAAGACCTTGGGAGCATCCATTAGACGGGGGCATAGCATAATGTGCTGGAGGTTGGGAGGCTCTGGAGACAGTTGGGTGGTGGGTTTTGGCAGAAGGTGGAAAGACGAGTGTCGGAGTGACGGCGTCATGTTGTAGGCTGGAGGATTTGTAAACAGAGAAGAGTGAGAAAGGCAATGAAGACGCATCATTGCTTCGAGGTTGAAAGCTAATCTGCATCTCATGCAAAGACAGCATCTCACAGCATTTAGGTTTTGTATTTGTATGCACTAGTACACCCGCTCACGACTCACTACAGGACCAGAAAAAAGGGTCGTTCCTCTTTGGGGGTACGTAGATTACAGTCGATCTATGGTCGGATCTCAAGAACATTGGGTGTGTGTTCATTTACCAAATTTATTGTGGAGAGATCGCCAAGTGGTTTAAGCATTCGAACAAGCACTCCATTTAAAACCGTTAAGGAACGGCTGGCTTGGCAAGCGCTAGCTAGCTGCTTGGTAAAGAGGCACAACCTGAGCTTCTCCCTTTCAGTTTCCTGTCAAACAGCAGGAGCGAGTTTCAAAGGTTCGCTACGAAAAACGTCACGTTAGCGCCAGAAATGGATGTTATTTACCTAACCCTGTGAGGTATATAGAGTATGGTAGATCTTCCCTCCGTTCTGTAAGTAAACATTCCTTCACGGATGTCGGGATTCCTCCAAGTTTCTTTATTTAGTGTTATAAAGAGCATTAGTGACTGTTTAAAAAGCTAAGCATACGTGTTTATGCTTTATAATATTTTTACTTCCTGTAGAAGCCGTTGTTCCCACAGAAACGCCATTAAAACTACTAGTACCCGACTGCAAAGCCACAATGAGCCGGCGAAGCCAAAGCCTCTTGCCACTATTTTACCCATCACTGTGGCATCAGTAGGTTAGGTAGTTGGTAGTAGGTAGGTGTAGTAGGTACCGTCGGTGTAGTAGGTGTAGTAGGTACCACTTGCATTCTGGATGAGATTCAAATTGATAAAATTTACTTCTTGATTAATTCGGTGAATTCCGTCTCAACTTCGGATATTTCCGGCCGTGAAAAACGATCCCCTACGGCCGGGAGATTTCTAAAAAAATAATTCTTCGTCAATTTTAGAATATTTGACGCCGTTTTCAGCCTCCGAAACGCGTAATAAGCTTTAAAAAATATTTTTCAAATGCTCGAATCTCATTGGTTCCGGTGTTTGGTGACGATTTTCGTTGAAGATAACGAGGTTGGTCTTAACGTATTTTAATTACAAATTAGAGGTGCATTAGATTGTGAATCAAACAAAGACGGGTGAAACAAACTCCTATTGAACTTTTCGCAATTGTTTTATGAATTCAAATGCTCGAATCTCATTGGTTCCGGTGTTTGGTGACGATTTTCGTTGAAGATAACGAGGTTGGTCTTAACGTATTTTAATTACAAATTAGAGGTGCATTAGATTGTGAATCAAACAAAGACGGGTGAAAGAAACTCCTATTGAACGTTTTTCAATTTGTAATGCATACTTCCGCATCCGCAACATGGCGGCCTCCATTGCGCTTCGGAATTCTCAAGCCAAGGGATACAGCATAATCTGGTTTTCGACATAATACATACGCGTTTATTGACAACACCGGCTTCGCCAGCTAGAAACGCATAATAAGCTTTAAAAAAATATTTTTCAAATGCTCGAATCTCATTGGTTTCGGTGTTTGGTGACGATTTTCGTTGAAGATAACGAGGTTGGTCTTAACGTATTTTAATTACAAATTAGAGGTGCATTAGATTGTGAATCAAACAAGGAGGGGTGAAACAAACTCCAATTGAACTTTTTCGCAATTGTTTTATGCATTCAAATGCTCGAATCTCATTGGTTCCGGTGTTTGGTGACGATTTTCGTTGAAGATAACGAGGATGGTCTTAACGTATTTTAATTACAAATTAGAGGTGCATTAGATTGTGAATCAAACAAAGACGGGTGAAACAAACTCCTATTGAACTTTTTCGCAATTGTTTTATGCAAACTTCTGCATCCGGTCGATGGCGGCCTCCATTGCGTGATTTGGTTTTAGAAATATTTTTTCAAATGCTCGAATCTCATTGGTTCCGGTGTTTGGTGACGCTTTTCGTTGAAGATAACCAGGCCCGTGCGGACCGAGGTTGGTCTTAAAGTATTTTAATTATCAATTAGAGGTGCATAAGATTGTGAATCAAACAAAGACGGGTGAAAGAAACTCCTATTGAACGTTTTTCAATTTGTTATGCATACTTCCGCATCCGCAAGATGGCGGCCTCCATTGCGCTTCAGAATTCTCAAGCCAAGGGACACAGCATAATCTGGTTTTCGACATAATACGTACGCGTTTATTGACAACACCGACTTCGCCGGCTATAAGCTATTTATACACGTTATCACTGCAGGAAAAACGCCTTGGGGGAAGTGGGACATCTATATAATAATAGCGTAAGGACTCGACTTTGTTATCCCTTTTACACCACACCCAGTGACCCGATGCCCACGGCACAAATGGATTTACGATCTACGAACCGCGCTCTTTGTTTATCACGTCCAGCCATACTCGAAAAATCTGAATTAGCCGACGTTGGGGCCCAAAAGCATCCGATTAACTGCCGATATGACGCCATCTTACGACGCCATCGTATTGGCGTCTGCTGGTCGAAGGCGAAGCAAGCCGTCCGCTGATTGGACAGTCGAAGGCGACAGCAAGCCGTCCACTGAGTGGACAATCCCAGAGTGGTGCTATGCCGATTCCTATTACGAATCCATTCATTTTTCAAAAGTATATCGTAGCGTTGTCATTTAAGTAGATTGCAATAAATACGTTGTTCATATAATGCACTCTTCATTCTCATCTTTCTTCCGAACTCTTACTCGGACAAGCAAATCCCTTATGCCATCCATAATGGTACACTCTATCCAAACACCACATCCTCCCTTCCGTGGATGTTCCACGGGTTTCGGCTAGTTATTAGTAATAATATATTTTTTTGTAATAACATTATTACAACATGCGATTATCATTAATTTTGTTCTTAAAAGCGTCTTTGGAAAACGCCACGATAAATCTACTTCTTTGGAAAAATGCCACGATAAAGCTAATTTAACATTGATATACACCTCAACATGCAACGCCTTTGACGGCAATGGCGGGGAAAACCTGCTCGGGGGAGAAAAACCCCTCGGGGAGGGGGGCAAATGATTGCGCTACAACCTTCATTATGTAACCCTTGGTCATCCTGTCAAGTTTGGTTGAGATTGGATAAGTAACAACAAAATGTATTGGCGTCAAAAATTCATCAGACAGACAGACAGAAATGGTGTATGATGACTGATGAGCGTATAGTATGATGAGCGAGGCTCGTGGAAGAGCAGAATGGAAGGGAACAAAATGGAAAGGGGGAACCCCCAACAGCAGAGTGGAAGTGACAGTGAGATCGAGCAGAGAAGGGGGACACATGGGGGTGAACAAGCTGGATGAAAAACAACAAGAGGAGGAAGAGGAAACGGGATGAAACAGAAAAGTAACAAATGAACCGACATACTAATAACAAACTAAACAAGTAAATATACATTCAAAGTACACCGCCCCCATGCCAAATAATTAAATATCCTACAGCGCGGCATTGCCGGGGCGCCTCCGGCACCCGGCAATACCGCAGTGGAGCTCATAGAGGCGGCATTGGGAGGGAGACGTGTACACTAATTGATTGATTAATTGTATAATTAAAATCAATAAAAGATTATCACAAAATATTTTCTTAATCAATTGGCTAATAGCATAACTAAACCACAAGTGCTTCATCCGAAGATGTATCTTTTAGAAATGTAATTTAAAAAGTCAATAATAAAAAATTAAATAATTAATTGATTAATCAATAATTAATCAATTAATCAATGATTAATTAATCGATTAAATGATTAATCAATAAATCAAAAATATCCTTGACAGCCACATCACTTGGTCACTGTCATGTCCAAATATTAGCTTCCCAGCTCAAAAGGTGCCTGAGATATTGGCCAAATTAGAAAGAAAATAAATAAATGATTCATAATGAAAATAAATAAATAATAGTCATTAAAAAATTAAATTATTAATCAATTCGGTCACAGAACACATAAACCACCACCATTTCATCAGAATCTGTAACTGAAAAAAAAAAAAATTTGGTACTTAATTGAATAATTAAATAATTAATAGATTAATTGATTAATGGATTAATCAATAAATCAAAAATATCCTTGATAGCCACATCACTTGGTCACTCATGTCCAAATATTAGCTTCCGAGCTCAAAAGGTGCTTGAGATATTGGCCAAATGAGAAAGAAAATTAAAAAAATGATTAATAATGAAAATAAATAAATAATAATCATAAAAAATTAAATTATTAATCAATTCGGTCAGAGAACACATAAACCACCACCATTTCATCAGAATCTGTAACTTAAAAAAAAAAAAATTTTAGTCATTAATCGAATAATTAAATAATTAATCGATTAATTGATTAATTAATAAATCAAAAATAGCCTTTGCAGCCAAATCCCCCTTTCATTGGCATGTCCAAATATCAGCTTCCTAACTCAAAAGGTGCCTGAGTTAATAGTCAGAAGAGAAAGGAAATTTAATTAATTAAATAAGTACTTAATTAAATAATAATAAAAACTTAATTAACTTAATTAAAAACTTAATAAACTTAATATACTTAATTAATTAATAAAAACTTAAAAACTTAATTAAAACTTAATTAAAACTTTAAAAAACTTAATTAAAAATTAATTAATAAAAAACTTAATTAAACTTAATTAATCGCTAATAATTAAATAACTCCTCAATTAATTGATTAATCAAAAAACAAAAAATATCGTTTTTGAGAAAGGACTTTCTCAGTATTGTGACAAAATTTCAGCTTCCTAGCTCAAAGGATGGCTGAGATATCGCCCGGACAAACAAACAAACAAACAAACAACCAGAGTGAAAACTGAGTACTCCCTTTCAGCGTGCGTCACTGCCGAGCCCCCTTCGTTGCCCAGCAATGACGATTTGCAATGCCTGGAGACGGCATAGGAAAGGTGCGGTGTACAAAAAGATGAGGGAGAGGAGGGAAATTACAATAACCTGGGAGAAGGAGTGCTTGGGAATGAGGTCAAATAAGGTTTGTGTTTTTTTTATTCAGGATTTTGGGATGTAATACTGGATTAAAGTTTGAAGTGGGTTTGGAAGTTTTGAAGTGATTGTCGGAGGCCTTACATAACACCCGTAGGTTCGTTGACAATTTCACAATCTGTTATAAAGGATTACTATTCCAAATGTTATCATTCTCCTCTCAAGGATGAATGTTGTACCTGAGGGATGTTCTTCTTTTTACGTAAAGACGTTTCTAAAAAGCTTTGTAAGATTTTTGTAAGGACTTCCTTGCTTCATATTGCAATACCACCACCCAATGGGAATCCAAGGCTGCACTTTTGATTGTGATCATGCAGACAACTTCTCTTAAGGAATTCAATGGTCGCTTTCAGTGAGTGGTTAAGTGAGTGTTCACTGAGTGATGCTGTGCTTGTAAAACGAAAGTGCAATCTTGAAGACATCTAGCGACAGTCACGAGGTGACTCCGTCATTGTTTCCATCATCAATTTGTGCATTTTTTTTACAAACCTCTTGGCCTGTTGTAAGCATCATCCTGGTGCACATTTACATTGCCTGGAGGCATTTAAAAGTAATTAGTCTTCTGTATGAAGAGTCGAGGCTCGTGAAGCAGAGCGTACAAGATCAGAAAAAGGCGGCAGAAGACGGAGAGACCACTGACCTGTCTGTGATGCGATGGGAAAGACCCAGACTCAGCTTCATCAAGGGAGATTACAATGATCTTGAAGGCCTTGGCTTCACTGTGTCAAGCTGAGCAAGGCGTGAGGCAGGGGAGTTAGCCCAAAGGGGAACACAGTACTCCATCAGGCTGTGAATGAAGGCCTTACATGTAGTAAGGAGTTCAGGTATGCCATGGAAGGACTTTGTAACTTTGTACGATGGAGGATGCCCAGTCGGCGACTGGCTTTGGAGGCCAGTTTGGAAATGTTGTTTTCCCAGGAAAGATCATGGCAGATAGTGAGACCCAAAAGCTTGAGCGACAGAACTTCTTCAAGAGAATTGCTGAGAAAGTAGATGGGAGGGTTGTCCAGATGGTCTTTTCGGAGAGACAAAGTGAGAGTGTGAGATTTGTCAGGATTGAAAGACATGTTCCACTTGTTTGACTAGTTTGTGATGTTATCCAGGTCTTTAAGGTCATTTATGGCGCTCTTACACTGCTGTACCGTACCTAAGTACCCGTGCTAAATTTGGTTCCTGTTGTGCATAGGTACCTAGCGAGCCGAACCGGACTTATGGGTGGAGCTAGTAATACTCCACACCGTTTTGGGCGTTGTTTTTCCTCACTTCAGATAACTCCGCCTATTTCCACGGTTCTGTTGTGCGATGGAAAAACGACACAGGGATTACCGTACCGTACAGAACCGTGCCGTACCGAGCCGTACTGTGCAATGGAAAAGCGCCATTAGACACCTTTATACCCTTTGGACTCCGAAAGACCTTTACACCCTTTGGACTACTTAGACCCTTTGACCCTTAGAACTTAGACCCATTAGACCCTTTTTAAACACTTTACTCCTTCGACCCTTCGGACTCCTTTGATCCTTTAGATCTGTAACTACTATTGGAAAATACCATTTAGACTTAGACCATTTTAGATCTTTAGACCCTGCAAGACCCTTATAGAGCCATGTAGACCCTTTGAAGCACTTAGACCCCATAGACCTTTACAACCTTTGCACCACTTAGATACACTTTTGACCCGTGAGACCCCTTTAACTCCCACCACAGAAAATTATATAGCCTTCTTGGAATGCAGAGATACATTTTACAATTGCAAAACGTTTTCAGCAAGTAATGTGCAGGCTCCACCAACCCGGGGGGGGGGGGGGGGGGGTTGTACTCGGTACTCTCCTTGGATGAATGGAATTTGCATATTGGGTCGCTGAATTGGTACACCGACCAAAACCTCAAATCATGTTATTTATTTGGATTTCGCAAGTGTCGCGCTATGCACGATATGTTTCTTATTACTTGCAAAGAAGATTCATAATTGGAGCAACGGTAATGATAAAGAAGAACCTTATGTAGACCATACCTGGGACTATTACTACAAACGAACTACAGTTGGAAACTGTCCTGAGCTCAGTGACGATGCAGGAAAGAGCTACAAAACGGCACAGTTTGGTCCCTTATCAAAATGAAGGTGGATAACCTGAGCCTTGCGACGACTCTGTTTCATCCTCTGAAAAGAAAACACGTGAGAATAATGTTTTTCATGAAGATCCTGAAGTCATAACAATGTATTTTTTTAAATGAAAAGCTAAGAGTGACAGGACTCATTCAAGACCCCTTCCCTCCTCTATGTGGATCTGCCTAGATGAATATGATGTCTGCACAACGAGGAAGTGCAGCTGCTGCGTCCACCTAATTAAAGCCAAGTCTCCCGGATTGATTTCATGGTGCGTTACATCTTCATTTGTGTTGCTGTTTGTGTTTTCGTCCAACATTCGGTGTTAATTGTCAAATTAAATCGTACCTTGCGCTGTATTTGACAAATTTGTTTTCATGTTGTTCAAGGCCTACTTACTCATCGGAGAGCCGCCGTGAAAATTACGTGTCACGTATGTCGCTGCATTCCTCATTTTGCTTCTTTCTTCCCAAATATTGTACATTCTACCTCCTCAACATTATCCTATTTCCCCTCCTCACCTCCAAAAAAATAAAAAGAAACAAAACAACTTCTTTTTTCACTCCACAACGATCTTCTATTCTTCTGGAATTTCTTCTACCTGTACTTCCTTATTTCCTTTCCTTATTTCTGTGTCAGAAGTACCCCATGTTTTCTTCCTTCACCACAATTGTTTCCTCTTTCCTTCTCCACAAAAATTAATTTTCCAAAACTTTCTGTCAGCTAAGCGCTTGGTCCATCAACCCTCCTCCCGCACCTACAGCACCACCTTTATCTGTGCCTTCAACAAAAATTCTTACCTGCCCCCTCCCTCCCATGATCTTTATCTCCATTTGTCCAAATTGGGAAATTATCATCAGCATCCCTCAACTTCATGTTCCCTCTTTCGGCGCCCCCAAAACTCCGCCAGTGTCCTAAGGCACAACAACTACGAGAGAAAACTATGGAAAAACTATGGAGAGTAATCCACTGGCACACCTGCAAAAACTCCACATCCCAGTCCCAGAAAACTAGTGGAAACATGAACCAAAATCAATAACTGAAAACAGGGAAGTAACGCTCGCATACAACCTGATGATCCCATCCAGCGTGAACATAGAAACAAAGCATTGTGACCGGATATAGTAGAGGTACAAAAAAAAAAGAAAAACAGCATTGCTAATTGAGGTTTCAGTACCCAGTGATTTTGCCCTAAACAACGCAGAAATCAAGAAATGACCAAATACCAAGATCTCAAAAATCAAGTCAAAAGATCTCGGAAGCTCAAGAGTGCCGAAATTTTACAAGTGAAGAAGGGCCCTAAGCAAATCATAAAAACCATCCCTGGGAATATTTCTACAAATAAATTACAGTTTCAAGCTGCCCTGGGCTCAGTGAAGACCCTGAAAAGAGCGCTCGGGACAAAACTTTGAAAACTAGAACGGCATTTGTGGAGAGCCAATTCATTCTGAACAAAAATGTCATCGTTAACTGAAGATGCTACTATTATGGCCCACTGCTGTTATGCCCAATGTACCTGTATCATCCATGCACCCTATCATGTCATACAGTTTCTTGGCCTGGGATGTGAATGTCATAAATTTAATGCTTCACGCATGTTGGGTTATCGATCAGATATATGAAGTTTCAAATTTTTGGATAAGGATTTCTATTGAACCAATTATGTCTGCAATAACACTTTACCGATGACATCGTTATCGTCCTATATACCCCATGGGGAGTTGATGACATACGGCAAGTTAAAAAAAATTTGTTAAGCGATTTTGGAGAAAATGACATCAATTTTTTTCCCCTTTTTTTTTTTTTTTTTGTGTACAGAGTCGAGGCTCGTGAAAGAGCTAACATTGATCAAACAAACAAATCAAACAAACAAGCAAACAAAGTATATAAAAAGGGGAGCGGTCGACAAGATGGGGAGAGAAGGGGAGGAAGCACACAAACACAACATTTGAGAGCAGGGACATCGGGAGATGTTTTTGGAGGGAGAGGGCCTGGGGGGAGGCAGGATAGGTATAAAACGAAAGGACACCAAGGACTTCCAGGAAAGAAGTCAAAAGTCACCTCAAAAAAGTGGATTTGGGGTAAAATTAGTGGGGGTAGAAAAGATCAAGGTTTTGGATTGCGGAAGATAAGAGATGGTGGTGAACAGCCGTTTTAAAGACCTGGAGGGAGGAGTGGGATTGAAGAGAGTGAGGGAGTTTGTTCCAGAGGCGGGAGAAAAGAGGAATGAAGGAGTGAAGGTGAGCAGGGAGTCTTGATTTTGGCAGCTTAACCATAAGAGGGTTGCTGGCTGATCTTGTGCGACCTGTAGGAATATTTGGGGGACAGAGCACAGAGAGAGCTGGGGGAGATAAGGCCGAAGAGGAGTGGTAGAAGACAGAAAGACCACCAACCTGCCTGCGGTGAGTGATTGAAAGGCCCTCGGAGTTAGCTTCATCGCAGGAGATTCCAATGATTCTGAAACATACGCCATGACATATGCCAAGCTTCAATATTCTGCATAGCAAGTCCCTCATATGTTTAAAGTTTTGCATCGATCGGGCAAGCGGGTGCTGAGAACCATATTTGGATAACGATTTCAATACAACCAATTATGACTGGAATGTCACTTCACTGAGTACGTCATCATTATCACCCTATATACCATATAGAGTTGATGACATACGCCAAGTTTAAATTTTTGTTGTTAAGCGATTTTGGAGAAAATGATGTCCAGTTTTTTTCTCTTTAATCCAATATGGCTGCAATACCCTGTGACCTATGACATCACAGTTAGCAATACAATACTCTGCATGGGGAAACTGAAAATGCACCTTCTTAAACTTGCATATGGAGGTAACAATTTTGTATTGATCAGACAAGCATGTGCATGGAAGAAGTTTCGGGAACTGAGTGGCGTGCTGATGAGGAGGAGAGTGTCGTTGAAGCTGAAGGTAAAGGTGTATGCTGCATGTGTGAGAAGTGTTATGATTTTTGGGAGCGAGACATGGGTAATGAACGTAGAGCAGCAACGAAGGCTGGAAAGGGCGGAAATGCGAATGGTTCGGTGGATATGTGGAGTATCGTTGAGAGAGAGGAAGACAAATGATGAATTGCGAAAGATGATGGGAATATTGCCTGTGATTGATGCTGTGAAGAGGAACAGGTTGAGATGGTTTGGTCATGTATTGAGGAAGGATGAAAGTGACTGGTTGAGAAGAGTGATGGAAGTTGATGTAGAAGGAAGTAGAGGACGGGGAAGACCGAGAAAGACTTGGCTAAAGATGGTGGAAGAAGAAATGCGGGCAAGGGGGTTAATAAGGAGAGATGCAGAAAATAGGGCAAAATGGAGAAGATTGTCATGGGGACCGCAAGGCTAACCCCCGCTCTAGCAGGGAAAATGGCCTTAAAATGCATGTTGTTGTTGTTGTTGTAGACAAGCAGTTGTGGAGAAAACGATTTTTATAGCGAAAATATATAGAGATGGACACACACATGCGCAGACGCACACACACACACACACACACACACACACACACACACACACACACACACACACACACACACACATTCACACACACACATTCACACACACACACACACACACACACACATTCACACACACACACACACATTCACACACACACATGCACACAGGGTCATTGCAATAGTCTCGCATCCCCTTTGGGGAGCAACAAAACTTCACAGCTTCACCTGGGGTCAATACTTCAAGCCTTGAAAGGACTTCTTCTTCTTCTTCTTTTTGACCCTCTTTTCTTCTTCTTCACTTCTTCTCTTCTTCTTCTTCTTCTTCCTATTCCTCTTTGTGTGTAGCACAAAGCTGTGGGTGGGGCTGTGCCGCTGAATCGACCCTCTGAAACTTGCATATGGAGGTAACAAACAATAGGACGCACTAATGCAAAACCCCATCTCCCGCTGCGCGAGCAATTGGCTGACCAGGAATACTTTAAGAACCATCTTCAATCTGCTATTTTCAATCTGATATTCCATCGACATGGAACAGCTCGATGTAGAGTGCATACATTTGTGTTGTAGACAGCTCTTTTGCGTATATGCGCGTACATGTTTGAATAGATGGGCAAAGTATTTTCTAACCTGTCCATTGGCCTTCCTTCATCCCTCCCCATCCACCACCTTTGTGCTCTCGACCTACCTTGATGTACTCGGTACTCCGTCGCATACACATTGAAAGAATGTTTTTATTATTGCATGGGCAATAATGGATGAAGCAACAGCATGCGAAAGCTTTTGGGTACTCAGTAAAGACCAAGGTGTTCTCTTACATTCGCCATTGTGTTTTTAACACGTATTTCCCCCTATAGCAAGATAAGTTGGCCTTGCAAAGGTGTTATCGTCCTGTGGGCGCTTGTTTTGAAAGCATCAAATGTTGTTTTGTACACACACTAATACAGCAGCCTCTATGTGCAGCCCATTTAAAACCTGAGTGTTTTATTGGATGTTCTACTCAATACATGATATATACCTCCTTTATCGATACCATTACATGTAGTACTTTTCCAGGTCGATCGGCCATAACTGGATTCGTTTTGTTCAATTAATCCCTCGTCTATTTTTTATAAAGTGGCATTTTCGGATTCAGTCCAGGAAATTGTGTACTGTATGTGTTAAATACAGCCCAGGGGTGTGTTCCGTAAGCAAGCGGCATGCTATTGATTGCCAAGCAAGCCGTTCCGTATCAACCACTTTGCAAACCGCTCGGCAAGCGGAGTAAGCAATCAAGGGCTTTGGCACGACAAAAGAAAATCCAACTTTTATTTTCATAATTTTAAAAAGTATATCTGAAAATTTTCATAATTTTTCTAAACACTCCCCGGCACACACTGATGAACCTCTGATAGTTTGACGTAGATCCGTTTGACCATCTTTGAGAAATATGGCGACAGACAGACAAAGACAAAAATCTCTCATATCATAGAGAATATAGATGATAAACCTTTATACTATAAAAGACTATTCATGTCTGTCTGTAAGCTTGGTGTTGTCTTAACGGTTAAGGTTGCTTAAGATAACAGGGTCTTGAGTTTGAGCCCCTGTTGTGCCGTTAAATAACACCAGGGGGTTGATTCAGCCTGGCATCCTTACGAGGTCGGCAAAATGATTACCAGCTTTCTGGAAACAGGATGCACTGCATCAGCGGCACATCCGCACCTACAGAAAATGATGCAACCAGTAGCTACAGGCTGCATACGAAACTAGATGGTATTCAAAGAATACTTATACCGTATTCATAGAATACTTATACCAATATGGCTGCCAGACCACGTGAGTGATGATATCATAAATTTATATTCTCCAATATAATGCAAAGATCATGCTCAATAAATTTCAAACTGATCAGACTAAGCATTGTACCTGTCGAATTATGACGTCATAATTATGGCACCAATGATGTCATCGTTAACAACACCTATTCCCTATATGGATTTATTTACAATGAGCCATGGTAAAAAAAATTCCAAAGAGCCGTTTTGGAGATATAGCGGTGCAACGTTTTTCGGTTTTTACAAGATGGCGCCTGTAACACATGACCTATGAAGTCATTATTATCATTAAAATATTCTCAAGGAGGAGGTGCTCCTATGCTGAAAATTTCGTGTCCATCAGACCAACAGTTGCTGAAATTTTAAAAATAATGATCGGATGGATAAGTGTTGTATTTGTCGAATTATGACGTCATAATAGAGGCACCGATGACATCATCATTAACATATTGTTGCGGTTTTGAGAACCCACACTTGTAAATATGACATCATTAAAGGGTTAAAGGTTGCACCCCATAGGTAGGCCACAAGCAACATGTAGGTCACCATAGGACTTCAGTTATTTCATTAGTACGTGTATAGATAAGGCCATGTTTCCAATAGTTGAATCTGCGTTGTGTCAGTCAAATAAGGAGTAGGTCCCCGTTGCATTCATTTTGCCAGCTTCCCTCTCCAAGCGACGCCATTAAGCGCTAGTCATCGCCCTCGCCCTTTAGGGCCAGCGGCGTGTGCAACCTCGCTGGGCTTCTGCCCAAACCAGCAGCCTTCGCTGCCCTTGAGCTTGAGCTCGCCCAAACGCCGCCATAAGCCATGAGGTGAGGCCCAGTAAAAAGGGGCGGAACGCCAGGAAGAAGGTGTGGCCACGTCAACCCACCATCAGGGCGTGGCCGGTAAGCGATGACCAGCCAAACAGGGCTGAGGTAAGATCGCCTAATAGGCGTGGCTTTTGGCCTCGCGGAGCGATCGCTGCTTGAGTTATAAAAGCGCGAACGCAAAGCCCTTTCACAGGACTTGTTGGAAGGGTGGCTTGGAGAAGGACTGATAAGAAGAAGGGTGCGCTTGTTAAAGAGGACTGCAAGGAAGCGCGCTGATTGTGACAGAACTTACCCGTAGAACTCGCGAGTATAAGGACTGGTTGGAAATGCGCATTGAGAAGGACTTATGAGAAGCATTGGTGTTGAAAGGACTTGTTGGAAGGGTGGCTTGTAAAAGGACTTACCAGAGGACTGTCCAGAACTTATTGAGAGAGAGCGCAATTCATGAGGACTCGTGTTGGAGAGAGAGTGCAATTCACAGGACTCGTGCTGGAGAAAGGGATTGACTGCCATTGAGCATTGATTGCAAAAGGACTTGTGTGAAAGGAGCTTTGTATAACCGCCGCCTTACCGACCTTTCCCTGTATAATTGTCTGCCCGCGCCAACGCCACGCGGAGAGCTGCTGCCGTTTTCCATCTGCTGCACGGTACGAGTCGGGGACCGGACGAGGTGGACGCCATTGCCGGACCCTCAACCTGTTCCACCCTACCATCTACAATCCCTGTGTGAGTGTCTGAGACGGGCCCGTTTGTCTTGGGGTATTAAGAATAAGACTGTTTAAGGCTGCCCTGTGTGCTTCTTCTTCCTCTTCCAATCCTGTACATTTCTTTCGTTTCCTCTTCTCCTTCTTGTAAATTGTTAATAAATTGCTTTGTTCTTCCTATTTTCTTGGTTTCCTCTCGATCCGATCGCATCAGTCTTTTCTCCATTGGGTAAACGTGGCACGATCGGAACCGCCATAATCGGGTTTAGTCCTTGCTAATGGCCCGAATCGCGGCTTGCTTCACTCGGCGTGTCCACTAACGCCATGGTTCGGGCGGGAGTTATTTCCCTGCTTCACGGTCGGTGTTAGTAATTAGGTATTAGGACTAAGTTGACCAATAACCCTACCTAAAACCGACCGGAAGGAGCGTATAACTTCCAGGACTCGCGTCGGCCAGATAAAAGGACAGGGGGGTTAACCCCCCCCCCCCTTGATAAGGGGAGAGCCGATGTTCGAGATCCGTAACAATATCTTATTCCCCATGGGGAGTAGTTGACAATGAGCCAGGTCTCAATTTTTTCCATGGAGTGGTTTCAGAGATATAGAGGTGTGAATTTTTTCAAAGATGGCGCCTGTACCACTTGATCTATGACATCATAATAATCATTAAAATATTCTACAGGAGGACGCCCTCCTATGGTGAAAATTTAGTGTCAATCGGACCAAGAATTGCAGAGAAAAAAAATTTCATACTGATCAAATCAAGCATTGTACTTGTCGAATTATGACGTGATAATTAAGGTGCCGATGACATCATCATTAACATATCTTATTCCCCAAGCGGAATACTTGACAATGAGCCATGTTTCAATTTTTTTCCATGGAGCAGTTTTGGAGATTTGAGGTGCAACTTTTTTTCGATTTTTCCAAGATGGCGCCTGTACCACGTGACCAATGACGTCATAATTATCATTTTTAAAATTCCACAGGAGGAGCCGCTCATATTCTGAAAATTTTGTGCCAATCGGACTAAAAGTTGCAGAGGATTTTTTTTTTCATACTGATCAGATCAAGCTTTTTTTTTCATACTGATCAGATCAAGCATTGTACTTGTCGCATTATGACGTCATAATTAAGGCACCGATGACATCATCATCAACATATCTTATTCCCCATGGGGAGTACTTGACAATGAGCCATGTTCCATTTTTTCCATTGAGCGGTTTTGGATATATGGAGGTGTAACGTTTTCCCAAGATGGCGTCCGTACCACGTGACCTATGACGTCGGTAAGCCTATAAAGCCTATAAAGCCTATATATGCCTATAAATGCCTATAAAGCTTATATATGCCATCCCTCCACGCATGGCTGGCGGACTTCCTCTCTAGTCGTAGTCAACGTGTGGCCCTGAATGGGTTTCTCTCATCTCCCCTTCCTGTTCAGGCTGGAGTTCCCCAAGGCAGTGTGCTGGGCCCTGTGCTTTTTCTGGTCTTGATCAATGATCTCTCCGACTCTCTGGAAAATCCTCTCTATCTCTTTGCTGATGACTCTACTCTCTGTCGCTCCATTCTTCATCCCTCAGATCGGCAGTCTGCAGCCTCCTCACTCTCTGAAGACCTGGACAAAATCACAGACTGGTCAAACAAGTGGAACATGTCTTTCAATCGTGACAAATCTCACACTTTTACTATGTCTCTCCGAAAAGATCGACTGGACAACCCTCCCATCTACTTTCTCAACATTCCTCTCCAAGAAGTTCTGTCGCTCAAGCTTTTGGGTCTCACTATCTGCCATGATCTTTCTTGGGAAAACCACATTTCCAAGCTGGCCTCCAAAGCCAGTCGCCGACTGGGCATCCTCCGTCGTGCGAAGTCCTTCCTAGGCACACCTGAGCTCCTCACCACATACAAGGCTTTCATCCGCAGTTCAATGGAATACTGTTCTCCCCTATGGGCTGGTGCTCCTGCCTCACACCTAGCTCGGCTTCACGCTGTTGAATCCAAAGCTTTCAGAATCATTGGAATCTCCCGCGATGAAGCTATCTCTGAGGGCCTTTCACTCACTCACCGCAGGCAGGTTGGTGGTCTTTCTGTCTTCTACCGACTCCTCTCCGGCCTTGCTCCCCCAGCTCTCTCTGTGCTCTGTCCCCCAAATATTCCTACAGGTCGCACAAGATCTGCCAGCAACCCTCTGATGGTTAAACTGCCGAAATCTCGGCTCTCTGCTCACCTTCACTCTTTCATTCCTCTTTTCTCCCGCCTCTGGAACAAACTCCCTCACTCCCTTCAATCCCACTCCTCCCTCCAGGTCTTTAAAACAGCTGTACACCACCATCTCTTATCTTCCCCAATCCAAAACCTTGATCTTTTCTACCCCCGCTAATTCACCCCAGATCCACCTTGTTTGAAATTCCAACTTCTTTCCTGGAAGTCCTGGCAGTGTCCATATGTTTTATACCTCTCCCACTCCCCCCTTCCCATGCCTCCCCCCCAAAGCCCTCTCCCTCCCACAGATCTCTCGATGTCTCCATGTCTCTCGGTCCCTGCTCTCAAATGTTGTGTTTGTGTCCTTCCCCCTCTCTCCCCATCTTGTCTACTGCTCCCGATGTTATTTGTTTTATGTGTCGGTTTGTCTGTTTGTCTTTCTGTGTGATTAATGTTCGCTCTTTCACGAGCCTCGACCTTGTATACAAAAAAACCCCAAAAAAACCAAAACAAAAAAACAGAGGGGGGAGTCTCCAACCCAGAGGGGAGAGTCTCCACCCCAGAGGGGAGAGTGTCCAACACAGAGGGGAGAGTGTCCAACACAGAGGGGGGAGTGTCCAACACAGAGGGGGGAGTGTCCAGCACAGAGGGGAGAGTGTCCAACACAGAGGGGAGAGTGTCCAACACAGAGGGGAGAGTGTCCAACACAGAGGGGAGAGTGTCCAACACAGAGGGGAGAGTGTCCAACACAGAGGGGAGAGTGTCCAACACAGAGGGGAGAGTGTCCAACACAGAGGGGAGAGTGTCCAACACAGAGGGGAGAGTGTCCAACACAGAGGGGAGAGTGTCCAACACAGAGGGGAGATTGTCCAACCCAGAGAGGAGAGTCTCTATCCCAGAGGGGAGATTGTCCAACCCAGAGGGGAGATTGTCAAACCCAGAGGGGAGAGTCTCCAACCCAGAGGGGAGAGTGTCCAACACAGAGGGGGGAGTGTCCAACACAGAGGGGAGAGTGTCCAACACAGAGGGGAGAGTGTCCAACACAGAGGGGAGAGTGTCCAACACAGAGGGGAGAGTGTCCAACACAGAGGGGAGAGTGTCCAACACAGAGGGGAGAGTGTCCAACACAGAGGGGAGAGTGTCCAACACAGAGGGGAGAGTGTCCAACACAGAGGGGAGAGTGTCCAACACAGAGGGGAGAGTGTCCAACACAGAGGGGAGAGTGTCCAACACAGAGGGGGAGAGTGTCCAACACAGAGGGGAGAGTGTCCAACACAGAGGGGAGAGTGTCCAACACAGAGGGGAGAGTGTCCAACACAGAGGGGAGAGTGTCCAACACAGAGGGGAGATTGTCCAACCCAGAGAGGAGAGTCTCTATCCCAGAGGGGAGATTGTCCAACCCAGAGGGGAGATTGTCAAACCCAGAGGGGAGAGTGTCCCACCCAGAGGGGAGAGTCTCCATCCCAGAGGGGAGAGTGTCCAACACAGAGGGGAGAGTGTCCAACACAGAGGAGAGATTGTCCAACCCAGAGAGGAGAGTCTCCATCCCAGAGGGGAGATTGTCCAACCCAGAGGGGAGATTGTCAAACCCAGAGGGGAGAGTGTCCAACCCAGAGGGGAGAGTGTCCAACGCAGAGGGGAGAGTGTCCAACGCAGAGGGGAGAGTGACCAACCCAGAGGGGAGAGTGTCCAACTCAGAGGGGAGATTCTCCAACCCAGAGGAGAGAGTTTCCTCAGATATCCCTGGACACCAGGATACACTGTTTGGTATCGCAGGATATTCTAAAGGGGTGTGCTTGTTGTCTGGTTCAGCACTCCACTATAAACATATTTACAGTGCATTCAGAAAGTATTCAGACCCCTTCACTTTTTTCACATTTTGTTATGTTGCAGCCTTATGCTGAAATCGTTTAAATTCATTTTTTTCCCCTCATCAATCTACACTCAATACCCCATAATGACAAAGAGAAAACAGGATTTTAGAAAGTTTTGCAAATTTATTAAAAAGAAAAAACTGAAATATCACATTGACATAAGTATTCATACCCTTTGCGATGACACTTGAAATTTAGCTCAGGTGCCTCCCATTTCTCTTGATCATCTTTGAGATGTTTCTACACCTTGATTGGAGTCTACCTGTGGTAAATTCAATTGATTGGACATGATTTGGAAAGGCACACACCTGTCTATATAAGGTCTCACAGCTGACAATGCACATCAGAGCAAAAACCAAGCCATGAGGTCGAAGGAACTGCCTGCAGAGCTCAGAGACAGGATTGTGTCGAGGCACAGATCGGGGAAGCCGACAAAAAAATCTCTGCTGCATTGAAGGTTCCCAAGAGCACAGTGACCTCCATAATTCTTAAATGGAAGAAGTTTGGAACAACCAGGACTCTTCCTATAGCTGGCCGCCCGGCCAAACTGAGCAATCGGGGGAGAAGGGCCTTGGTAAGAGAGGTGACCAAGAACCCGACGCTCACTCTGGCTGAGCCCCGGAGATCCTGTGTGGAGATGGGAGAAACTTCCAGAAGGACAACCATCACTGCAACACTCCACCGATCTGGGCTTGATGGCACATACAATGTGTGTTAGTATGTGATGCATAACAAAATGTGAAAAAAGTGAAGGGGTCTGAATACTTTCTGAATGCACTGAATGCACTTTCTGAATGCTCCCAGGTTGTTTGCATGTCACATGTTTCCAGATTTATTCGGCTATGAAGTACAAACATGATGATGTTGATGAGTTTTTCAAGAGATATCATCGTTTAGTCTCGGAATAGAGATAGAATGATATATTGGGATAGTCTGTAGTACTTCTAGAGATATAAGAAAACCTCTTAGCAGAAATTGCTGTCTGTGTCCATCAGCCAATGTGTGCTCATCTGTCCCACTCTCACAGGCGTAATTTGCGAATCGTCTCTGCCCCACATTCGCCCCTGGCAGCAGCTTTTACTGCGGAGCTCGTCTGATTGATGTCATCCCTCTGAGAGTGAGGATGCTTGGCCACGTGTGAGCCTTTTGGCACACAGGTGTCCCCATCGGGAAAGACTTGGAAACGCAATGATGCTTTGTTGCTAATTCCAACTGGAAATAGCCCATCTCACCCACAGACTCTTGTGGAATGTTGTGACGTTTCATTAAAACACCTGGTGTGTGCGTTTGTCTGCTTGGTTGTGTGAATGTGTGTTAGTGTGTGTGTGTGTGTCTGTTGGGCTGTGTTTGTGTGTGTGTGTCTGCATGTTGGTTTGTGTGTATGTTGGTGCATATGTATGTTGGTGTGTGTGTGTGTGTGTGTGTGTGTGTGTGTGTGTGTGTGTGTGTGTGTGTGTGTTGCTGTGTCTGTGTGTTGGGGTGTGTGTGTGTGTGTGTGTCTGCGTGTTGGTGTGTGTTTGGTGTGTGTGTATGTTGGTGTGATTGTTTGTGTTACGTGCTCCTCCCCAAACCCCCTGGTCACGGTGTACCTCCAAGCCCCGAGAGGAGTCACGGCAGAAAGATGTGTTATTCTGTGTCAAAGATCAATGGTGAAACCACACCAATTGTGACCAACAAACAAATATTGTATTAAGGTCACACAAGAATAACAACACAAAAACAATAGTAATCAATTGTACAACCAATATATATTTCCTATGATGGTACCATCAGATTCGTACAATATAACTCACTGTGCTCCAAGTGAGCGAAAAGAAGAAGATTCCCAATGTCTCTAATCCCGGCTTCAAGCCAAAGTTGTTTCCGGCTTCAAGCCAAAGTCGATCCGCTCCAGCGATCATCAGAACAATGTCCAATGGAGACCAGAATCCCGTTGGGTTGGCAGTCACAGTCCTGCTGCCAAAGCTGCGCAAAGGCGCCCTCAAGGCGACTGGGAAATCACACCTTCGTGTATGGACGTTGCACGGCTCCAAATCGGCGACACGCAGATTTTCCACTCAAAAGCCACGTTACACACACACACACCAGATCAACGTCTGAATGCGGTGCACATGGTCGAAGCGAGATGAAACCTTGAGCGAAGCACAAGTCCTGCGCGAGGTAAAAATGGCCGACGGCTCACTCTCGTGGCATAACGGCACGATGATGATTCTCCTCGGAATCAACCGCCAAAACCTCACACGCAGGTTGATCTGTCATAGCGATAACAACTCTGTCGCAAGAATCCCTTTCCCAGGAAACCCGAAGTTCGCTAGTGACCTCCGTTCGGCAACGTTTGCTCCAGACCTCGAAGCAGCTAGGCTTCTTCCCCGACTCACTCGCTCCGCCTTCTTCTCCCTCCTCTTCCTCTTCATCGTCGTCCAGTTCCGGTTTCATTTAAACATTAACTTTTTTACCTTTTGAAAATAGTAATATCTATTTCCCTTAAACGACAACAATAATAGTACATGGAATGAAAAATGTTTACAGTGGATGAAAACCACAACAACGGAAGTGACGAATCCGTAACAGTTTGTCTGTGTGTGTTGGTGTGTGTGGATGTTGGTGTGTGTATGTTTGTGTGTGTTGGGGTGTGTGCGCGTTTGTTTGTGTGTGTGCGTGTTGGTGTGTGTCTGTATGTGTGTTTGTTTGTATGTGTGTGTGTTGGTGTGTGCCTGTTTGTTTGTGTATGTGTGTATGTTTGTGTGTGCATATGTTGGTGCGTGTGTCTGTGCATATGTTTGTTTCTATGTGTGAGTGTGTGTCACAGTTTGTGTGTATATGTGTGTGTTTGGGTGTGTCTGTGTGTGTGTTTGTTTGTGTTTGTGAGAGTGTGTGTATATGTGTGTGTTTGGGTGTGTGTGTGTGTTTGATTAGGTTTGTGTGAGTGTGTGTATATGTGTGTGTTTGGGTGTGTCTGTGTGTGTGTTTGTTTGTGTGTGTGTGTTTGTGTGTGAAGGAATGGAACCATTGGTACAAGACGTTCGACAACTTCTTGAGAGCAATTGAGCATCATGAACCGGAGAAGCTAACTTTGCTCGTAAACTATGTAGTTCCAAGTGTGTACGAGTACATCGCTGTTTGTGAAGACTACGACACTGCCATAGAGGCCTTACGAAACATGTATGTTAGACCAAAGAATGAAGTATATGCACGGCACCTATTGGCGAGTCATCGACAACAACCGGGTGAAACCCTTGATGAATTCCTGCAGGCATTGAAGTGTTTGAGTGGAGACTTCAATTACAAGGCTGTGACTCCTGAGAAATACAAAGAGGAGTCCATCCGGGATGCTTTCATAAGTGGATTGCAGTCTCATGTCATCCTGCTCCTCGAGAATAATTGGATCTCAGGACAGCTTTTGACCAGGCTAGGGCCCGTGATCAAGCGCAGAGGTGTTCTGAGGCATATACAGCACCTGTAACACCCCTGAACGCAGTCATAACCTCTTCGGCAGATAAACCTCTTGCGCAAGCCGAAACAAGGACTTACCGACCTACTCCTCCAGATGTCTCTCAAGTAGTCGCCCCCTCTGGGAAGCAACCAGAGTGTTTTTTCTGTGGGAACTCTCGACATACTCGACAAGTTTGTCCGGCTCGGGATTCTGTGTGTAATAAGTGCGAGAAAACGGGGCATTTTGCTAAAGTATGTAGATCGTCTGGGCTGAGGGCTGCAGCTATGCCCCAAAACCACAACCCTAGCTACCATATACACTGCATTTCTATGAAACCTTTCTAAGGCAACAGTTAATGTGCTTGTGAATGGTAACAAGTGTAGAGCACTTTTGGATACTGGGAGCTCGGAAAGTTTTGTGTGCCAGAGGCTGGTTAAGGCGTACAAACTATGTGTACACCCAGGGACAGGTAGAGTATCAATGGCATCGACCTCATTGTTGACATGAATAGCTGGACATTGTTTAGTCAACCTCGAGCTGAAGGGCTGTACATACCATGATGTTAGACTCTCCATCTTATCTGACCTATGTAGTGATGTAATTTTAGGCCAGGATTTCATGAAACATCATGAGAGTGTTACTGTGCAGTTTGGGGGAGATAAACCACTACTCTGTCTGTGCGCTAGCTACCCTCTCCATACCACCTCCACCACTTTTCACCAATCTCACTCCCAACTGTAAGCCCATTGCTGTTAGATCAAGAAAGTACAGTGTACCAGACAGCTGTTTCATTGAGTCAGAAACGAGGAGGTTGCTCGAAGAGGGCATTATTGAGCCCAGCACCTCGCCCTGGTGAGCTCAAGTTGTAGTTACAACGAATGAGCGACACAAAAGGTGGATGGTGATTGATTATTCGCAGACAGTCAACCGCTTCACGCAACTAGATGCCTACCCACTACCAAAGATAGACAATTTGGTCAACAAGGTAGCGCAGTATCAACTATACAGTACTATCGACCTGAAGGCCGCTTACCACCAGGTCCCTTTCAGAGATGGAGACAACCCGAATACTGCCTTTGAGGCGTGTGGGCAGTTGTATCAATGTCGCAGGATTCCATTCGGGGTGACAAATGGAGTCTCCTGTTTCCAACGGGTGATAGATCCGTTTATTGCAGATAACGGACTGCAGTTCCAAATACCTATGCTTACCTGGATAACATTACTGTCTGCGGCAAAAGTAAGGAACAGCATGACAATAATCTTCACAAATTTCTCGAGGCTGCCAAGAAGTTCAACATAACCTTCAACCTTGATAAATGCTCGTTCTCTGTAGCCTCAGTTAGTCTCCTGGGATATACAATCTCGAATGGCTTAATTAGGCCCGACCCAGAGAGACTTCGGCCACTCCGTGATCTTCCCCTTCCAGTGGATAAGGGGTTTCTGCATCGTGCACTGGGTATGTTTTCATTAAAGGTGGGCGCGATTCGGAAAATTTTAAGTCCGCTTACCGCTTATCCGCTCCGCCAGCCCGTGTAGTCCGATTCGCTTATCCGCTTCAGCGGCCGAAAATCTTAGTCCGCTTACGGCTTATCCGCTTATCCACTTCGATTCGATTTTTTAAAAGCGCTTCGACGTTTTTAAAGCGATTTTTGACGTTTCTAAAGGGAATTTAATGCTTTTTAAGCCTAAATAGCCATTTCTAACTACGTACTACAAAGACAAACAAAGCTTTTAAGATCGAAAATATACATTTTTATTGAAATAAAATTTATTCAAAATGTTGTTGTTGTTGTTGACCGCCGGGTTGTGGATGTCGCTGTGCTGGGACTGCTGGTTTGCGTCGCTCGTGTGCCTGTCCCTGGCACTGCCGCTGGGCTGGAGAGTCAGAAATCTCTCCATCTTGACGTTATTGCCGCTCTAGCGTCCAATAAAATATTCAGTTTTCACTTATTATTCACTTAAATAAATATTCACAATTCTAGAGTAACGGCTCAGGCTAACAGCTGATTTGGCGAATCGCGATGCGCTTTAATTTTTCGGTAGTCCGCTTACGCTTATCCGCTTCGGTTTCTGGGGTTTGTTCCGATTCGCTTATCCGCTTCGAAAACGTTAGTCCGCTGCAGCGGATAAGCGGATAAGCGGACTTTCGAAGCGGACCGCCCACCTTTGGTTTTCATAGTACTCACAGTGGATTGTTAACTACTCGAAGAAGGTTGGCCCCCTTGTTCAGGTCGGTTCTTTTCCTATGTCTAATGCAGCCCAACAAGCTTTCAATGATCTGAAAGCAGAGGTGGAGAAATCGGTGGTTAATTCTATTGACGAGTCCGTTCCGTTTGTTGTTGAGACAGATGCTTCTGACATTGCAATAGCTGCCACACTTAACCAAGTCGGGAGACCCGTGGCATTTTTTTCTAGGACACTGAATGCGAGTGAATGCAAACATTCTTCAGTGGAGAAAGAGGCATATGCCATTGTTGAATCATTGCGTAAGTGGCGACACTATCTGACTGGACGCCATTTCACCCTGATCACTGATCAGAAGTCTGTAGCCTTTATGTTTGACTCAATGCAATCGGGAAAGATCAAGAATGATAAAATACAAAGATGGAGGATTGAACTTTCCTGCTACAACTTCGATATGCAGTTCCGACCTGGGAGCGAGAACATAGTGGCAGACACTTTATCCAGAGCATACTGCTCGGCAATCAGTACAGATACCTTAATCGAACTGCACAATTCTCTCTGCCATCCCGGCACTACAAGGATGATACATTACGTAAGAACTCGGAATCTTCACTTCTCTGTCGAGGAAGTGAAGAGGATGACGGCCTCCTGTCCAGTGTGTGCCGAGTGCAAACCAAGATTCTACCAACCGTAACAGTCACATTTGATAAAAGCTACGCAACCCTTTAAAAGGCTCAGTATGGATTTCAAGGGGCCCTTACCATCATCTACTGCTAACTGCTACTTGCCTACTGTGATAGATGAGTTCTCTCGCTTCCCATTTGCTTTTCCTTGTCCCGACATGACAACTTGCATCGTGATTAAATATCTTAGTCAACTCCTTGCTATATTTGGTATGCCTGCTTATGTACATTCTGACAGGGGGAGTTCCTTCATGTCGTCAGAATTGAAGCACTTCCTATACGACCGCAGCGTCTCGACCAGTCGCACTACCCCGTATAATCCTGGAGGGAACGGCCAGTGTGAACGTTACAATGGTGTGATTTGGAAGAATATTACTCTGGCTCTCAAATCACGAGGCCTACCAACTCCTCAATGGGAGAGTGTTTTTTTCTTGTTTCTTGGTACTTTGGTGTACTTTGGGGTACAAAGTAAATTGGGGTACTTTGGGGTACATAGATTACAGAAAGGGTCATTCCTCTTTGGGGTAAATAGATTACAGTACTTTGGGGTACAAAGTAAATTGAAGTACTTTGCGGTATATAGATTCCAGAAAGGGTCATTCCTCTTTGGGGTACATAGATTACAGTCGACCTATGGTCGGGTCTCAAGAACATTGGGTGTGTGTTCATTTACCAAGTTTCTTGTGGAGAGATCGCCAAGTGGTTTAAGCATTCGAGCAAGCCCTCCATTCAAAACCGTTATGGAATGGCTGGCTTGGCAAGCGCTAGCTAGCTGCTTGGTAAATTAGCACAACCCGAACTTCTCCCTTTCACTTTCATTTTAAACAGAAGGAGCGAGTTTCAAAAGTTCACTACGAAAAGTGCTACGTTAGCGGCAGGAAGGGTCATGTTATTAACCCAACACTTATGGGGTACCTAGAGTACAGTAGATCTTGGCTCAGTTCTGTAAGTAAAACTTACCTCACACATGTCGGGATTCCTCCAAATTTCTTCATTTAGTGTTACAAACAGCATTAGTAACTGTTTAAAAAGCTAACCATACGTGTTTGTGGTTCATAATGTTCATTACTGTTCATTACCTCTGGTAGAGGCCGTTGCTCCCACGAAAACGCCATGATAAGCTATTTATATACGTTGACTTGCCGGAAAAACCCCTTGGGGAGGTGGGATATTATTGGTATTAATATTGTTTTGTAATAACATTGATATTATGTTGTTGTCGTTAGTTTTGTTATTCGAAGTGGCCTTGGAAAAACGCCACGATAAAGCTAACTTTATATGGATATATACCTCAACATGCAATCCATTGACGGCAATGGCGGGGAAAACCCGCTCGGGGGAGAACAAGAGAAAAATGACCACAGTGTGGTCACCAGCTGCGACGTGTAGAATCATGAGGATATCCATTGCAATATGCGCTACCAAATTCGACAAGTTATTAAATTATACGCATGCACTAGCGTCTTTTTGTCTTTCAACTAAATTTATTCTGGTTTCTTCAAACAAATCGCGATTTTAATCCGCGATGTTCTTACCTCATACCAACGCACGTCCGAGCGTATGCGCATGAATGAATGAATGAATGATCGTTTTAAGGCCATTTTCCCTGCTAGAGCGGGGGTTAGCCTTGAGGGCCCCATGACAATCATGGTTCCCTGTTTGAGGCAATGTTTTTATGGCCGGATGCCCTTCCTGACGCCAACCCTTGGTCGCGATCTTACGATGCGCAGGGATATGGTGTACCTATTCTAAATCGGGGTACACATCGTGATCATTCATCCCAGCAAGCTGGTACTCAATTTGCCGACCTCGGAAGGATGACAGGCTGAGTCAACCCCCCTGGGGTTAATTCAGCAATCGACCGGGATTCAGAACTCAGGATCCTAGGATCCCAAGCCGGCACCCCAACCGCTAAGCCAACACCAGGCTATTCAACACCGCTAAGCCAACACCATGCATGTGCTATTCAATAATTACACCTAATTTGTGTCAAGTTCTGTGAAACGAGATTGATATGAAAACATTCATGTTGTCTTTGTTGCTAAATTTATTCTGGTTTCTTCAAACAAATCGCGATTTTAGTCCGCGATGTTCTTACCTCATACCAACGCACGTCCGAGTGTATGCGCATGCGCTATTCAATAATTACACCTAATTTGTGTCAAGTTCTGTGAAACGAGATTGATATGAAAACATTCATGTTGTCTTTGTTGCTAAATTTATTCTGGTTTCTTCAAACAAATCACGATTTTAGTCCGCGATGTTCTTACCTCATACCAACGCACGCCCGAGTGTATGCGCATGCGCTATTCAATAATTACACCTAATTTGTGTCACGTTCTGTGAAACGAGATTGATATGAAAACATTCATGTTGTCTTTGTTGCTAAATTTATTCTGGTTTCTTCAAACAAATCGCGATTTTAGTCCGCGATGTTCTTACCTCATACCAACGCACGCCCGAGTGTATGCGCATGCGCTATTCAATAATTACACCTAATTTGTGTCAAGTTCTGTGAAACGAGATTGATATGAAAACATTCATGTTGTCTTTGTTGCTAAATTTATTCTGGTTTCTTCAAACAAATCGCGATTTTAGTCCGCGATGTTCTTACCTCATACCAACGCATGCCCGAGTGTATGCGCATGCGCTATTCAATAATTACACCTAATTTGTGTCAAGTTCTGTGAAACGAGATTGATATGAAAACATTCATGTTGTCTTTGTTGCTAAATTTATTCTGGTTTCTTCAAACAAATCGCGATTTTAGTCCGCGATGTTCTTACCTCATACCAACGCACGTCCGAGTGTATGCGCATGCGCTATTCAAAAAGGCACCCCAACAACAAGAACAACAACGCGGTCCTCTCATAGAGCTGCTCATCGCAGTTAAAAACCCCTTGAGGAAGGGGGCAAATGAATGTGCTACAACCTTCATTGTGTAACCCTTGGTCATCCTGTCAAGTTTGGTTGAGATGGGATAAGTAACGACAGAATGTATTGGTGTCAAAAATTCATCAGACAGACAGAAATGGCGTATTTTAGTGTGATCGTGGATACTTTTATTAGAAATGCTCTAAAAAGAAGATCGATCTCTCATTCTACTAGGAGAATGTTCATCATCAGCAGTAGATTTTATTTATTTGGCTCGAAAGTCCTGTTACCCCTCCTCTTAACTTGCACTTCACAGGCCTAGCCCTCTCGTGAGAAAAGTGACAAACAAGCTTCTCTTCACCAGTGACAAACTCTAGAGCCGAGTTGTCACGCATGGGTAATCCCAATCGGTTATGAAAGAAACCGCGCTCGGACGCGCCCAGGCCCACCTACCTGCTCTCCAGGTATGACTGTCCTACATGCATGTACTTGTGAGAAAAAAACACACAAATTTCCTAAATAACTAATTCTGTACACAGTCACTTTGAAGGAGTATATTTTGTGTTTAATTTCCGGTTCTTATTTCATGGTTAACTGTTTTGTAACATGTTTCTATGTACACTGCAAACACAGACAGGCAACTACATATTGTACAAAACAACCACAGTTGTCATAATGATTTTTATTGGGAAAAAGTGGGGACTTCCAATCAAATGGAAACTGACAAATGGATCAAGAGAAGGTGTGGGCAGTGGGAAAGGGAAAGCATAATATGGGAGTTTGGAGGGGTGGGGAGAGTCTAGAGATAGGAGGAGAAGGGATTGGGCAGACAAGTGGGAGGTGAGGAAAGGCACTAGGGGGTTAAGGGGGTCAAAATTTCTAGCACATTTAAGTGTATCTAATAAATAGATGGCTCCTTCTGAAAAGAGGCAGAAATTGTTAAGGGTTTTGATTCTTCCCATTAACCATGGACATCGGCCTCAGTAAGCTATGCAGCATGACACGAAGAGACGTAAACACCTTTACCTCCACAAACTCAACAAGACGACTTTTTGCAGGTATCTCAGTTCATGGAAGAGCAAGGGGAAGGTAATAGGGAAGTCTGGAGGGCTGGATGTTGGGCAGAAGGATCACTCCAGCATATACTTGGTAAAAAGAGACCGCTGGACCAACAACCTGCCTGCGGTAAGTAAGAATCAGAGCCTGAGGTTAGGCCTCATGTTGCGATTTAGAAAATACAACTTACCACTAGGACAGACTGCATGATCTGCTGCCTTTATCCACTATTCCTCAATCAATTCATCAACCACAGCTTGCACCACTCATGGGAGCCACGATATGATGACTTGATGGGCTGGCACAGCACCTTCACCGGAAGTGCAAAATGCGTGTTGAACGTATTTCGCTTGCCTGGTGATAGTTTTGCAAATGGGCAGCAATGCGGTGACCATTAATCTTTGGCCTGCTACAACGGTCAAGTGTGGTGCGACCATGCATATACTAAATGAATGCAAATCGGTGCGCCTTACGATGTTTGTCTGTTTGTCGATCTAGGCAAGCCAGATCAATGTTGCGTATCCATTGTGATCGACCTGTGTGGTTACATAAGCCTGTAATTACCTTATTTTGACCTTTTAGGTGTGTCTCCATAGCTTATAATGTTGATGTTCTTTGATGGCGTACCAACAGCACCGCAGTGTATTCCCACTTATACTGGAAGTCATGGTAACTGTATAAACAATGCATTATATTGTCTTGGGCTGACAGCATGATCGATGCCAAGGTGCAGCACACTTTCTTTTGAGGTCTAGTCTAAGTCCGTTTCCTGGCCAGAATATAAAAAATGTGTGATTCGATCGGAAGAAACTGTCAAACGTGTAGAGCGACTGAAAGTATGCTCAGGTGGAACAACCTGTGATAGACCCTCAGAGCACATTCCATGAAGAACGCCGTACGATCTTTATCGCCCACCAAACGAATGCCATCCCCTACCTATACATCTCCTTACATCGCACAAACCCTCTTCTACTCACAGCAAAAACCTTGTTAACCTCCTCATTACTCTTGGTCACTTTTAGGTAAACAATAGTTGTTTTCAGCACAAAGTCCGAGCCCTAATAATTATCCATCATATTCATTCCTGCACACGCATCCAAATATGACCTTCCATCCCTGCATGTTCCTGTGTGTTTTACTTTCCTTCCTCAAGCATCTCTTTCCCCAGCTCTAACCCTGCATTTTACAAACGAACCACATCGCCCTAAGGCTTCTTATATAAGATGCACCCACAGCACACAAAACACCAGCACCCTCTGCACTAATCCCGCCTCCCTCCTTGAACCCCTTACTCCCTGTCGTACCTCCTCCCACCTTAAACTTCCCCACCGCCCCTCATGTTTTTAAGAGAGGCTGCAGACCCCGCACCAGACGGGCCATCATTATCGGCAGCCCGCCTGGCTTTAGGCCCCGTGAGCGCCTCTCCTCGCTGTCAGGCCTGGCGGCCAAGTTTGAACGCATTTCCATAATCCCAGCCTCGGGTGGCCCATCCTGCTCTCGCCCGAGAGCTGCCCACATGGCCCTCAATGAATACATTTCCTCGCAATCCTGCGAACTGCTTCAAGCTCACCGTGGGATTTTTGTATTTGAGTCTTAGAGGGAATTATTTCGCTCTGTGGATTCATGATAGTCCCGACATCCTCTCTGCATCAATACACACACACACACACACACACACACACACACACACACACACACACACACACACACACACACACACACACACACACACATGGATCGTAGCCTGATGACACTTATGTCATGTCACCTTATTAATATTGTCAGGGCCATTTCTGCTTGTGCAGTATACATGGTAAATTTCTCCTGACTTTTGTTTTCTACACACATGATGTCTCCAAAGCATGAGAGTTTGTTTTAGCATTAGCGTTTCTAACGTACATGGTGGTTTAATCTCATCAAACACTGATTTGTTTGTTCCTCTTGCAGTCCATGGAACATTCGTCTCCAACATCACATTTCAAGACTGTCAATCTTCTTTCCTCTTTTCTTTTTCACTGATCACAACTCACCCATATATTGCAAATGCAAATACCATAGCATTCAAAAGCCTCTTCTTGGTTTGTTTTGACATCTTTGTCTTTCCAGATCTTCAATCAATATCTAGCATTTGAAAATTATGATTTCTGTAACTGCAAACTGTGAAAAAAAAAAAAAGATGACAATAATGTCTGTAAATGGAAAAAAACCCCTTCCGTAAATGAAAATTTACATAAATAAACGTAAAGGTGCCCGTAAAAAAAAACGTCAATCGATATCCAGCATTTGAAAATTATCATTTATTTAACTGTAAACTGTGAAAAAAAAAACAATGAAAATTTACGTTAAAACCGTAAACGCACCCGTAAAATAAAAAAAATTAATAAAAGAACCTAAATTGATATCCAGCAGCAGCTCCATGATGCTTGACTATAATCATAAAGCTTCTATTCATGATGTACCTATGTATGAAGCACAGTTCGTTATATTGCTTATAATGCAGAGGCATACCCCACTAGTATATATATATATAATTATATATATATATATATAATAATAATAATAATAATAATAATACATTTATTTTATATAGCGCTTTACAAGAAGCCCAAAGATGCTTTGACAGAGTACAAAAAACAAGTGCAAAAAGACAAAAATAAATAGGTAAATAATCAAAGCAAAAGGAAGAAGGAGAGGAGATTTTTTTTAAAAACCACCTTTAGAGGCCATTTTTCCCCGCAAAGTGGGGGTTGGCCTTTTTCGGGCACCGTGGTTGTTGTTGTTTTTTTGGTCCCCTTTTTGGTCCCAAGGAGAGGAGATAGTCAGGGGTTAAATGCTGTGGGTTAAATGTTAAATGCAGTGTTGAACTGTTATATAAAATTATATATATATATATATAATATTATATATATATATATATATATATATATATATATATATATATATATATATATATATATATACTGAAATGCAAAAGAAACTTACCACCTTTGAAACCTTTAAATATCAACAATAACACTGCGTGTAGTAAATGTGTGAACTTATTTGTGGACAATAGTGTCCTCACTGTCAGACAAAACGGTCACGGATGGTCACTTGAACCTTCAATGGTCACTTCATAGCACAGCTGTTCAACAGCCGTTTTGACTGTCAGTGATTAGCCAAGGGGTACGGGATGATTTTAATGAGCTGCACGTGATGTCTTGATATTGGCTTTAAAAAGGCCAGTGCAAAATGGGCATTTCAATCAACATGCCACGATTGTCAAGGGATCAACGGCAGCGTGCCCTGGGCATGC